>NW_027530179.1:5913218-6093900 GCF_008692635.1 Crocuta crocuta
GGGCACAGCAAGTGCTTCATAAACCGATGCTGGATTAATAAACGGTGCCAGCCTCTGGGCTAGGCATCAGATGCACCATGATGAAAATAGTTCCAGAAAGAGAAGGCTTTTGAAGGGCATGAGAACCAGAGGCAAAGGTGAAGGGAAGCGGCTGCTTCTGTCCTGCTTCCTGGACCAACTTGGAGCCTTTTCAAGGACAGCACATGCCTTCACACTGTCATCCTTCATGGTCAGGAAAGTCAGCAACTAAGTTGGAAAATTTGCCTAACATTTGAGATTTGCATGGAGAGCTCTTTAATGAATGCTTTATATCCACTATAAAGTCAAAGATGCCACCTTTTTTGGAACTGAGCTACTAGAAAATGGCCTATTAATTTGCCTGGTATCTCTCATCCACACAGGGTCTCTGATAAACTCCACAAAATAGCAAAAGGACTTATTCCTAGATGTACCCAAACACTGTTTTCTGTACTCAGATTCTTTAACTTCCTGCGACACAAACACATGAACATTCACTTTATGACACTAAAAGATCCAACGAATACAAATACTTAACACCTAACACAGTATGGAGATGCAACCAGCAAAATGCAGCCTGTGGAAAACTCTACTGAATGAATGATCAGGTTTTTCCAACAAAACATTTAGCGGGGTGGGGGGGGGTGGATTTAAAAGTGATTAAAATTGATTTAAGGAACATATCAACCAGACACATTATATGGAACTTTTTTGGATCCCTATTCAATAAATAACTGAAGGTGGAGGAATTATGGGATAATCAAAGAAATATGAATAGAAACTGGAACTCTGATGATAAGGACATAATGCTACTTTTTTGGAGTGTGGTGATGATATGTGGTTAGGTTTTAAAAAGGTAGGGACGGGGTGCCCGAGTGGCTCAGTTGGTTAAGTGTCTGACTTCGGCTCAGGTCATGATCTCGTGGTTCATGGGTTCATGCCCCACACTGAGTTCTGTGCTGGCAGCTCAGAGCCTGGAGCCTGTTTCAGATTCTGTCTCCCTCTCTCTCTGCCCCTCCCCCACTCATGCTCTGTCTCTTTCTGTCTCAAAAATAAATAAACTATTAAAAATTTTTAAAAAATTAAAATAAAAAGGTAGGGGCGCCTGGGTGGCTCAGTAGGTTAAGCATCTGACTCTTGACCTTGGCTCAGGTCATGATCTCACTGTTCATGAGATGGAACCCCGCACTGGGCTCCATGCTGACTGCATGGAGCCTGTTCTCTGGGATTCTCTCTCCCTCTCTCTCTGCCCCTCCTTGCACGCACTCTCTCTAGGTCTCCCAAAATAAATAAATAAACTTAAAAAAAAAAAAAGGCAGTCCTCATCATTTTGAGAGACATATTGAAATGTTTATAGATTATAAAATATGAAATAATATTATGTTTGGGATTTGTTGTAAAATAAACAGCGTGACAGGGTGTGTAAGTGGCCAGAGATCCAGAAGAAATCAGACTGTCAGTTGGTAATTGTTGAAGCTTGGGTGATACACACACATCACCTTTACTGTCCCCTTTCCTATGCTTGAAATTTTCAGGATGTTATTAAGTAAATCTAACAAATAGAATCATAAACCATAAAGTTTTGCTAAACAATGTTTAAAGTCTGTAATATCTTAGAATTCTTTCAAGATGTCTAAAAGAGGGCACTACTTGATTCACAAGCTCCTGAAAGTTATCAAAGTAGGATTCAGAACTCTCCAGCTACTTGCCTTTTGCCACATTTCACATTGTTGTAACGCACCACAACAGGCACTTACCTCCCAGGAGCTGGGATCCATTTCAAGGATGCACACTGAATCGACTGCCCTCAAATGTCAGAGAAAAGACACAAATACAGCCTGGCACTGCTAGAAGTTTTCTAACCCTTCTATTGCTCATGGAAACGGAGCTTTATATTCATGGCTGGACTACCTAGCTACCTTGGCTTGCAGGTAGGCTGGGGTCTGGAAAGAACTGTCAAGCCAATCCTTCATGATGACCACACAACTGACCACTGTTCGCTCCCACTCAGGCTCAACACACTCGGTCAACAGGGTGCCCTGTCCCTTTTGTCTTTTACCTCTTCTTTCTCCTAAAAGTTTGAACTACCCAACTCAAAATGTTGAGAAAATTCCAGAGTCTATTGGCCTCTATGCCAAAACCCTTTTGGGGGCAGAAATGAAGCTCTTGGGAAGGCTTAATGACATTGAATTCCACTTCTGATACAGACACTAATGGCTAATAAAGAAATGTTGCGTCACTGCCCCTGCAGCTCCAGTAAACCTCGTTTGGCTCCAAACCTGAGTGGGACAGATTCAACTGCCAAAAAACTTAAGGGAGTCAGGTCAGGTTTTTTATTTTTGGGTTTTTCCCTACCCCTAGCAAAATAAATCTTCTTTATACCTTCCTTGGTTAAATCAACTCGTTATAAAATGAAGCGGCTCTTGTATTACTCCGAATGGCTTAGACAAGTTAACCAGCTATATTTCTTTTAGCAGCCTCATAACCAAACCACACAAAAAGCAAAAAACCTCGTCTAGCCTGCACATGAAACAAAGCGAACGAAAACGAAGACTATCTACTACAAGCGCCAAGCACAGGAATTTTTCAGCACCCCGGTTCCCATCCGCTGCACACACACAAACACCCGGGACCCACTCCCCACCCCTACCCCCGGGGCGCGCAATTTGCCAAACGCTGTGATGTGTGCTTGCTTTTAGTGGAGAAATACGGGAATTTACGTGTGTGTTTTGTTGTTTTAAGTGGGAACGGAAAGAGGAGAGTGGGGCGGGAAAACTGGAAATAAGTCGCAATGATCTCGTTTCCTCCCATCTTTCTCTGCATCAAAATGCAGGTGGAACAGTGAAATTTCAAGTGACAGTTTTTTGGGCAAATACCCCAATTAGCAACGATGGGAGGGTGGGGACTGGGGTGGAGATCCGGGTGAAACCCAAGCCTGGCAGGGCGGGCGCGGTCGAAGGCGCGCCCCGCGCTCCCGGGGCTCCACGGAGCACGCGAGGTTGCCGTGCGCCGCAGCCGGCGGCGTCCCGGCTCTCAGCCGGCCGGTGGCCCTGCGTTTTGCTAGTGACTGCGCCTACTTGGCTGCCCACTCACACCTCCCGCTGATCCCGACTTTAGGCTAGGCTCATTCACTTCCGGTGACAAATCCCTCCCACCACCCCTAGAAATAATGTAACATTTCCCCCAACGCTTTCCTAAAGACCGACGGCCCCACGGAGAGCCGCTGAGCCCCGGGCTGGGGTCTCACTCCCGCGCGGCCAGCGGCGCGCAGCTGCAGAGCCAGTGACCGCGAAGGCGGGGTGGCANCGGCGCGGGCCGGGCGGTGCAATATTCCCCCCCCTCCATCTTTCTCACCACTACCTGTCCCCCCACCCACCACACGCACACATTCCCCCCACCAGTAGCGGATCTCCGGCCTGTAAGGGGGTAGTAGGGAGGAGCTGGGGGGAGGGGGAGGCCTGCGAGTTTCTAACCTTGTTCTTATAAACAAACCCACATGTGCAGCTGCCGCTGCTGCAACTCACCCCACAATCCCGGATATAAGTCCTGCCCCTTTAAGAGGAAAAAACCTTCCCCCTCCTGTCTCCCACCCCACCCATCCACAAGGACCTTTGTCTCCCCACCCCCCTTGTCAATCGGCCCCGCCTCATGTCCCCGCCCCCTCCGACGCGGAGGAGCCAATGGGCTAAGAAAATAAGGCTGGGGCTGACGTAAGCAGGCCCGGCCAATCACAGGACGCGTTGGTGGGAGGCCTCTCGGAGGGCGCGCCCGGAGGAAGCAAGGCAGGAGAAAGGAAGCTTGAAGTCAAGATGGAGAGTGCTAGTTGCTCCGCCGCCGCGCCAAACGGGGCTGTGGGGTCGCAGCGGGACCGGAGCCTGGTGCCTGAGCGGCTTCAGAGACGGGAACAAGAGCGGCAACTGGAGGTGGAAAGGCGGAAGCAAAAGCGCCAGAACCAGGAGGTGGAGGAGGAGAAGAGCGACTTTTTCACTGCCGCCTTCTCTCGCGAGCGAGCGGCCGTGGAAGAGCTTCTGGAGGGCGGAGAATCCATGGAGCAGGTGGAGGAGGCGGCCGCTCGGCTCCAGGGCCTGCAGAAACTTCTCAACGACTCGGTTTTGTTCCTGGCCGCCTACGACCTGCGGCAGGGACAGGAGGCGCTGACGCAGCTCCAGGCGACGCTGGCCGTGCGGCGCCAGGAGCTGCAGCCCAAGAAGCGTTTCGCTTTCAAGACCCGGAGGAAGGACGCTGCTTCGGCCGCCAAAGTAGACTCCGCTCCTGGAGCCCTGGCGGCGAAAGACAACCTGGCCTCCCCGCAGCCCTTGAAGGAGGAGGGAGACATCGGCTCCGGCTGGGTCTTCGGCTTCTCCAACGTGGAGTCCCAGGTCCTGGAGAAGAGGGCAGAGGAGCTGCACCAGCGCGACGTCCTTTTGACCGAACTGAGCAAATGCACAGTCAGACTGTATGGCAATCCCAACACCCTGCGGCTGGCCAAAGCCCGAAGTTGCACGGTGCTCTGCGGCCCGGTGTCCACGTCCGTGTTCCTGGAGGACTGCAGTGATTGCGTGCTGGCCGTGGCCTGCCAGCAGCTGCGCGTACACACTACGAGAGACACCCGCATCTTCTTGCAGGTGACCAGCAGGGCCATCGTGGAAGACTGTAGCGGGATCCAGTTCGCCCCTTATACCTGGAGCTACCCGGGGATCGACAAGGACTTCGAGGGCTCTGGTTTAGATCGGAGCAAAAATAACTGGAATGACGTCGACGATTTCAACTGGCTGGCCCGGGACGTGGCCTCCCCAAACTGGAGTCTTCTTCCTGAAGAAGAGCGAATGATCCAGTGGGACTAAGCAGTTGTCACTATATTCTTCACTCCTACCAAATACTTCCCGTGTGGGACCGACTGCTGCTAATGGGACCTCAAAGTTTACTTTTCGTTGTCGCGCTTTGTATGTGTTCTGTATTTTAAGGCTTGAGACTGTGTTAGGCTCCTACTTGATTTCCATTAAATTCACAACAGGTCAAACCCTTTGAAGCATTTTTGCTGTGTTGCTGATGTGTAGTAGCTTTGATTGACCATGACATTTTGTAAAAGGCGAAAGATTTATGCGATCTGAAGAGAAACCAGAGTATGACAATGACATTTTGAAACAGTATGGGGTAAAGAGTATCCGTGTGTGTTGGTTATTAATGATTTGTGGTATTTAAAACTTACTTTATGATAAAATAGGCCCTCAATAAATATTTAATAAATGAATTTAGTAGGGCTCTCCTAGGAGCCAGTTAGTGTGGAAGTACGTTACCAAACCTAGTGATTGAGCGCTCTTGAATTGAAGGTCTCGCTTCCATAGGTATTACTCAGCAGGGCGTGGGAAGACTCTGGTCTTCGGGGACACATTAGCTTGGGCTTCTGGAATCCAGCCACTCATCAATCGACTTGTTTGGATCGAAAGTTTTGGCACCCACCCTGGGAGACTCATGAGTCTTACCAACTGTAAAACCAAAATAATTATAGCTACCAGTTTTTCTTTTGTGCACTTAAAAGGTTGTAGACATGTTCTAAGCACCTTACTCATGCAAACATGACTTTAAGTCCATTTAAGTTAGCACCATTTTTCAAGGGAGGTAGGTGAGCTGCCAGAGTCCCACAGCTCAAGGGGACTGGGATTTGAAACCAGGTAGTCCGGCTCCAGAGCCCACCTTCGCAACCACTAGAACATACTGATTTTGAATAGTGTTAGCTGAGTTGGAAAGAGAGCTTCCAAAGTCATTAAAGAGGGCAAATTGCTTTTCCTAAATTCTCAGGAATAAATGTTACATATCTTCACACAGAAACATATAGCTGAGTCTTTGACTCAGGTTTTGCTTTAATTATATACTTTTACAGATTTGGCTTTCTGCTTTATGGTATCACCCATTATTCTTTTATGGAAAGTTCTAAGAGTTTCAAAAAGCTTTTTGGGGTCTGGTGCCTTGTAACTGTAGACATGATTTTAATAATGCCCACAAGTATTAAAGTGCTTGTAGTACCTTAAGTATTTGTATGTTTAATATGTACATGTGCTGGCTTGCTCCAAAAAAGGATTTAAGGTAGCTTTTAGGATGTGTGAAATGTAACAAGATAACATGAGAAGGAAGAACAAGGGTAGAGTCATTGAGGCAGAAATGAGGCTAGTAAGAAAAATGTGGCCTGCCAAGCTCTATTCTTTAAATGGAGGTGCATCCAGAATTTTTTCCCCTCAACTATTAGCTGACTTGAAACAGAATCCTAATCAGTTTCAGTTTGTAACATCTCCAAAGAAGAGAGGTTAAAAAATGTATTACTTAGCGGAATTAATGCTGGTAAGAAAAAGAGACACTAATGAAATTCTCAAACGTATCTTCACTTTAGAAACGAGGACCAGTCTTATAAAGCTATGCTCCTAAATACTGATAGTTTAACACCAGAGGCCCTTCAGGAAAAGCCATACTTCTGGCACTAACGGACTTGCGATTCATTCTTGTGGACTTGCACTTACTTTATAGGACTGTTAATTAGTTGCATCTAAAAAAATCCATGCAGTTTGTAATAAATAATAAAATCAAAATCATGGCAGTTTGAACCATAGTTAATGCTTACTAATCTCAGCTGAGCTTTCCAATATCTTCTTGAAGTTCTCTCTTTCTGACCTCCATAGCCTTGCTCCACCCGTTTCTGTTACATTTTTCCCTTTCATTATGATTCTGGTGACTTAGAGCCCTTAAGTGAGCAATGCCCACGATTTTGCCATTAGCTTCTTTGTGTCCATGCTCTCCAAAGCCTCCACTCCCAACCCATGTGGACAGTTCTGTCAGTGGGTTCATCTGCCTTTCAAATTCATATATTCTTAAAATCTCCATTTTCACTTCTTTCCCTCCCAAGCTCCATTATTTCTTTTAATGATGTCACTCTTTTCCAGGCATTCAATGCTTACTAGGGCCAAGCAGAGAAAGTCAATGAGTAAGGTGGTCGGGAGAAAGTCAATGAGTGGGGGACCGGGTGGCTTGGAAGACAAATTTAAGCACTTTAAAAACATTGTACCAGCCAAGTGAAATTCTTTCTGCAGTCTGCATCTGGTCCTTGAGCTGGCCAATTTGTAACATCAGACTTTCAGATCACGGTTGTTCTATGTTCAGCAGGTCTTCCCTGTTCATCCTGTCCTCTCCAGCCTTTCTACCATTTCGGAAAATTAGACCTTATTATGTTTTCCCTAAACTTAAATTATGATGATTTTCTTAACTACTTATTGTTTTTGTTTTTTGTTTTTTTGAGAGAGAAAGAGACAGGGCAAATGGGGGGGGGGCAGGGGGACAGAGGGGGGAAGGGAGAATCCCAAGCAGGCTCTGCACTGACAGACGTGAGACTCAAACTCACGAACCACGAGATCATGACCTAAGCCAAAATCAAGAGTTTGTCACTTAATCAGCTGGGCCATCCAGGTGCCCTGGTTGTTTTTTGTTTTTGTTTAAAAAAAGACAGTCACATCCCTGAATTAAAAGCATTGATTAGGGGTTGCCTGGCTGGCTCAGTCACTAGAGCATGTGACTCTTGATCTTGGATTGTGAATTCAAGCCCAATGGCTGGATGTACAGATTACTTTTTTATTTTTAAAAATATTTTTAAGTTTATTTTTGAGAAAGAGCAAGAGCACAAAGGAGGGGAGGGGCAGAGAGAGGGAGAGAGAAACCCAACCAGGCTCCGTGCTATCAGCACAAAGCCCAATGCAGGGCTCAAACCCACAAACCATGAGATCATGACCTGAGCCGAAATCAAGAGTCAGACACTTAACTGGCTAAGCCACCCAGGCGCCCTGATATCACTTTTTTTTTCAGAAAAGCATTAATGAGAGTTATTTTAGTAAGTTTTTATTAAGCAGACTTAATAATAACGGTCATTACAATGAAAGTATATTGCACCAATAAGTGTAAGTACCATATATTTTCATTAAAACCAACTCTAGGAAGGCAATAAAACTACATTGGACAAGCAATCAGAGTTTATTAAATTTCATTTACGACTGGATTTGTTAGACATAATTTAGTACAGTATTACATTGTATCACTTCAGAGTCTCAACCCCTCTTATAAGAATAAGAGAAATGGCTGATTTACATATAAGTTCTAACGCTGAAGTTCTGATTGCTGTGCAAAAGTTGTTATTGCCAAAAAAGTTTTATTTGTATTAGGAAATGAACTAAAGCAGTATGATACAAAGATTCAGCTTTGTAAGGGTAATGTTACATGGTAATACAATGTTTTAGAAACAATCATGCAATTCCTCTAGTATCACAGAAATCAAATTACATTGCGTTTAATGAAAAAGTCTCATCAACTCAAAAAACTTAGTCACATTATTTGACTATTTTTCTTCTCTTATGAAGAAAATAAGTTGGCCACTGCAATTAAGATGAGGAGAGATAAAGGGTCAAGTATTTACCCAGCTTTAAGTTTCAAGAGGTGCAGGGACAATACGACAGAAAGCCATGTTCAATCAACTGAACAAATATTTGAGCACTTACTATGCACCTGTTTAGCGCCGGGTACTAAGAATGCAATGATAAATAAGGCTGTAGTCTTCATTTATGAAGTGTGTAGTCTAGATGAAGATCAGATGAACCAAAGAACAATTACAATGGAGAAATTCTGAGAGGCTAGTAGGGCAGTGCCTTATAACCTCTCCAGTTTAGAAAAGACCTTTCGTAAGGCCTTTTTTTCAACCACCCATTCCGGGTTTGAATTCCCGGAATGACATCTCTGCCCGCTACCTACTTGCATTAGCAAAATACACAGAACGAAGCGGTTACTATTCAAAGGCCTGCCTTCCAATTTATCAGATACTGTACTTACTTTGAACTTTAAGAACTGACAAGACTGAGCAAGGCAATTCAAGTCTATTTACTTACCTGGTAGACAAGCTCAAAATTCTGCTCAGGAATTCAAATGTTTTATTATAAAGGGTTTTTCTTTTTTTAGTTGAATGCCTTTCAGTTGTGTTACTTCACCAAGAAAGCTATCCACAGTTTGATTTGTATTTGATTTAATTTTAATTTTTTATTACATTTATTTATTTTTGAGAGAGAGAGACAGCACAAGTGGGGGAGGGGCAGAGAGAGAATGAGACACAGAATCTGAAGCAGGCTCCAGGCTCTGAGCTGTCAGCACACAGCCCAATATGGGGCTTGAACCCATGAATGGTGAGATCATGATCTGAGCTGAAATCAGACATTCAGCCACTGAGCCACCCAAGTGCCCCTATAGACTGAGTTTTAGAACTTATACCAAAGTAGAGGTTTGATTCTCAGATGGCAGTGCAATGGATTTTTAAAACCTAGACACTTTATGCACAGGTACAAAAAGATTAGAACAAAAAGTAAACCTTCCTCCTTCCTTTGACCCCAGCCATACAGTTCTCTTCAAAAAGCAACCATCCTTGTGGAGAAACAGGCACCCTCCTACACTGTTGGTGGGAATGTAAACTGGTGCAGCCCCTCTGGAGAACAGTGTGGAGGTTCCTCAAAAAATTAACAGTAGGACTCCCCTATGACCCAGCAATAGCACTGCTAGGGATTTACCCAAGGGATGCAGGGGTGCTGATGCATAGGGGCACATGGACCCCAATGTTCATAGCAGCAATTTCAACAATAGACAAATCATGGAAAGAGCCTAAATGTCCATCAACGGACAAATGAATCAAGAAGATGTGGTTTATCTATACGATGGAATATTACATGGCAGTGAGAAAGAATGAAATCTGGCCATGTGTAGCAACATGGATAGAACTCGAGGGTGTTATGCTGAGCAAAGTTAATTCAGGCAGAGAAGGACAAATACCATATGTTTGCATGTATAGGAGGATTAGGAGGAACTTAACGGAGGACCATGGGGGAGAAGAAGGGGAGTATAGTGGGGGAGAGGGAGGGAGGCAAACCATGAGAGATTCTTGAATGCAGAGAACAAACTGAGGGCTGATGGGTGAGGGGGTAAGGGGGGTGATGGGCATGGAGGGGGGCACTTGTTGGGATGAGCACTGGGGGTTATATGGAAACCAACTTGACAATAAACTATAAAATAAATATAATTAATTTTTAAAAAGCAACCATTCTGTACCAATTTCCTTTATTCTTCTGGTCTCTGCATTTACAAACTTAAGTTCAAAATATCCTTTTATCCTCCCACCCAAACAGAAGCATATTGTGTATACTATTAGGCACCTTACCTTTGTCATTGACATTACACTTGGAGATCACCCCATGTGAGTACATATAGAGTCATTTCCTTCTCTTTAACTGCTGCATAGTATCCCCGTCCATGGCCTGTTCCGTACCTGCTTACCTACCAACAATAGACATTGTTGTTCCAATCTTCAGCCATTAGGAAAATGCTACAATGAATAGCCTTATACGCAAATTATTTAGCACATGTGCAGTGTGATCTCTAGGCTAAGTACCTAGAAGAGGAATTACTGGCTCAACAGGTTATGAATATTTACAATACCAATTGATATTATCAAATTACCTTCCAAAGAGGTTTATCAGTTTCTGCCCTCACCGGCAATGTCTGAGAGTGTGCTATTCCTCCACATCCTTATCGACATGCGGTGCTATCAAATCTTTGGTGCTTTGCCAATCTGATACTTGCAAACTGTTATCTTCCTGTAATAGCAGTTGTAATCATCTCCTAACTTGTCTCCCCACCTCCGACTGCCAAACCCTTTTACATGCAGCTGCCAAATTCGTTTTCTTATAGCATGTCGCTCCTGGTCTAAAATTCTCTGAGGTTTCCCTTGCTTGCTGTGCTCCCTGGCCTGGAAGGCAAGCCCCTTCACCGTCTGCTCCCAGCCTCCTGTGCCCACATGATGTTTTGCTGTTTCAGCACACACGCTTCATGCTCCAACTAGTCTGAACTAATACTGTTAATCAAACACACTGTATCAATCAGGGACTAGACAGGAAACAGATGGCACATTCAAAATGGGTAATTTGAGAAGAGCTTACTTAAATCAGGAGCTATTTACAAAGCTGTGGGTAGAGTTTAGAAGCAGTAAGAGATGATGCAATACCTGTTATCATTCCTAGGGCTGAAGGCATAAAACTGTCACCTGAACCAGAGAGAGAGAGAGCGTGCTACCTGATAGGGGCTGTGGCCTTTGGTGAAGGGATGTGGCTACTATGGGAATGAAAAAAAAATGCCACTCTCTTCCGTTGGTGCCTTTTATTGTCTGAGACCGACTGGAAACTGCAGGCAAGGAAGTCTGTTGGTACAGTCCAATCAGTCATCTGCCAGGACATAAGAGCAGGGCGCAGAAAAATGAAGAATGGATTTGGAGGAACAAATAGAAGATACTCAGTGCAAGACACCTGCCATCCTTCCTGGCCTTTTCTCAAGCAGTTCTCACACTTGAGTCCATGTACAGTTGCCAGAATTATGCACAAGCCAAATGTCACCTCCTTTGGGAAGTCTTCTGGGATTTCTCTGTTTCCTTGAAAAAGAATCGTGATATTTTGAGATGATAGAGCAAAAAAGAAAAATGAACGAGATAATCTCTGAGGTCAAGCTGCTGCATTCTCGGGTAGGCGCAATTTTTAAGGGAAAGAAAGATCTGAAGGAGGTGGGACGTGTAGGGCAATTCAGCCAACATCCATGTGAAGACAAAACTTCAGAATGCGTGTCACCTAATTAGATACCGAGAGCCCAGTATGTCTCCAAGTCAAGACGTGATTTCAGCAAAATCACTGTCTCTTTGGAAATGTCGAGAAAAGAACAGCAGCGCTCTTGCCTGAGAGGGTCCCTCTGGCATTCCCCCTGTGCCAGGGCTTGTGCCTGAGTCTCTCCTTGCAGCCACTAGGCAGCTTTTTAACCACCCTAGAGCCTTCTCCCAAGCCGTGGAACAAATGAAAACAATAAAGCTTTTTGCAGAAAAAAAAAAAAGTAAAAGGAAAAAGAGAGAAAGTCTGAAGATTAANGGTTAAGCCTCTGACTCTTGATTTAGGCTCAGGTCATGATCGCACGGTTTGTGAGTTCCAGGCCCACACCCGGCTCTGTGCTGACAGGGCGGAGCCTGCTTGGGATTCTCTCTCTCTCTCTCTCTCTCTCTTCCCCTCCCCTATTTGCTCTGTTTCTCTCTCAAAAATAAATAAACTTACATTTTTTTAAAAGTTAGAAAAAGAATAACAGAAATCAAAGAAAGGAAATATAGATAAAGGCCAAAAGCAATGACATAAACACAATAGAAGAAAAACAACAAGACCCGATCAGCTGAGTCTTTGAAAAAAGTAAGGAAACCAACCAACCTCTCTGGCTTGCTGGGTCAAGAAATAAGAGAGAAGGCGGGGCGCCTGGGTGGCTTAGTCGGTTAAGCGTCTGACTTTCACTTAGGTCATGATCTCCCGGTTCGTGGGTTCGAGCCCCGCGTCGGGCTCTGTGCTGACTGCCAGCTCAGAGCCTGGAGCCTGTTTCAGAGTCTGTGACTCCCTCTCTCTCCGACCCTCCCCTGCTCACGCTGTCTCTCTCTCTCCTAGAAATAAATAAAAATATTTAAAAAAAAAAAAAAGAAATAAGAGAGAAGGCAAATATAAACCACAGAGGAAATCAAGGGGAACTTACCATTGGTGCTGCACAGATTAGAAAGATAATCAGATACAGTGATGACTTTGCTGCCAATAATTTAGAATCTAGATGAAATGAATACATTTCTTGAAAAATACGATTTGCCACAGAAGAAACAGAAAAACTGAACAGTTCCAAAGCTATTAAATAATTGGAGCCATAACTGAAACTTTCCCAAAAATAGAACATCCGCCCCAGGGGTTTTGACAGTAAATTCTATCAAGCATGTGAGGAAGAAGTAATATTGTTCTGGCACAAACTCTTCCAGAATATAGAAAAGGGAGGGATTCACCCCCCACTCCGTGGTATGAAGCTGCATAACCTTGATGAGAAGGGAAAATTATAGGCCAACCTAACGCAAATGTATTTGTGAAGATTATTAGATTATAGCAGTAGACCAAATCCAGAAATACGTGATGATAAGGTACCAGGGTTTATTCTAGAAAAAACAAGGCTTAGTCTGACTTTAGGAAAAGGACTGATTTGATTTATCACATTAAGAGATTAAGGGAAACATTCAGATGATAATCTCAGTAAAGGCAGAATAGCCTCCTTTTAAATTCAGCACCAATGCATGAGAACACACTTTTGGCAAAGGAGAATTAGAAGGGAACTTCCTTAACTTGTTAAGGGTATCTGCCAAAACCTATGGCAACCGTGATACTTAATGGTGAATCATTTAGAAGTTAAGATAAAGATAAAAAGAAGGATTCCTGTTGTTATCACTTCTATTCAAATTGTACTGAAAATCTTAGTTGTTGTAGTAAAACAGTAATTCAAAAATTATAAGGATTGAAAAAATTGAATGTTTATTTTTGAGAGAAAGAGTGCGTGTGAGGGAGCACTACTGGGGGAGGGGTTGGGGGAGGGGCAGAGAGAGAGAGGGAAACACAAAATCCAAGGCAGGCTTCAGACTGATCTGTCAGCACAGAGCCCGATGCAGGGCTCGAACTCACGAACCAGGAGATCATGACCTGAGCTGAAGTCGGACGCTTAACTCACTGAGCCACCTAGGGGCCCCAAAATTATAAGGATTTTAAAAGATGTAGCAAAAAGTAATGTTTGTGAATAATAATAATAATAATAATAATAATAATAAAAACTTAAAAAAAAAAGATACTGTTTGTGGATTATATAGTCATAAACATAAAAACTCCAAAATAAGCTAGAGAGAAATTATTAGTGGTAAATAGAGCATGACATTTTAAATATTTTTTAAGTTTATGTATTTTGAGAGAGACAGAGAGTGTGAATGGGGGAGGGGCAGAAAGAGGGAGAGAGAGAATCCCAAGCAGGCTACGCGCTGTTAGCGCAGAGCCTCATGGGGGGGCTCCATCTCATGAAACTGCGAGATCATGACAGCAGTCAAAACCAAGAGTTGGAGGCTTGACCAGCTGACCCACCCAGGTGCCCCAAGAGCATGACATTTTTATACATCAGTTAGAAGCAGGCAAGATATTGTTGATGAAAAAAAGAAAAGGTGTGTGTGTCACCCTTTATCAGGTATGAAGACTTATGTAATTAAAAGCATGATGAAAATATAGGAGTAAATAAAACAATTGAAGGGACAGAAGAGAGAAGTCAGAAATACATCTGTGCAGGGGCGCCTGTGTGGCTCAGTCGGTTAAACATCCAACTTCGGCTCAGGTCATGATCCCACGGTTCGTGGGTTCAAGCCCCGCGTTGGGCTCTGTGCTGACAGCTAGCTCAGAGCCTGGAGCCTATTTTGGATTCTGTGTCTCCCTCTCTCTCTGACCCTCCCCTGCTCACGCTGTTTCTCTCTCTCTCAGAAATAAATAAAAACCTTAAAAATTTTTTTAAAAAGAAATACATCTGTGCATGTACGGAAACCTGACTTAGGACTGGGCAGTGCAGACCGTAGGGGAAAGGACAGACTCTTCATAAATAGTGTGCTGGGATTATCCATAAAGAAGAAAATTAAATCATATCCTTTCATCATACCACAAACACAAATCTATTCTGAAAATGTTAAAATCTTCAGTTTTTTGAGAGACAGAGAGAGAGTGCAAGCAGGCGAGGGGCAGAGGGAGGGAGAGAGAGAATCTTAAGCAGGCTCCACAGTCAGCATGGAGCTCAACATGGGTCTCTAGCCCATGACCCTGGGATCATGACTTGAACTGAAATCAAGAGTTAGACACTTAACGGACTGAGTCACCCAGGAGCCCTGAAAACATTAAAATCTTAAGGAGAGGAAAACGATTAACCTTTTAGAAGGCAATGGAGGATAGTATCTTTCTATGTATGGTGCAAGGAATAATTTTCAAAACAAGCACTAGCCACAAAGGAAAAAATTGGAAAATTCTACTATTAAGAACTTATCTGAGGGGCACCTGGGTGGCTCAATTGGTTAAGTCTCCAACTTTGGCTCAGGTTATGATCTTGCAGTTTGTGGGTCTGAGGCTCCACGTTGGATTCTGCTCTTGGCCTGGAGCCTGCTTTTGGATCCTGTGTCTCCCTCTCTCTCTGCCCCTCCCCTGCTCATGCTCTCTCAAAAATAAATAAACATTAAAAAAAGATGAATACTTTAAAAAAAGAACTTACATGAAATTTTCCTAATAAGAACCTATGATCTTGGAAAGATGACACAGAGAGAAAAGTCAAGTTGCAACTAGGAGAAAATAATTGTGACACATATTAAATGCCCAAGAAATATTATATAGAAAATACAAGTAAGTTCCACAAGTCAATCAGAAAAACACCAACAACCCAAGCAAAAAATGGGCAAAAGACAAGAACATACATTTTGCGGAGGAAACACAATGGCAAATAATTCATGACAAGTTATGCAAACTCATTAGTAACCAGGGAAATGCAAATGAAGGCCACAATTAAAATCAGAGAAACAAAAATTAAGAAGTCTGACTCAATAGTAAGAGGATGTGGATCATATATATAGTCACTGCTAAGGGAGAACAAATCAGCCCTGATTGCTCAAGGCAACTACTTGTCATCACTGAATGAAAGGGAGGAGTCACACCCCCTTCTTTTCAACAGATCTCTTAGGGTTCTACCACGGAGAAGCTTCGCTCAGCAGGAGACATGTACAAAACGTTAAGAGCAGCTCTGTTCATATAAGCAACACTAGGACACATTAAAAAAAAAAAACCAACCCACTGGAAATTACCCATATATCTACTGACAGGAGAATGGCTCATATGTGTTACGCTCTATATATGCAAATAGGCTATAGTTATATGTAGCAACTTGTATGATTCTTTAAATTAAGGTTAAAAAAAATTTCTAATGTAGAGCACGACATAGGGCTCAAACTCATGAACAGTCAGATTGTGACCTGAGCCGAAGTTGGATGCTTAACTGACTGAGCCACACGGGTGCCCATCTCTTCCATTTCTTGTAGGGACACCAGTCTTATCAGATTAGAGCCTCATACTGTAGACTTCATTTAACTTTAATTCTTTCCCTCTAGGTAACACATACAGTCACATTGCAAGTTAGGGCTTCCACATATGAATTTTTGGGTACGTAATCAGTCTATAGCAGAGGGGGATGAGATGGGAAGAATCATATATGTAGATGAAGTTACTTATGATATTTAAGTTGAGTGATGAGTATTTAATTTGTTATTATGCTTTATATATCTTACATGTATTCTTTGTATCAAAAATTATATTTAGGGGCACCTGGCTGGTTCAGACAGTGAAGCGTGAGACTCTTGATCTTGGGGTTGTGGGTTCGAGCCCCATGTTCAGTGTAGAAATTAGAAATAGAGTCTTAAAAATTATATTAAAGATAAGAAACCAATGAACTTGGAGCTATATTTTAATATCAGTGAAATTCAAATGAAAAATGTAATGATGGTTGATCAAGCTGTACATTTATGATATGTGGGCTTTTCTCAAGGTATGAAACTTTTAAGTGCAATATTCGGGTGAGAAAAGCAAGGGCAAAAAAAAAAAAGAATACTTATATGATCCTATTTATGAAATTCAAGGTCATGCAAAATTATATAAAAGGATATATTGTTTAAGCATACATGTATAGGTAGTAACACTGTAGCCTGGGTGGCTCAGTCAATTGAGCTGCCTGCCGACTCTGACTCAGGTCATGATCTTGCTGCTCATGGGTTTGAGCCCCGCTCAGGCTCTGTGCTGACAGCTCAGAGCCTGGAGCCTGATTCGGATTCTGTGATTCCTTCCCTTTTTTTGCCCCTTCCCCACTCCTGCTTTGTCTGTCTCTCTCAAAAATAAATAAAGATTAAAAAAATTTTTTTTTATTAAGGGAAGGACAAACACCAAATTCAGGTGACCTTTAAGAACAGAGAAGCAGGGGCACTCAGGTTGTTTCACAGGTATTGGTGGTGGTCTGTTTCTTATGTAGGGGAGAGGATATGGAGATTCATTTAAGTATTATTCTTTTCTTTTTTTTTAATTTTTAAATGTTTTATTTATTTCTGAGAGAGAGAGACACAGCGTGAGCAGGGGAGGGTCAGAGAGAGAGGGAGACACAGAATCCAAAGCAGGCTCCAGGCTCTGAGCTGTCAGCACAGAGTCCAACACGGGGCTCGCATCCACGAACGCGAGATCGTGACCCGAGTCAAAGTCGGACGCTTAACTGACTGAGCCACCCAGGCGTCCCCAGTATTATTCTTTTCTTTATGTATGATATATTTAACAGGAAAAATGAAAGAAAGGAAGGAAAGCAGGTAGGGAGGGAGAAGGAAAAGGGGTAGAGGGGTAAATGGAAGTCAGGATGACTATCAAAGGAGAGACGTTAAGAAAACAGAAGTCAGTTATTTGTATTCAAATTGCTAACCCATGCCTCATTCTTCCTTGGCTGGCAGGTCCAGAGAGATGGTCTCTTTGGTTCCTTCATTATTTTTTTAATTGTATATTTTTGTTATTTGCATTTCATTATTGTAATAGCATTAAAGGAATTCTAAAGAAGAAAAATGAATCACCCCTAATTCCATTAACATTTTCTATTATCTTTATACTGGATTCATAGCATCTAGACTCCCATCCATTGGTCCAGTGGGGATGGGCCAGTGGGGGAGGGAGCCAACTCTCCCCCATCCCCTAGCAGAGATTCATTACTCCTTCCTCTGTAGTCTTCTCTTCTCTGCTTGGTCCTCATTCTCTGCCTTGTTTCATACCTGACATTTCATTTTTTTTTTTTTTTTAATGCTTATTTAGTCTTGAGAGAGAGAGACAGAGCATGAGTTGGGGAAGGGCAGAGAGAGAGAGAGAGAGACAGAGAGAGAGAGAGAGAAAGACACAGAATCTGAAATAGGCTCCAGGCTCTGAGCTGCAGCACAGAGCCCAACAAGGGGCTCAAATTCGGGAACAGCGAGATCATGACCTGAGCCGAAGTTGGACGCTTAATCGACTGAGCCACCCAGGTGCTCCCTACCAGTGACATTTCTAATGTCTGTTCTTCTCTTTTTCCTTTCTAGATAATGGCCCACTCTAGCCAAGAGGGGAAATCTCTCCTTTTCCAAACAGTGAAGTCATTCTATTTCTGGCCACCAGGGGGCACCCACAGATTAGCCCAAGGCTACACTCTGCCCCTCCTCACGCTGTACACTGGTCAATTGAGGAGAAAGAGCCCCTTGGCTAATCGGATTATCCCCAGGAGAACTATTTTTAAACTGTTGTTTCTTGTTTCCACATTCATTTTTTCTTCCTCTCCTTTTCTCTGGTTTTCTCTCGTCCACATNAGGGGTTTCCTGAGATAGCTTCACTGTCACCCACACCCTTTTTCTCTCAGGACAGATGTCTTCAGATTCTGTGTCTATGAGGTCTGAGTCTGGTCATGTTTCCGGTTATCTGAACATTCCTATTTTGGGGGAAAAAAACCAAAACCAAAAACAAAAACAAGACCAGACTCCAGAAACTGCATTACATTTGTTTCATTGTTTCTGATGGCGGAGAGTTGAAATCCCCTGAAGAGGCAAAGCTTGTTTAGAAGCCAAGTCTTGGCTATTAGAAGAGTGATCACTCTGGATAATGGTGTTTTTAACCCAAAATGTGGTGTGACAATAAACGAAAAGACTTAATCTATAAAGAACTTACCAAACTCCACATTAAAAAACAAATAGTCCAGTGAAGAAATGGGCTAAAGACATGAACAGACACCTCTCCAAAGAAGACATCCAGATGGCCAACAGACACTTGAAAAGATGCTCAGTGTCACTCATCATCAGGGAAATACAAATCAAAACCACAATGAGATCCCACCTCACACTTGTCAGAATGACTAACAGTAACAACTCAGGCAACAACAGATGCTAGAGAGAATGAGGAGAAGGAGGATCTCTTTTGCACTGCGGGTGAGAATGCAAACTGGTGCAGCCACTTTGGAAAACAGTATGGAGGTTCCTCAAAAAATTAAAAACCCAGCAACTGCACTACTAGGTATTTATCCAAGGGATACAGGTGTGCTGTTTCGAAGGGACACATGCACCCCAATGTTTATAGCAGCACAATCAACAATAGACAAAGTACAGAAAGAGCCCAAATGTCCATCAATGGGTGAATGGATAAAGATGTGTTATGTATATATATATTCACACACACACACACACACACACACACACAAATGGAGTATTTCTTGGCAATCAAAAAGAATGAAATCTTGCCATGTGCAACTACATGGATGGAACTAGAGGGTATCATTGTAAGTGGGATTAGTCAGAGAAAGACAAACATCATATGACTTCTCTCATATGAGGACTTTAAGATACAAAACAGATGAACATAAGGGAAGGGAGGCAAAAATAATATAAAAACAGGGAGGGGGACAAAAACATAAGAGATTCTTAAATATGGAGAACAAACAGAGGGTTGCTGGAGGGGTTGTGGGAGGGGGGATGGGCTAAATGGGTGAGGGGCATTGAGGAATCTACTCTTGAAATCATAGTTGTTCTATATGCTAACTAACTTGGGTGTAAGTTATAAAAAAATTAATAAAAAAAAAATAACAAGACTAATTTTCCTGTAGGTCTTAGAACCTGACCTTGGCCACTCCTTAGTGGGAGTCCAAACTTGGGTGGAGTAACGGGATAGCTGTTTTGAGGTGACTGGGCTGGAGGGAAAAAAAAAACAACGTATGCCTCATAGCTTTGTTCCATACCTCCTCCCTCTGGATAAATCCTTGTTTGGTTCTATTTAGTGATTTGGAGATCTTAAAGAGGAACACACAAATACTGCATGTAGTGGGATCCAATTTTCCCCACAGAAGGGAAGAAAGGAGGTTCCAGGTTGGAGAGCAGAGTCATTTACTGCCTTAAGCTGATAGGCAGCATGGTAGGAGGTGGGCAGAAAGTTGAGGACAGACTTGGTTTCTTCTTTTTTTAAAAAAAAAATGTTGTTTTATTTATTTTTGAGAGAAAGAGAGAAAGAGAGAGAGAGAGACAGCGTGAGCAGAGGAAGGTCAGAGAGAGAGGGAGACACAGAATCCGAAGACAGGCTCTAGACNCCTGTTTTGAGGTGACTGGGCTGGACGGAAAAAAAAAAACGTATGCCTCATAGCTTTGTTCCATACCTCCTCCCTCTGGATAAATCCTTGTTTGGTTCTATTTAGTGATTTGGAGATCTTAAAGAGGAACACACAAATACTGCATGTAGTGGGATCCAATGTTCCCCACAGAAGGGAAGAAAGGAGGTTCCAGGTTGGAGAGCAGAGTCATTTACTGCCTTAAGCTGATAGGCAGCATGGTAGGAGGTGGGCACAAAGTTGAGGACAGACTTGGTTTCTTCTTTCTTTTTAAAAAAAATGTTGTTTTATTTATTTTTGAGAGAAAGAGAGAAAGAGAGAGAGAGACAGCGTGAGCAGAGGAAGGTCAGAGAGAGAGGGAGACACAGAATCCGAAGACAGGCTCTAGACCTGAGCTGAAGCCAGATGCTCAACCGACTAAGCCACCCAGGTGCCCCCAGACTTGGTTTCTTCTTAAAACTCCTTGTGCTTATGCATAGGCTGTTTGAGAAGTGGCACTGCTGAATCATTGGGAATATGTGTTTTAGATTTTAATGCAGATAGATAAATTACTCTCCAAAAAGTCACAGCCTAAAAAACCCTCAAAACAAACCAACTGAAAAGTGGGCAAAAGTACTGGGCAGACACCTCACCAAAGAAGGCACATAAACATATGAAAAGACGCTCCACATCATACATCATCAGGGAAATGCAAATTAAAGGCACAGTGAGATGCCTAAAATCCAAAATTCTTACACCAGAATTACTGGTGAGGGTGTGGAGTAACAGGAACTTTCGTCCATTGCTGGTAGGAATGCAAAATGGCACAGCCNCCAAAACAAACCAATTGAAAAGTGGGCAAAAGTACTGGGCAGACACCTCACCAAAGAAAGCACATAAACATATGAAAAGACGCTCCACATCATACATCATCTGTGGCAAATTAAAGCCACAGTGAGATGCCTAAAATCCAAAATTCTTACACCAGAATTACTGGTGAGGGTGTGGAGTAACAGGAACTTTCGTCCATTGCTGGTAGGAATGCAAAATGGCACAGCCCCTTTGGAAGATAATTTGGCAGTTTCTTACAAAGCTAAACATATTTTCCCATATGACCCAGCAATTGTACTCCTAGATAGCTACTTGAATGAGTTTAAAAATTATGTCCACACAAAAACCTGCATACAAGGGTTCATGGCAGTTTTATGTGTAATTGCCAAAAATCGGAAGCAACCAAGATGTCCTTTAACAGGTGAATTGATAAATAAACTGTGGTTCATCCATATTAATGGAATCTTATTCAGCAATAAATAGAAATGAGCCATCAAGCCACAAAAAAGATGTGAAGAAACACCAAGTGCATATTGTTAAGGGAAATAAATCAGTTTGAAAAGGCTATGATTCCAATTATGTGACATTCTGGAAAAGGTTAACACCGTAGAGCCTGGTTCCCTGGGGTTGGGCAGCGAGGAAAGGAGGAATGAATAGGTGGAATGTAGGGATCGTTAAGAGCAGTGAAATTATCCTGTCTGATTCTATATGATCTGATAATAGTGGATGCATGATATTACTCATTTGGCAAAGCCTACAGAATATAAAACACAACAAGCAAAACCTAATGTAAGCTATGGGCTTTAGTTAATAATAACAATAATACCAACATTTGTTCATCAGTTATAACAATTGCACACAGATGCAAGGTGCTAATTCTAGGATAAACTGGTTGTGGGAAAGAAGTATATGGGAATTCTTTTTAAAAATTTTTTAATTAAAAATTTTGTTTTAATGTTTATTTATTTTTGAGAGGGAGAAAGAGCACATGAGGAGGGGAGGGGCAGAGATAGAGGGAGACACAGAATCCAAAGCAGGCTCTAGGCTCTGCACTGTCAGCACAGAGCCCAATATGGGGCTCCATCTCACAAACCGTGAGATCATGATCTGAGCCAAAGTTGGACACTTAGCCAACTGAGCCACCCAGGGATCCCTGAAAAAAAATTTTTTTTGGTAAATCTAAAACTGCTTTAAGAAATAAAATCTGCTAATTACAAAGATAAAAAATTTACAGACTCATCATGAGTGTCTATCCCCACTTCTATTATTTCTGTTTATACTGTTTGGCAACAGAATTTTGATAGATGCTCAATCTGATGGATCAAATCTGGTCTTTTATTATTATCTTAATTGCACTTCCCTGCGTTCTACTCAGACTGAACATCTTTTCCAGATTTTGGACTTTCCAAGATTGCCTATTATAAATCATCTGTTCCTGTCTTTTACTTGTTTTTCCAGTCAATTTTTGATCTTTTGACTGTGGAGTTGTGGGTGTTTAAAAAAAAATGCTTATTAATTTTTTTTTTTTTTTACATGTTATAAATGTTTTCTTACAATCTGTCATTTCTTTTTCGACTAGGGTGACAATGTCTTTTGTCTCATAGAAAGTTTCAGATGTGAAGGAGTTTGGCCTGGAAACGGGCTTCTGGGGAGACACGTGTCTGTGCCAGACCTCAGGGAAAGGCCATTCCTCTGGCCAGTCTTGTTTCTGTTCCTGATTCTTCAAGCTGAACCCAGAGCTCTCTGCTCCAGGGTGTCCGTGGATGCTCCTCTTGGCCGTGTTCTGAAACTAGCACAGCTTTATCTAATGGGATGAAGCTGGCTAAAGAGATTAGCGCGATGTCTTGTGGACCCCACTTTTAATCTGCAGCGCTCAGGCTCTCCCTCCTTGGCTGGGAAGGACACTTACGGCAACACTGCAGAGGACTGGCCCCTTCATGAGCTGCGACCCTGAGGCCCCTGTTACCACTACTGAGTTCATGGGGGGTCCCGGCCTAGGGGGCTCAACATGGGCAGCTCCCAGAGCAGCTCCCTGAAGTGTGGGCCACCTTCTCCCTTCCCAAGGCCCTGAGTCTTCAGCCCCCGGGCTCACTAAGGTCAGGAGTGGTCGCTGTGCCGTGGGAAGCTGCCTGGACTGCGCCCGGCAAGCATGGCGCTGCTGAAAGTCAAGTTTGACCAGAAGAAGCGGGTCAAGTTAGCCCAAGGGCTCTGGCTCATGAACTGGCTCTCCGTGTTGGCTGGCATCGTCATCTTCAGCCTAGGGCTATTCCTTAAGATTGAACTCCGGAAGAGGAGTGATGTGATGAATAACTCGGAGAGCCATTTTGTGCCCAACTCCTTGATAGGGATGGGGGTGCTGTCCTGTGTCTTCAACTCTCTGGCCGGCAAGATCTGCTACGACGCCCTGGACCCTGCCAAGTATGCCAAGTGGAAACCCTGGCTGAAGCCGTATCTGGCTGCCTGTGTCCTCTTCAACATCGTCTTCTTCCTGGTGGTCCTCTGCTGCTTCCTAATGCGGGGCTCACTGGAGAGCACCCTGGCCCACGGGCTCAAGAATGGCATGAAGTACTACCGAGACACAGACACCCCCGGCCGGTGTTTCATGAAGAAGACCATCGACATGCTACAGATCGAGTTCAAGTGCTGTGGCAACAATGGCTTTCGAGATTGGTTTGAGATCCAGTGGATCAGCAATCGCTACCTGGACTTCTCCTCCAAAGAAGTCAAAGAGTGAGTAGTCTCCCATCCCGGGGTCAGAGCTAGATGGGGACTTGGAGGCTCATGGGGTACTCTGTGGGCACAGCTTAGTGCTGTGTGTGTGAGGCTGGACTCAGTTGGCCTGTGTGAAATTGCCAATATGCTAACATTTTTGACCTATAAAGATGGTGATATTGTATGGTCAACCGAATGTCTGGCTAAGGTGGGAGGAAGGTGTCAAGTTATAGAAGTTGCTTGCACAGGAGTCTCTAGGGAGGAAGTCCCAGCCGAGAATGTGTGACTTCTTCACACCATAGGGATGGGGTATTTGTCGATCACATATACTGAGACGTTATTTGGCTATTTGTCTTGTTCACTCAAAGTTGATGGATTCAGTCCCAGAAGCTTACATTTCCTGGTTCGTTCTCTTGTTTTCGAACCTTCTGACACCAGCATCCATTCTCAAGGTGTTTGTCCTTGGGTGTGGTGGCAAAAGCAGAGGACAGGGCAGTCAGGAAATCTAGGCTGTAGTTTTGGCTGTATAATTTGGCTTTAAATTAGCTTGTGACCTTGGGTAAAGCGGCTTGCCACTCTGAACCCTTGCTTGCCCATTTTTAAATGAAGGTACTGGAATAGATAGTTTTTTATTTTTTTAATTTTTAATGTTTTATTTATTTCTGAGAGAAAGAGAGAGAGAGAGAGAGAGAGACAGCATGAGCAGGGGAGGGTCAGAGAGAGAGGGAGACACAGAGTTGGAAGCAGGCTCCAGGCTCTGAGCTGTCAGCACAGAGCCGGACACGGGGCTCGAACCCACAAACTGTGAGATCATGACCTGAGCCGAAGTCGGACGCTTAACTGACTGAGCCACCCAGGTGCCCCATGGAATAGATAATTTTTTAATTAATTTATTGTTTTGGTAATCTTCATACCCAACCTGGGGCTCAAACTCATGACCCCGGGGGCAAGAGTCGCATGTTTCTCCAGCTGAGCCAGCCAGGTGCCCTGGAACAGATGATCTTGGAGGTCACCTCCTAGCTCTGTCTAGAGTCTGGCATACAGCAGGTGCTCACTAAATGCCTGCTGGTGTTTACTTCTTGAATCACAACAGTGTGACACGGTAAAGTTTCTGAAGTATTTGTGGGGTGTGTAAAAATACACCCCTGGAGGGTGTATGTAGGGAGGTATTGGTGAGGAAGAGAAGCTCGTCCTTCGTGCTAGAGGTAGTAGCGGCTGACTCCAGCACGCGGTTCCTCCCAAGAGACTCGCCATTATGGGTCCCAAGTCATTTTCTAGGGAAAGGGCAGCGTGTCCTGAGACAGTAGCTCTTCCTTTACCTCTTCTTTCCATCAACGTGTTTCCTGGCTGAGGCGAGGGGTCTGTTCATGCAGGTGGGTTTTCCTGAGTAAGGCAGCTGAGTCCAAGGGGACTTGCATGCAGGGTGCGGGGCACACTAACAGCAGGTCATGGCTGGAGCCGTGAACCCACGAACCCCAGATGGCTAGCTTAGCTGCACCTCAGGTGGAAAGGAAGTCAAACTGAAGGTCACTGCTTGGGATTCTATTTTCTGTGTGTGTGTGTGGGGGGCGGGGGGGATTACTGCTACAAATCCCTAGCTAAGGAGAGGCTTATAAATCGCTCTGCCCTTCCTAGGTGACGGTCCCCAGGGACGGCGCAAGGTGGCATGATTTACACAAGCTGCCCCAGGAGGGACGAGCAGAATTCCTGGGGACGAGGGGCGCCTGGGTGGCTTAGTTGGTTAAGCGTCCGACTTTCGCTTGGGTCATGATCTCACGGTTCGTGGGTTCGAGCCCCGCGTCGGGCTCTGTGCTGACTGCCAGCTCAGAGCCTGGAGCCTGTTTCAGAGTCTGTCACTCCCTCTCTCTCTGATCCTCCCCTGCTCATGCTGTCTCTCTCTCTCCTAGAAATGAATAAAAGCATTTAAAAAAAAAAAAAAAGAATTCCTGGGGACGAGGGGTGGGAGAGGAGGAGACGCTGAAGACGGAAGCAGCCTTTGTGAGCAAATAAGAAAGAGCTGTCATTTTTTCCTGTCATTTTCCTTGACTGCCTCCTGCATAGACTTTGTCATTGGAGAGGCTTACAGAAGCTCTCTGTAATCCCAAATCTCCTTTTGTCCCAGAGCACAGAAATTCTCCAGGTTGCTCTACTCTCAATGGTCGGCAGGTCTAAACTGTCAGTCAAACTGTAAGCTTGGCCGGAACCACCACCGTGCAGGGTATCTGGCTGGCTCAGTCAGTGGGGCATGCGACTCTTTATCTCGGGGTGTACGTTAAGCTCCACATTGAGTATAGAGATTACTTAACAATAAAATCTCAAAAACTAAAACCAAACCAAACCAACCCAACAAACAAAAATCCCCCACCTCCAGGCTTCATGCCCGCTTGCTGGAGTGAAACTATCCTAAGTCCATTGACTTGAACAGTTAGTTTCTCTGTTACACAAGGAAATACGGTGACGGCGGTAAGAGAAACAAAAACAGGAAAAGAAATTCAAGCCAGGTTCTTGCCCACAGAAAAGAAAATGGCTTTAATTTTTCCACATTTCTGTTTAGTCTTGTTCACATTTGCATAATAAATACTGTGACCACGGTATAAATACAATTGAGCACCCCATTTTGTAATTCGACAATACAGTATTTGCATAATGTCCAAAACAATTAGGTCCCCCGCCTGGCTTTGTTTAATATAATTGACAAACAACATCGTGCAGAGGCATTAATTTGATCCACTTACACATTGCAAAGTGACTGCCACCGTAGTATCTGCTAACACCTGCATCGTGGCCCATAATTGCTGTTGCTTTTTTGTGGGGAGAACAGAGAAGGGCGACTCTCTTAGCAACTTTCAAGTACGTAATACAGTATTGTTAACTACGATCACCAGGCCGTACACGAGATCCCCACATCTTACTCATCTTATATAACTGGACATTTGTAACCTTTGACCAACCTCTTCCCTTCCCTCCCACCGCCTTCAGCACCCACCACTCTAGCCTCTGTTTCGATAAGTTTGGTTTTTCAGATTTTACATGTGAGTGAGGTCACCCAGGGATTGTCTAGAATGATCACGTTTAATGGGTGCATCATATTCTACTTAGGCAGGCCCCTAGGTTGTTCTTATTTGCTGCTATTAGAACACCGGAGTGGGCTTCTTTGAGGCTTTTGCTTTTCTCTCTCTTTGTCTCTGTCTCTGTCTTACTCTTACTTCCCTTAGGCTAAGCTTCTGGTAAGAAAATGTATCTGGTGGTTTTAACTTGCCATAAAGCTGGTCTCAAGACACAATGGTAGACCTGAAATGCCTTTGGCCTTTCCCAAACCTCCTGTGAGTGCTGCTAAAGGTACAGCCTGATAGGGTCACCTTCGTAGAGAGAGGACCATATCACTGTGTCCCACAAACTCTCACATTAATGACCAGTGGGCAACACCCGTGAGCGAGGGCAGGCTCCTCGGGGCTGTGTCTAGCAAGCTTCACGGGGCTGGCTTTGCCTCTGCAAACTAGCACAAACCGTATCTGTTTGTGGGAAGAAGGAACAAAGAGATGAATGAGACAACGTGGAGTAGCACTTTCTCCCTCCCTTTCCCTGGACACTCAAATTTTTTCCTCTTCTTATCTTCACTGCTTTACTTAGGAGGATTATTAAGTTTACTGGACAAAGCTGACTGCCCCCAATCCTCCTCTGAACAATATAAAGTGTATTTTTTTTTTTTTTTTTTTTTNNNNTTTTTTTTTTTTTTTTTTTGAGAGGCCAAGCACTGAGAAGTGGTAAGCATTTACTTTTTTCTGGCTTTTCTCAGCAGCACCCTCAGGGCAAGGATCTGAAGCAGCAGAAGCAGAGAGAAGCAGGGGTGGGTGAGGGAGCTGGGTCACCTTCCACCAAGGTTTGTTTTTTAATGTTTATTTATTTTTGGGAGGGAGAGAGACAGAGTGGGAGCCAGAAAGGGGCAGAGAGAGAGGGAGACAAAGAATCCAAAGCAAGCCCTAGGCTCTGAGCTGTCAGCAGAGCCCAATGTGGGGCTCGAACCATGAGATCATGACTTGAGCTGAAGTCGGATGGATGCTCAGCTGACTGAGCCACCCAGGCGCCCCTTCCACCAAGATTTTTTAAGAAGAATGCTTCATCTTTTTATCTTTTTCCTTTCACCACCAAGCTCAGAGAAGCCAAAAAAAAGGCTGGGGTGGGCCTCAGCCTTCTCATTGATCCTGAGGCCTCTGGAAGGCGATGCCAGGAGCAGTGAGCCGGTCAGAGGGTGGGAAGTCTGCAAAAATGCATGGAGATCTTCCAGTGACACTGGTCCTGGGCATGGACGGTGTCTAGCGCCCACGACTTCTGGTCCTTCCTGAAGGCTCTGGGGGCTCTCTTCCCATTTCGTACGATGTACATCCCGCTGGACTGGGCTACAGAAAACATTTCCGGTCCAGCTCCTGGGAGCAGGGCTGGGTCCCTGCCCACAGGACTCTCCTAGGACGTCCCTAGGTATGCCCCCCACTGCTGGTCCCCCAGGAAACTGAGCACGGAGCTTGTGGTCCCAGCAAGCATGGAGGGGTGGCTGGTTTTTGGAGATTTCTCGGGGGAATCTTTAAGATCAAGGGCTGTTTCCTGAAGGCTCCTGATCTAAACAATATCAATTGAAGATTTTTATAAGAATTGACAATCTCCCCACCCCATCCAGGGGTCCCAGGTTCAAAAAGCCCGGTGGTCACCACCCACCTCCTTATTCTGCCCCCTATCACTACATTGCCAGGTCCCACATATATTCTGCACAAAACCCCTCCCTGGGGCGTTTGTAATTTTTGTAGGTATTGCTATCTCTATTTGACAGATGAGAGATCTGAGCCTCAGGTTAGATCTCACAGAGGGAGCAGGAGAGGAGGGTAGACTTTTAAAAACCAGCCTTATTAAGATTTTCACATTCCTTACAAGTCACTCATTTAAAGTGGATGGGTTCAATGGTCTT
This sequence comes from Crocuta crocuta, assembly GCF_008692635.1. Classification (NCBI taxonomy): domain Eukaryota; kingdom Metazoa; phylum Chordata; class Mammalia; order Carnivora; family Hyaenidae; genus Crocuta; species Crocuta crocuta. The sequence goes on from NW_027530179.1 coordinate 5,941,810, forward strand.
TGGCCTCTTCACAGAGCTGTGTCACTAGTCAGTACCACAGTCCCCTTTAGAACGTTCTCATCACGTGGCAGGGAAACCCTGTACCTTCCAGCTTTCACTCCCTAGCCTCCACGGCTCTGCTCTGTTATCTTCTCTGTCTCTATAGACCTCCCTCCTCTGGACACCTCATTTGAATGAAATCATATAATACTGGTCCTTTTGGGTTCGGCTTCTCTCTTTTTTTAAATGCTTATTTTTGAGAGAGAGAGAGAGAGAGAGCGACCATGAGCAGAGGAGCAGAGAGAGAGAGAGAGAGAGAGAGAGAGAGAGAGAGAGAAAGGGAGACACAGAATCCGAAGCAGGCTCTAGGCACTGAGCTGTCAGCACACAGCCCGATGCGGGGCTGGAATCCACGGAACATGAGATCATGACCTGAGCCAAAGTTGGGTGCCCAACTTACTGAGCCACCCAGGAGCCTCTACCTTCTGAGTATTTTAAAGCAAATCCCGGGTATCGTTTCCTTTCACCTATAAATACTTAAGGAAATGCACAGTAGTAATCATGCCCAACAAAATCAGCGGCAATCTCATCTAATGTCTGGTCTGGTCAATTTTTCTCTGATTGTCTCGAAATGCCTCTTACAGTCAATTTGTTCAAATCAGGATCCAAACCAAGTCCACACTTTGCATTTTGTTCTCTGATCTCTTTTGTCTCTTTTACTCTTTGACAGTTACTGTCATGCCACCTGTGTACTGGAAGGATGGGGCCATTTGTTCAGAGGAGCTCCTCACATTCTGGATTGAGCACTTGCAGCCAAGTGCGGTCATCTTTTTTTCCCCCAAGTGGTGTCATCTCAGTTGTTCTTCTGTCCCCTGTGTTTCCCCATAAGCCAGCAGTCAGGGCTGAGGTGTGCTTGGATTCAGGTCTGGTTTTGGCAAGAACACTTCCTAGGGTGCCCTGTGTACATCTTACCCCTTCACATGAGGAGGGACGTGAAGTCTTCAGCTAGTTTGTGACCACTCCTTTAGAGCTGCCCACTGCTTTCAGGATGAGCAGAGCTTTAGTGTCTTGGGGGTGAGAGGTCTTGGCACCAGGAACTATCAGCCCAGAGGGCTTGGCCTGAAGCCCTCGGGCTGAGGGAGAAGCTGGCACCAAGCCCTGTCACTTTCTCATCCCACCCAGGGAACCCACAGGTTATAGGCTCTTTTCACTCTTCCTGAATAATTTATAGACACCTCAAGAAGACTAGACCTTGGCTAGGAGCTCCCTGAGGGCAGGACTGTGTCTCCCCCCTCAGACTGGGGCTCCCTGAGAGCAGGGCTGTGTCTCCCCCCTCAGACTGGGGCTCCCTGAGAGCAGGGCTGTGTCTCCCCCTCGGACTGGGGCTCCCTGAGAGCAGGGCTGTGTCTCCCCCCTCAGACTGGGGCTCCCTGAGGGCAGGACTGTGTCTCCCCCTCAGACTGGGGCTCCCTGAGGACAGGGCTGTGTCTCCTCCCTCAGACTGGGGATCCCTGAGGGCAGGGCTGTGTCTCCCCCTCAGACTGGGGACCCTTGAGGCAGGGCTATGCGTCCTCCCCCCCCTCCCCCTGCCTCCAACTGGGCTCCCTGAGGACAAGACCCAGGTCAGCATGGGGCAGGCAGGCCTGGCTTCATGGAGGTTGGGGCTTCCATGGACCCCCAGCCTAAGATCTGTTGGAGCCCCGCACTTCCAGAAATAGCCCTCCCTCTCCCCTAGAAGAATCACCTTGTTTACTCAGTGGTTGTCCTGGTTCCAACCACAGATTAAGGCCCCACTCACCCTCTTAAGACAAAGCCAGGAGAGGAGAGCTCCTTAGGTGGTGAGCTGCCTATTTATATCAGAGTATTTCCCAGGCTACAAATCTTGCTCTGCGCAGGGCTTGCCAGCGCTTGTAAGGGTCTTGATTAAGGTATGATCTGTTTCCTAGCATATTCTCCCACAGCCAAGTCACATATAACTTGGGAAAATCATCATGTCAGAGTTTTCCTGAAAACAAACCCTGACATAATTTAGGAGATAAATCAATAAATCCATAAGGAAAGATGTGTGGAAATAAAGAGGGGAAGGGAGAGTATAAGTGATAATGAGTCAATCCCCAACTGCAATGCTAGCTGAGTGATACTTGTGGAAATCTGGCAATTCATTTGACCTCTGTCAGACTCAGTTTTCTCATCTGAGAAATGACATGACAGGGGTGTGGTAGAGAGTAAATGGAATAATGCACACAGAGCACTTGGTATACAGCAGTGCTCTATTAGCATTTCCTTGAAGATTTCTTTTTTTGTAACATTTATTTGAGAGAGAGTGTGATAGAGAGGGAGCTGGAGAGGGGCAGAGAGAGAGAGAGAGACAGAGAATCCCAAACAGCTTCTGCAGTTGTCAGCACAGAGCCCGACGTGGGGCTCGAACCCACGAACTGTGAGACCATGACCTGAGCTGAAACCCAGGCTTAACTGACTGAGCCACCCAGGCCCCCAGAGATTTCTTTTTTGAGGAGTTATTGGATATAAAGTAGCAAGGGGAGACACAAACAGGAGACACAGCCCTGCCCTCAAGGAGCCTCAGTCTGAGGCTAAACAGCCCTGATCTCAGGAAGCCCCGTCTGAGCGGGGAGACACAGCTCTGCCTTAAGGAGACTAGCAAGGTGGTTTCTCCATTCAGGGAGTGAGCAAGGTGAGGTGGGAAGATAAGTGGTCTCCAGAAGGCCAGCCTGCAGGGTGAGGGCAGCTTAGAGCCGCTCTTGGCTTCAAGCCACACAACTGCAGGCCTGGCCCTCACTTCACATACACATGTACCATGTACGGAGCAGGTTTGTGGGCTTCCCTCCAGCTTAAGGACACCTGAGGGTGCATAAGGAGAGACAATGGTGGACAGGAAAGGGCTTCTGGGACAGGGAACAAGGGAGGGAATCACGCTTTCTCAGGAAGCTTAAATAGAAAAGCCAACACACAGGAAGGACCAGAGAGACTGAAGAAACTGAGGGGAGGAGTGGGTAACTGCTGTGGGCTGGTCTTCCACTTCCTGTTTGGCTCTAGGTGAGGCCCTGCGCTGCCCTGCTCGGGGCACCGCTTCTTCCTCTGTAGAACAATCTGGTGGACTGCAAGGTCCTGCCCAGATGGCTCTACGCGGGGCATTCTCTGAGGGCCTGTGTCAAGTACATTCCTCACATTGCCTCATCTAAAGCTCGCCGCAGCCGCTGAGAGGGGGATGTGGTCATCCCCATCTCACACAGGTCCAGGGGACGAAGGCCCACAGATCAGAAATGCGGATTTGCAACTCAGAGGCTGGCTCCCTCTACTACGCCCACTCTTCTCACGGGGACATGGGGAATGGGCCGGGTGGGATGTTGTGTTGCTAGGAGCGGGCTCAAGGGACAGCCTATGGGTCTGTCAGAGGGACAAACAGCATTTGAGCTCGGAGACCCCAGCCTCAAGGAGGTCTGCTGGGGCTGGTCACGGGGGTAGGAGGGTACTGCCTGTTCAGTTGTGCAGGGACTGCTGGCCCCTCAAGAGGGGGGCAGGAGCCCCAACCTGACAGCCCTTCTGCTTCAGTCCTCCCACCCGGGACCCCCCTGGGCCCAGCACCAGGTGCCGAGCTAGGGGCTGCAGGGGGAGAGCAGAGCAGTTTCCGCTCCCACCGTGCTCTTGGTGCTCCCGGTAGGGCTCAAGTAAGTATTTCAGTAGCAACCGCTTCAGCCAGTGACAAATGTCTAATAGGGCCTCAGGCCATTGGTGAGCTCTGCCCTCATAGACATGGCTGGTGTCCTCACAGGAGGCTCTCTGAGCCTCTTCTTCACAGCTGGCAGGGACCCGGCCACCAGATCACAAGTGACTATTGCCCAGTGGTATCAAGTGGTCTGTTTCATTGCCACAGCTGTTTCCCGAGGGCACACGGAGCACATGTGAAGTCTCTCGCTCCTCCACCCTGCCTAGCCTCGGCCACGAGTCCACATTTACTGTGCACGTACTATGTACCAGCCACTTTTCAAAGCCTTTTTACACACATCGCTTCATATGATCCTCATGTCAACTCCACTGTACAGAAGCTGAGGCCCAGAGAGGGTAAGGAACTTGTCCAGAGGGATGAACTGGGAATAAGTTCAGGTGGTCCCACTCTGATCACTCTCCTGTGTGCCCAGGACCACCCGTTCTCTAGGCTGGGGTCCTGTCCAGGCAGGAGAGGTCAGGGACTGCAGATCGTTGGAAATATGGTCACCATAACCCAGGTGGGGATTTTTCTGGACCCAAGGAGGCCACATTGTGCAGAACCTTCCTAAAGTCTTAATCATACTGATTAACAGACAGTTCACAGAAAAGGAACCACAAATGGCTCTTCAACATATCAGAAGATACTCAACTTCATTCATAGTGAGAAAAATGGAAATTAAAACAACCTTGTAATACTATTTTTCATCTATCAGGTTGGCAAAGATCAAAAATAGAATCTGTGTGGGTACAGCCATGAAGGGTAGGTTCTTTTGTGCATGTCTGTTGGGGGTGTGATTGTACACCCCAGGGAGAAATATGGCAGGGATCTAGGGCAATCACAGATAGATCTACAATTTGATGCTGGGATGCCTCCTCTAGATATAGGCACAATATGCACAATGTTTGAATTAGCAGGAGACTGAGAAAGCCCTAAATATCCATCAGTAGGGAACTGACTAGTACCCCAGGACCATCTGTGCAATGGCAATACCATGTAGCTCATTAAAAACCTGGAGAACACTTTCTATTGATAGATATAAAAAGATCTCTAAGATACTGCTATGGAAAAAAAGGAAGGTTCAAGACAGGACATTACCATTTGGGTAAAAAACAAGAAGAATAAGAACATTTGCAGAAACTGTGTTTGCTTGTCATTATGAAGTTTTTTTAGAAGGACATGCAGTTGGCTACAATTTGGGGGGACCTGGAGGCCAAGGGACAAGAATGAGTGGGAGATTAAACATGGATATTTAGAAGCTAGCCACTGAAATTATAATCTCAATGAACGTTGTTGACAACAATTTCTATTATTTATTTACGAAGTGTAGTTTATATGCAACATTATATTAGTTTTTAGATACAACATAATGATTTGCTATTTGCTATATTGCAAAATGATCACCACCATACATCTAGTTAACATCTATCACTATACCTAGATACAGAATATTTTTTCCTTGTGATAAGAAACTTTTTTATATAAATTTTTTTATAGTTTTTGTTTATTTTTGAAACGGAGACAGAGCATGAGCGGGGGAGGGGTAGAGAGAAAGGGAGACACAGAATCTCAAACAGGCTCCAGGCTCTGAGCTGCCTGCACAGAACCCGATGTGGGGCTTGAACCCACAAACTGCGAGATCACGACCTGAGCCGAAGTCAGATGCTTAACTGACTGAGCCACCCAGGTGCCCCAAGAAACTTTTAAGATTTACTCTCTTAGCAACTTTCAAATAGGCAATATAGTATTATTATTATTTTTTTAAAATGTTTTATTTATTTCTAGGTGAGAGAGAGAGAGAGACAGCGTGAGCAGGGGAGGGTCAGAGAGAGAGAGGGAGACACAGACTCTGAAACAGGCTCCAGGCTCTGAGCTGGCAGTCAGCACAGAGCCCGACGCGGGGCTCGAACCCACGAACCGCGAGATCATGACCTAAGCGAAAGTCCGACGCTTAACCGACTAAGCCACCCAGGCGCCCCGGCAATACAGTATTATTAACTATAGTCGCCATATTGTGTATTACATCCTCAGGACTTACTTATTCATAACTGGAAGTTTGTACTTTGGCCACTTTCACCCATTCTGCCCACCTCCCACACCTGCCTCTGGCAATCACCACTTTCTTGGCTTGTTTTTAGATTCCACATATAAGTGAGATCATATGGTATTTGTCTTTATTATTTCACTTAGCATTATTTCACCTTAGCATAAGGTCCATCCACGTTGTTGCAAGTGGCAAGATTTCTTTTTTTAGAGCTGAGTAACATTCCTGTGTGTGTGTGTGTGTGTGTGTTTATGTATAACACCAAAGTTTCTTTATCCATTCACCTATCTTATAATTTTTATTTTAAATCATTATATTTCTATTCTTATGCTTTCTCTTCTTATGTTGTAAAAGTCTGTTATTATGTAATGCATTGTTCATTTGCAACTTAAAAAACCTTGGTATTCAAAATAACCTGCATACACTCAGGTGCACAAAAGTGTGCAGCTTGATGAATTCTGGCACATAAAGACACCGGGGTAACCTCACTCAGGCAGGTAGGGTAGGACACACCCAGACACCTGATGAGGAGGGGGAGAACTTCCACAGTAAAGATGTCTGCCCCTTTTGAATTCTGAACCCACATGAATATATGGTGTGTCCTAACCATATATACAAAAGTATAGTGCAAAAGTAATGCAGGCTGCAGCCTTCAGGTGAGTAAGGAGATCCCACCCGGCTAGGGGCAGAGTTCACTGTGGACAGCAAGCAAGCTGAGGGCAAGGAGTCTAACTGTCTCCAGTCTCAATCCCTGCCTCTTTACAGGCCCTGCGCCAGAGCAGGCCGTATGGAAATACCTACTGAACAGAACTGATCTGGCCAGAGGGGGCCTTGGTCTCTAGTGACTTTTTAGACGGAAGTAAGGTTGGAGAGGGCTGGGGGCCAAAGGCTGTTGGCCACGAACACTAGGCAGTCCTGTCCCAGTCACCTGTCCTACCAGGCTGACATGGTTCCAAGAAATCATTGCATGCGGGGGCCTGGAAGTACACAGTGTGGCTGGATGCATTTCTATATTCTCTATTTGCTCGCTTCTTGGCTTATCATCTGTCTCAACCCTCTAGAACATAAGCTCTAGGAAGTAGGGACACCGGTTGTCTAGGGTCATTTCTCTACCTTCAGCTTCTACAACAGTGGCTGGCCCATAGTAGGTGCACAACAAATATTTATTGAGAATGAATGAACAAATGAATATTATAGCTTTTCAGAGCTGTGGGATGGGAGGAACTGGCCCCTGGTGAAAAGGCTGAGAAGCCCCTAATCTTCCTCCTCCAGTCGCATCAAGAGCAACGTAGACGGGCGATACCTGGTGGATGGTGTTCCATTCAGCTGCTGCAACCCCAACTCGCCACGGCCCTGCATTCAGTACCAGCTCACCAACAATTCGGCTCACTACAGCTACGACCACCAGACAGAGGAGCTCAACCTGTGGGTGCGAGGCTGCAGGGCCGCTCTGCTTAGCTACTACAGCAGCCTCATGAACTCCATTGGCGCCATCACGCTCCTCATCTGGCTCTTTGAGGTAGGCTCTGGGCCAGCTGAGGGGAGTGGGAGTCACCTGCCCCTTTTGGATTTAATGGGTGGGGCCCGGCCTGGAGCGCTTGCCCCTCTCCTCAGAACCAGGCCTCAGCCTAGCCGTGGGTCAGGCAGCCCTAAGTCTGGATCCCAGCACCTCTATTTTTTTGTTTCTCTCCTATCACTCAAAAAATAATTGATTGAGGTGAAATTCACAGAACAGAAAATGAATCATTTTAAAGTGAGCAGTGTAGCGGTATTTAGTACATTCACAATGCTGTGCAACTACCACAACATCTTCTACCACCTCTATCTAGTTCCAAAACATTTCCATCACTGCCAAAGAGCAGCTCATAGCCATTAAGCAGCATACTTCCCATCCCCCTGCACCCACCCCCACCCCCTCAGCTCCTGGAAACCATTAATCTGTGCTCTGTCCTTGTGGATCTATTCTGAACAAAATTCTACATAAATGCCAACATAATATGTGACCTTTTCTGTCTGGCTTCTTTCACTTTGCATGTTTCAGAGGTTCATCACGTGCCTTTGTTTTTTCAGCCTGAGGTCTTGGAAAGTTATTTAACATCTATGTTATACGGGACCGACAGCACTTAGCTTTGGGAGTCCTGGGGGAGGGGATCAAGAGGTGATACGTACACTGTGTTCAGGAAATGAGAGCTATTTGGATTTGTCCTTCTCTCAAGATTCTGGTAGCAATTTAGCTGTTATTCTAACTAATTGTGGGTTCATCCGATCTCACCTGTAAGGCTTATTTCCTCTCTGTACAGAACTTGGGATATAGCAAGTTGTCACTCATTTATTGAAGTTACTTCTTAAACACCTAGGGAGCGCTGGGCGCTGTCCTGGGTGCTGAATGAGAGCAAGTGTTAGTGAGTGGTAGACCAAGGTGGTACAGAGGGTGACTCAGGGGCTCTAGCTTTCAGCTGGCAGCAGAAAATCAACTCCAAAATCTGGAAGTCCAAAGCTAGAAATATTAGTGGGGAAAGTTTGCCCATTAGGGAAGATTCACTGAAAGTTTCCTTTAAGTAAGTCGCTCTCTTAGTGCTATGGAATTTCACATATAGCTGTGTCCTGGGCTGAGATGACAACTTCTAACTCACCACATCACATTGCAGGTACTGTATTGCCTGGGGGTGGGCTGGCTGGGGAGGGAGGGTTTCTTTTCATGTCAAGGCATTTACTGGTCACTGACCACTCACAGTCTTGGGAATGAATGGTAGAGCGAGGCGAGCAGCTTACTGCTGGAAGGTCATAAGGTCATGTCCCCTGAAAACCCATGAAAAGACTGAAAGGCTAACAGTGGGAAAACAGGGTTCCACTGGCTGCCTCTCAGTTTGCTCACTTTTCCAGGAAGTTAGTGACTATATGAGATAAGGACCAGCTCACTGGGAACAGGAAGTAAATGCCCTTGACTTTTAGCTGAGGCCTTCAGTTGACAGAGCTCTGTGATGGGCACAAGGGTGGCTGAACTAAGGTAGAACTCTGGCCAGAGCCTGGCCCTCCTGGGCCTCACAATCCCGTTAGGAGGTGACATCTAACTCATGAACCAAAGGGAGACCCATTACCAAGTGCAAAATTCATAATGCAGCAGAAGGCCAACTTCAGGAAAGGAGGAGGGAATCAGAGTGGGAGCATGTACACCAGGAGGACTCCTGGAGGAGGTGAGTTTTTCCACCATAAACATATTTTATTAAACTTTCAATGGACAATGACAATAATGAAAACCTAAAACTATCAGCCACTACCGTCATCCACTACTGCAATTATAAAGTGTTCCTAAAGCATTCATTCAGTAGATGTTTACTGAGGCCCTACCACCACTAGGTGCTGTTCTGGGGGCTGGGAGACTGAGTGAACAAGCTGCATCAGGGGGTGGTCTCCATGAGCAAGCCTCGCCGGGTCACAGAGCTTGCTATACCACAAAAGGAGAGATGTAAGAGCGGGTAAACCAGGAATCTGTGTAGAAACAAGGCGGGGCCAACATGATACATTGGAAAAGTGAAAACAGTACTTACCACACGAATAACCAATTACAGCTGGCACATCTATTCATCCTTACTGGGCACCATGTACCATGCTCTACACATCCTGACATGTCACAGCATGCACAAGAGTCAGGAGACACTCCATCTGAAAATTTGCAAACCAGATGAGTAAACTGAGGTCTCTTAGCCAGATGGCTGGCTAAGTACCAGGACTGGGGTTTGAACCTAGGCATTTTGGCACCACAGCCTGCTACAGTGACTGCTAGCGAACAAATGCAAACAAATCACCCACTCATCCCCACGTTAATCAAAATAGCAGAAGTGGAAGGAAACCACATATGATCATATTGTTTCCTGAGAAGGAGGTAACTTTTTAATCCTGTCTAGCAAATAGTTTACCCAACACCGCATATGTGCCAAGCAATGTGCTAGGAACGGGGTGGGGGTGCAAGGAGGAGAAGCCTAGTACTGCCCCCAGAATGGGTGAGACTGGAGAGGAAGAGGAGGGAGAATGTGTAGCAGGGTCACTCATCGAGGGTTGAAGATGAATTGAAGGCGGAATGTGCCGAGGAACAAACAGCAAGTGGTAAAGACTGGAGGGGAGAAAAGTGTGGATGGGACCCAGAGAAGCCCAGGGTGGCCAGAAAGGGAGAATAGGGCTGGAGATGAGGTTGGAGAAGAGGCAGCTATTTTGAGCACCAGGCCAGGCTGGTGGGCAGGCCGTCACCAACCCAGACTCAGCAGAGCCTGTCACACTCGAAGGGCCCCGGAATGAATAGGCTGGTGGCTTGCATGGTTTCCTAATAGCCCCAGTCCCCACCTACTTCTCCCAGACCTCCTCTAAGTCTCTTCTCCCCACCAGGTGACCATCACAATTGGCCTGCGCTACCTATACACAGCACTGGAAGGTGTGTCGAACCCTGAAGACCTTGAGTGTGAGAGTGAGGGCTGGCTTCTGGAAAAGAGCGTGTCGGAGACTTGGAAGGCCTTTCTGGAGAGCTTGAAAAAGCTGGGCAAGAGTAACCAGGTGGAAGCCGGGGGTGCAGACGCAGCCCAGGCCCCAGAGGCTGGCTGATGGCTCCGGGGCCCCCTCCCCTCCTGAACACTGAGAAGTAGCGGACTCCAAGAAAGTGGATACTCCCCTTGTCCAATCTGAATCTCCCTAGGAGGGTGGCCATCGTACAGAGACTCTTTCTGATGGTGGGATTTAAAGTTTAGGATCCCTAAAAGCATTTGGTAAACATTTGTTGAATATCCTAAAATGTCAGTGAATGAGCTGCAGCTCAGGCCCACTACTTCCGGATACGCCCCTATGGTGGACTCAGGGCGCCTCTCAGTGGATCACTCTTCCTAACACACGAATTCAGTTCCACCCTGAGGCTACTGACCGCACTGACGGCAACTCCTCTTTGAAGAGTTTGCCATCACGAGCTCCAAGCTGTTTCATTCTATATCTAAAGCGTCACTTGGTGCATAAGCACAGGAGTCTGAAAAACATACTGGCCATGTTGTCATTTTTCTTTTTTTAAATGCCAAGACTGACAGACAGCTGTTTTGTTTGTGTATTGGTGGAGGGAGGGGGATGGTGATACTTTTCTAAGAGTAATGGGCTCTCCAAAGCACTTAAAGACAGAGGAATTTTCCTCACCAAAAACATAGTTAAAGGTTACTCTTGTGTCGTATTCCCATGCCCTCACTTAGCCTGGAGTGAGCTATGGGCTGAGGAAGTCAGGTTGTTGGCTGTTCTGGCAACATCGCACCCCTGTGGTGCCAGGTGACCTCCTTTGGCTTATCTCTGGAAGCCCTGGACTAGGTGGCTGCTCTTCACTGGAGGAGGAGGACTAATGAGACAAGAGTCTCCCTTCTGGACACTGGGCCTCTCCTCTTGGACCCACACATGTGGCCGTGACAGCCCGCATGGACAACACTAATGGTCTCCAGTGGAGAGCAAAGCATCCTCTGGGAGCTTCTTCCTGTTTCTTTCCTCAGATGCCCATCCTGCAGAGCAAGATTTCTGGAATGCCTCTGTACTGAAGAAGATTCTCTGAAACAGTCCATCTTTCCACGCTAGTGACCGCAAGAGAAATTTTACCTTCTCTCAGGGAAGAGGGAAAAGGGAAGCTTTTAGGGGAAGGAGAGAATGGCTTCATTGCTGTGCTGAGTGTTCAGTGGGGAGAAAAGACTCTGGATGCTGCCTGGGGCATGTTCTGGGGCTCTAATTCTCCCAGGCGTTAAGATATTTGGACACTCTTCAGACTTTGGTCCCAGGTTTATTTTAATTAGACTTTGGAGTCTCCTTGAGACCAAAGAGTGGTCCACATTGAAAATGCTGAGGGAGTCAGCCACCTCTGACGAGGGTCCTGGAACTCTCTCCCCTCAGGAGTGCTGCTTTAGGCTCATGTGTAACTGTGCTGTTAACAGTTGTATGATAGACATTAAAAATTGTATCATGTGAAAATCTCTTGTGTTAAATGCCTATCTGAGCCTATCTGTTGTATGTTTTCACATGATTCCCAACTCCAGTTAGTATTTGTTAACAAAACCCAACTGAACCTGACCCTAAAGGGAAGCATGGCTACCAGTCAGGGCGTCGCTTCTCCTCACCATCTCATCTGCAAGAACAGTGATTATAAGGCTATCCAAATATTCTCCACGTTTGCCAGTTTAGACCAGAGCTGAATTTATTTGATATTTTCATGTGTGGAATCTTAGTTTAGTGTTGTAAGCAAAAATTCCAAACCATTTTTTCCCCTGCTCTGGTCAAACGTATTTTCCCAAACAGGGAAACACGAGTCTCTAGGGGGCCAGGTTATAGGGCAGATGTAAGCAATCTTTGAATCTGAGAGCTGCCAGGGGGACCAAGGGTGAACTGACCCTACAATAAATATCCCCGGGCGGTCCAAGCAGATTTAGGGCGAGCTGCACTTAACGGGGCTTTCCAGGTAGCGGCCAAGAAACCCCTGCCCTGGTCTTCGTTTTGTCTAACCTCAGTCTTTCCTGGGAGTCTTTCCCAGTATAAACTCATTTCTCCCAGGGGACTCAGCCAGGGTTTCAAGTCTGGCAGGCCCCCGTTGGGGCAGGGTGAGAGATAAAGGCAGCACCTTAAGCCTTTTACACTTTTAAAACACTCCATAGTGAAGAAGTAGGTACTAGCTGCTTATTTTGAACATTTAGGAAGACAAGTGTCCTGGAATCTGTGACTTCAGTTCAAAAACCCATAGCTTCTGGGGCACCTGGGTGGCTCAGTCGGTTAAGCATCCAACTTTGGCTCAGGTTATGACCTCATGGTTCATGGGTTCAAGCCCCGCGTTGGGCTCTGTGCTGACAGCCAGCTCAGAGCCTGGAGCCTGTTTCAGATTCTGTGTCTCCCTCTCTCTCTCTCAGAAATAAATAAAGAAACATTAAACAAACAAACAAACAAACAAACACCAAAACAAACCCATAGCTTCTTGCAACATGTTTAAGCCCAGGACTGAGCCACCAGCAAATAAACCCCAAGTAACCTCAATACAGGTTAATAGGATTAGGTGCTTGCTCTGAACGCTCCCTGCCCCTCCTTGTCCGGGCACCTGTAACGCTAGGCCAGCAGGTTTGCAGCTTAGCCAGGAGCGGGGCCGAGTGGGCGAGGGAAGGAAGACCAAGACAACTCGGGCCTCTGACCTGCTACTAGGTGAGAACGTGGGTCCCGAGGACAGCGCAGCCAGCTAGCAGCACCATGTGTTGGGAATAGGAACGTGGTGGTGAATGGTATGGAAGTCTAGGGAGAGAGGGGATGCCTTCCCGGGCCTCAGTGGACAGATTTGCTTAGAGCAGGGGGGAAACATCAGTCTTTAACTTCTGATGTATGTTTTGTCCTCCCAAACAGAGGCTGCATATAAACAGCAAAGTCAGAGAACGTTGTGCAAAGACGGTATACAGCAGGTTGAGACAGAAGGAGCAATTCCTATTTACCCAAGGGGAATGGAAACGTAGGTCCACACAAAAACCTGCACAATAATGTTTTCATTTCTTTCATAATCCCCCCAAACCACCCAAATGTCCTTCACACCTGATAACTGCATAAACACCTGCACAGTGGAACACGGCTCAGCAACCAAAAGGAACAGGGATGTCTCTTCAATGTGTTAGTCTTCTTAGAGAAGCCAGGCTCAAAAGGCTACATGTGATATATATTTATAGGACATTCTGGAAGAAGCAAAACAAAGGAACAGAAAGATTAGTGGTTGTCTGGGGGTCAGGACAGGGGAAGAAGGTGACCACAAAGGGGCTTGAGGGAACTTCCTGGGAGACAGAACTGTTCTGTTTGATAGTAGTGGTTGTATGCCTTTGTTAAAATGCATAAAACTGTCACTATAAAGGGTGAATTTTATTCTTTATACAATACCTTAATAGACTTCACTTAAAAAAACAAGAATCAGGACAGACCAAAGAATGTGTCAGAGGCCTTAGTGAGCCTTGGAACTACTGACATTTGGACCAGGGAAGGGAGTAAGCTGGGGGCAGCATTAAAGGCCAGAAGACAGGGAAAGCACATGGAAACCTTGCTTTCTTGTTTTATACCTTCTGTTTTAAGAGGATTTTGAAAAGCACAGCAGAGTTTTTGTAGGCAATGACTCTCCTGCAAATAAAGGATATAGCCTCCTTCCTCCATGTGTCTCTCATAAGCAGAGGATGTCTGGGGAGTGTGTAAGAACAAGGACTTGGAGATCACTAGGGAAGAAAGAGCAAGAAGAGTATAAACCTGAAGACAGGTCTTGTTGCTGGGAGAGACTTTGAGTGCTCTTGTTTCCTTACTGATTTGAGGTCCAAAATGGTTCAGAAAGGTCACGAGCTGTCACAGCCAATGAATATGAAGTTTAATCAGCTGAAATGATGATCCAGCTTTCTCTGGTAAGGTTAAGGTGGTATGGCTAATGGCCATAACTGACACTAATAATATAAGCCTCTTAATTTTCAAGCTAATACAGATGTCCCACTTTATTTGTAGCAAGGTGACATGGGGAACATTTCCATGGCATTTAAGTGTGCGAAACAAAACAAAGAAAATGTAGGCAGACCCAAAGTAATGTCAACACCTAAAGCATTTATTTGGATATCTTTAAACTTTTTACATATGATACATTCCAAATTTTACAAGTTGTCCACAGATATTACAGTTATCGCCAATTTATTAAACAGATATGATTTTCCCTGATATGGAAAGTATGTTATATAAACATTTCTACAATAAACATAATACATGCGGAACAAATCATAAAAAGTAAGATGATTCATTAGGTAGGGAAGACAATTAGCTTAATGATGCACACACCAGAGACTGAAAGGGTGCATGTGTTGCTATTTCATGTAAATTCATCAGACTCTGACATTCTCAGAGAATGAAATCCAGGAACATCCTCTGCTGACAAAGGACTTCTATGAAGTCATTCCTGAAAGCCGGAGTATTATTATGATTTGGTGAAATGTTTATAATCCATTTATAGAGAGGGAACCTGGACTTACGTTAAGCTTGGTGAAGATATGGAGAAAAGCCAAAGAAGTTGGACTTAACGCTAAAGGAATGGGGATGTGAAAAAGACCAAAATAAACATTAAAATCACTTTGCCTTCCACAGGCTCAGATCTTATGAATAGAAGAAAGGCCAGAAAATGGGGGAGAGTGCTGGGTCCAAATTTGGATTTTCTTCCTGTTGGTCCTCCTCTCAGCTGGGTGAGCCAGTCTCAAGCAAAAATGGTTAAGGTCATCCTTTCAGGGGAGGGGTTCCTGTCACACACTCTCTTGGAGGAAGCAGTGAACGTGGCTTCTGCATTCCCACTTATTTTAGCCTAAAGTCTGGAATCCTGATCTTCCTCCTGGGTTTATTGCCGTGTATGCAAAGCTGAGTGGAACAGAACTTTTAGATGCAGTTCAAAACAGAGTGAAAGGGTTACTTTCATTGGCTAAAAAAAATCCAAGATCCTCTTATGATTCATTTCTCCCTTAGCCCCACCTTAGAGAGGCTCAGAATGTATTCCTCCACTATTTCTGCCATCATTCTGTATATTCAAGCTCTCAGCACACGTGTATCAAACGAGAGTGGCCGTGTGGTATATGAGTTAAAAGCTAGTTTACTAAGCGGCTATCATTCTAGGAAGGCACCTCTTAGTAAGAACAATAATGTTTAAAAATAATAAAAAGCCTGGGCACACAGGCTGTCCCAGGAATTTACTAAGTGAGCCAGCAGATAAACAGCAGTTCATCTATTCCAGAAAATGCTGGAAGGGATAGGGAACCTCAAAACACGGAGTTCTCATTTTTCTTCCTAGTGTTTGATTCAAGATGCATACAATCTCTCGGTTTAGTCTTAGAAATGGGAATATATTGTCTGAAAAATTAGGATACTCTAAGTTTTCAAAAGCCCTTTAAAATGAGTTTTCTCTCAAAGCCAAAAGTCTTGCCAACCCCCCCACCCAAACCCAAAAAAACCCTGAATTCTATAGCCCTGAAAACCACCAGCATACGAAGCAAACACCTCTCCCCTTCGTCCCACCAGCTCCTCCTGCACACGTGCCCCAACCTGCTCACAGCGATGGAGACAAGGGATTGCCGCTTTCAAAACTGACTGCTTTGCTCTTAGAGGTAGGGTCCTGTCAGCGGAGGGGACAGCGACCCAATCCCAGTGTTGAGAGTCACTGAAAGGGACCAAGAAGCGTGACCCCAAGAGACCACAGAGGCTGTTTCCCGCCGCTGTCGAATCAACTTCAGGCCTGGAGTTCCTCGTGATCAGTAATGCAACATGGCTCAGACTACTGGGACCGGTCAAACATAGTCACATGCCCACAAGGGGGCCATGCCCAGCCGGGGAAGAGAGTGCTTCTCGCTGGATCCTAAAACTCAAGCAGTTGCGTTTGAGGGACATAGCAAACAGTGCAAAAAAATCCACTGATGGAAGGCGATTTTCATCAGTCCCTGGAGGCAGAAACTATGAAAACAAAACTGGGAAAAAAAGCTTAAATAAAGAATTTATTTCCAAATTCAGTAGAATTTATTTCCTATTCTCTTTCTTGAAAAGCCAACTGGGTTACAAAAATCCAAGTTTCTGTTTTTGGTAGTGAAGTAATTATAAATGTTGCCAGTCGATGCCAACCAGTGTCTGATTGGCTTCCTGTGCGTGTCCAATTTCCTCCGTGATACTGTGCTGGTGCCAAAGCTTCTGAATCTTCTTAAATCGCTCTTTGCACAAATGTAAAGGATTTCCCCGTCTAGAAGGAAGACGCACGTCACTCAGGATGCATTCTGTTTATTCATTTATTACACCCCAACCTTTCCTGATTTAGGAACAGTTACAAGTTATTGGTTTAAGATCCTCTGCAAAATTCCTGTTCTGCACGAGACCGTGGCTATTAACACATTAGTTCTGAAGGTTGGCTACGAGCGGCTGAAGGGAGTTAAGTGCTGAAAAGAAGAGGGAAAATGCACGCGAACTACACTTACTCAGACTGGGGTGAGGGAAGGGAGGGAGGAGGGTGGAGGGGGAGAAGCTAAGACTACCCATTCATCATACACTTTGCTGCTAAAATGTTAAGTAAGAAGGGAGGAGGCAGGCAAGAGAATGGGAGGAAAATGGCAAGGGTAAAAATGCTCCCCAGAGCACTGTCTTTGAGCTACAGAGTCTAGTAAGCAAAGCAGCCGTATGTGAATAACTTCTGGGTCTATTTACCCAAAGCAAAGGTTTTGGTGAGTTCACGCTGGCGGCCTTTGCTCCTGCTTCAGAGCACACCAGTCCTCTCACTCGCTAACCAGGGCTCCTTCTCGTAAGAGCCCCCACGCCCCTCGGGGCAACAGGAGAACCATCACCAGGTGGCACATGCGGGTAACCTTGGAGCTGAGCACCCGGGGCAGCCCCTGACTTCTCTTGTCTTGGTTTCCAGGCGTTCATTTTCTGTGCCCCAAGGCTGGATGGTTCTGTCTAGGTTAAGACTTTCACCTCCTCTGGGTGAAAAGATGGTCTAAAAGAAGTTCTTTTTATAGTGCTTGAGGCAACTGCTATTAGCGTTTTCTTATGATATAATAGAAGCAACCAGAGAAGTGATTAAGCCTCAAATACTGTGGTCTTGCTTTGTATGCTCCATTTGTCCCCAGACTCTTAAGTTAATAAGATAAGCACATCTCTTTCTCTCTCTCTTTTAAAGTAGGCTGCAAGCCCAATGTGGGCTTGAACTCACGACCCTGAGGCCTAGTCCATGCTCACTGGATGGCTAGCCCCACGCACATCTCTTATCAAGTAAGATTTGCTCTGTTATATCATCCGATCAATACTCGGTCTCCTCATATAGAGCCATACAAGATACAACGGGCTATCTCCACAGCGTTCTGATGCTGTAGATGCCACGTGGCCATTTCAACGGTTCTCTGGGGGTGACAAATGGAAAGAAGTTGTGCTCTCTCCTATTCTTTCCCCTTATCTATTCTGATGGCCGGCGTGACACTGTGAGGGCTGGGGAAAGGAATAGCAAGCGAGGCAGCCAGGGTGCCCTCTGTGAAGAGTCAACCTCCACCAGAACACAAGCTCTGCAAGGCCCTAGGCTGTTAGCAGGCAGCCCTCACTCAGGCCCACCACAGTCGCAGTGCACTGAAGGCTCTGGAGGCCCAGGGTCAGTGAACCCAGCCCCCCAGCATGGGCCCTTACCTGAGTCCCTGGTCAGTCTCCCCATAGTCATCAAGGTAAGGAGGAGAATAAAAACAGCCTTTGGTTTTGCCAGCTAAAAATAGCACCTGACATTCCCGTACTCTGTAGAGAGAGGGTTTATACATTCTAGATTAGTAACGGATGCCTGGGTTCAGTTCCTAATGGACTGAAGTCTTATTATAAAAACAAACAACACTAGCATGAGAAGAGAAGAAACAGCATTTATAGCAGAGACACTTAAAGTATCAACACAACTGCCCAAGTTTTAAAAGTAACTAAACTTGACTGCATTATAACGAGTAATGATTGCATTGTAAGTTAAAATAGCAAGGGAGTGGGACATTTTGGATTAGGAATCGATGGCTCATAGAATACTAGCATTTAAAAAATTATTAAGTGTGAGAAAGATCGTTAACTTCTAAACACAAACCAGTTACTGACATTTTAACAACTATTATGAAGAAATCGTTCATTGAAAAAATGTACAAAAACATTCTCAATTAGGCTGACTTGAAACACAATGCAACACTGTACGTGACCAAAAGAATTTTGAAATATGCTAGACAAGAGAAAATGCTTTTACATTTCTCCTGAGGGCTATTTAAAAATGGATCTCCCCATCCTTTTGAGAGGTTTGCCTGACCTTTTTGGGGTATTAATAATTTGGCTCAATTCAACATTTATTGAGAACCTGTCACATACAAGAAATTGTCAGGTTCCAGGGGGCTAAGATACATAAGATACGAATAAAATCTACGGCCCAAGGGAGCTCAAACTCCTGTCACTTCTCTCCTTCACACCCAGAACTGGCTTCCATCTCATTTCAATGTCACCAAGACACAGCAGGCCCCATAACTCTCCCCGCTGTGCACACTACTCCGGCGACACTAGCCTCATTGCTGTCTCCTGCACACAGCGGGCACACTCCCCCGTAATTGTGCAATTGTTATTCCCCGCCTATAGTTTTTCCCCGCTTCTTTTGGTGCTTATTCACAAGTCACCTTCTCAGGGAACTTTCCTTGGTTCCTTAACTAAAATCCAATTCCCCATTTGCCATCTCATATTTCTCTCTCCCTGCTTTACTTTTCTGAGTGTATCACTTTCTAAATTCATATCAGCCTTGTTTATTTTCTATGTCCCACGCTAGAAAATGAGCTCCATGAAGGTAGGGATTTTTATCTGTCTTGTTCACTACTGCATTCTCAAAGCCTACTACACAGTAGTCACTAATAAGTATTTGCTGTATTGTCTAATATACACAACCATAGTTGACCCTAGAACAACACAGTAGTTAGAGATGCTGACCTCCCCTGCAGTTGATTATCTGTGTATAAACTTTGACTCCCCTCAAATTTAACTACTAATAGCTCCCTGTTGACTGGAAGCTTAATGATAACACAGACAATGATTAACACACATCTTGCACACTGTGTATATTATATACTGTTTTCTAACAATAAAGCAAGCTAGAGAAAAGATACTAATTATGAAGAAACTCATAAGAAAGAGAAAATACATTTACAGTACTGTCCTGTATTTATTAAAAAAGACTGACATGTAAGTGGACGTGCATATAGTTCCAAACCATGTTGTTTAAGGGTCAACGGTATATACATCAGCCAGTGAGACTATGGATTCCAAGCCAGAAGGATACAACAAGAGAAGTAATTCTGATTGGATTTGGGCAGAAAATCAAGGACAGTTTCACATTAGAATGAGGCCCAAAGAAAGCAGAACTCAATTGTCATGGGGATGGGAAGGACGACAATGGAAGCAGCAGCAAAGATGTGAGAAGAGGAGGCTCCCATGCTCCTCGAATGAACAGAACACAGGAGAACAGCAGTCTCAAAAGTCTTTGCAACACAGTGGTTTCTTGTGCCGGCCCTCACCGTCATAAACCATGGCAGATGCGGAGGAAAAGCACCCCGCGGGCCTCACCTGAGGAAGATGCCCACCCCGGAACCACAGGAGTAGGTGTGAGCGGTGCAGGCTCCCACGTCTTCCCCTTCCAGTTCCGTCTGACAGCAGTAGCTCTGGGAGCACAGCAGAGTTCCACACACAAGGCACAGAGTGGGGGCTCTGCTCTTATCACCACCTGATTTGGGGCACCTCCATGGGACAGAAAAAGCTCAAGTCATTGTTCTAAAAAAGAGCGGTTAAAGAGCTGACGATGGTAAAGCCACCCAGGAAAAATTTTTGAAATATCAAGTTGAGCTTAAGAGGCCTATAACCTGGGCCAGGCAAATTTCTTTCTTCTCTTTTTTTGGGGGGCGGGGAGGGGGGTGTTTCTATTTCTATTTTTAACGAGATATGAACTCAAATTTACATGCTGTTGTACAAATTTCTCTTTCACATAAATACTCAGGAACAATTTTCCAGGTCAATCTTTTGACCATGTATCATATATCACATGTACCATGAACAGCGTTCCTTTCAAAAGGTGAGAGGAATCCTCACATTGCCAGAAGAAGGCGAAGTAGGTTTCCAGATGGTACGGTTTGACATCTACTGCGACAGACAAATTTATTTCTAAAATTGTGAACACCTCATGCAAATACCATGTATGGGAAATAGTCGATCAACAATTGGAGAAAAGGTAAATAAAATCAACAGGAGAAAAAAATACATAGATTCTCCCATCATATGATGAAACACTACACAAGAGTGAGAAGTGATAAATTATAAGTTATGTATGTCGACTGCATAAAAACTCTTACAAACAGTGCTGAGTAAAAAAAGCTGTGGAGTATGTACAGTGGAGTGCCATTTTAAAGCTTAAAACACACGAAATAAATACACGCTGCTTGGGAACATAAACGTCTGCTGTTACTGTGTGCATGCACAGGAAGGCTCTCTACTCCGTCAGAACAGTGGGTCTCTGCGGGGGGCAGAGGGTGCACCAGAGAAAAACACAAGGCAGCTTCAACCGTCCACTAGGTAATGTTCAAGTTTCTGATTTTTGTCAAATGTTTGACATATACTACTTCTATGTCAAACATTTAAAAATATTACCAAGGGCTCTTACTACTTTCAAGTGCAAATAGTCATTTAGATAACCTGCAGTGGATCAAATTTGTCCCACATTGCACCATTTCCCACATCTTATTCTGAAGGGTGCTGGAACACTGCTGTTACAAGTCGGGCAGGGTGAAACGTAACCGATGTTACAATTCCCCTACCCAAACAAGGTTGAACGGTGACAAGATCCCTTACGTGCTGGGTAGAGAAGTGAGTGCTTCCAGTGGTAGGAAATGCTCAACACTTGAATATTAGAACTTACGAGAAATTAGATGCTTGATTAATGAGGCTGCTGTAATCCTCTGGGAGGTCTATTAATTTGTTGGATTCTCTTGGATAGCTAACACAAAGCAAACCAAAACAACAAAAACACATAAAAAACAAGTTAGAAGTCCTAATTATAACAGTGACAGGTAAACTCTTAGGCTCTCCCACTGAGCCAGCCTGGCGCCCCTAAAAAGGTACTCTTAAATAACACAGGGCCCTAGGGTTTACCTTTTTATTTGAAGAGCTCAGAATACATTAGCAAGATAGGAAACAATACTTAGTACCTGCCCCAGTAAAGTGAAAATGTGGGAGCTCTGGGAACAAAGGGAGGACACTCCTCCCTGGGCTTCTAAGGCAATAACACAGTAATGGACAGCCAACCATACAATTCAGGATAAGACACAAAAGACATGCTTACTAAGGGTGATCTTAAGGCAGAAATGAGTTGGAGGAAAGAAGGGAGTAGAAAATACAGGTAGATTTTCTTTAGAGATACCGGGCCATGTTGGTTCTACGACAAATTAATTCAGATAAAATGCAGATCCAAATCCAACTGGTATGTGAGGGCCTGCTCTCAGTGCTCTCCTGTGCCCAGCACACACTGTGAGAAGTGGTCTGTCCCACCTTTCCCTGCCACAGGGATAGGCAGCCAGTGGGTGGTTACCCAGAGGGATCTTATTCCAGAGGCACCCTGGGGGAATTCTGGGGAGACACATATGTCAACTTTAGAGAAACTGGATTTGGTAGGTAGGTGCCTGGGAATTTTTATTTTAAGATTTAAAAAATTTTAAGTAATCTTTACACCTAATGTGCGGCTTGAACTCATGACCTCGAGATTAAGAATCACATGCTCTACCAACTGAGCCAGCCAGGCACCCTTAGGCCTGAGTAAAAAGTTTCCAAAGTTATTATGATATATACCTCAAGTAGAGAATGACAGTCCCACATGAGTTTTCTGACTGCAGGGCTGAACCATATGAAACTGGCAATATTCAACCATTTTTGACTTATAAAAACTGGAATTCCACATGGCTCAATCTAATAAATTTAGGGCGCTATAATCTCTAGATTTGGGACAGGGTGTGTATAAAATCAAAGAAACAGAACACTTAATCTCCTCTAGCCTTCTGATTTTTATGGATGATGTATTCAACAGAACCAAGGAGAGATTAACAGATGAAATACATCTGTCATCAACCAGGATAGCATACTTTACTATGGAATCAAAATAGAGCTGATGTCAAAAGGAATGAAGGGGAAAAAAAATGAATGAAGAAAAAAAAGGCATGATTGATAATCACCGAAGCTGAGTGACAGGAATATGGAGCCGTATACTATTTATACTTTTGGGTAGTTTCAAATTTTCCATAATAAAAGGGAAACAACAAAGCTAAGAGTAACCTGAAAAAGGACCTACATTTTAATTTTTATCTTATTTATTTTAATATTTAGTTTTTGGAAGAGTGCAAGCAGGGGAGGGGCAGAGAGAGGGGTACAGAGGATCCAAAGCCACTCTGCACTGACAGGCTGACAGCTGCGAGCCTGATGTGGGACTCGAACTTGCAAACCACGAGATGATGACCTGAGCTGAAAGTCGGATGCTCAACTGACTGAGCGTGTGTCAGGATCTACATTTTTAAAAAAACAAACAATCTAAAATACAATAACTTTGTTGTTTGTTTCTTCTGCCAAAAATATGCACTATACTTATATTCATAATTCTGATTTTTTTTTAATGAGAGGGACAGAGAGTGCACATGTGAGTGGGGGAAAGGCGCAGAGGGAGAGAGAATCTAAGAAGGTTCCATGCTCAGTGCAGAGCCTGATGCAGGGCTTGATCTCAATAACCCTGAGATCATGACTTGAGCTGAACTCTCAAGAGCTAGATACTCAACCGAATGAGCCATCCAGAAATATGGGTGCTCCTCATAATTCTGATTCTTTTATAAACTCTCGTTAGACTAAGAAGAGAAAAGTATGAAGGCAAGATATCCTATTCTCCTGGAATCACTAAAGATCTGGGAGGTCAATTTTAAAGGAATAGCACGCCTACATCCTGCTTCTTCCCTACCTCACACCACCCAACCAAATCTTTGATAATTTTTTTTTTCCTGAGAGAGAGAGAGAGAGAGAGAGAAAGAGAAAGGCAGAAAGAGAGAATCCCAAGCAGGCTTTGCACTGTCAGCACAGAGACCAACGTGGGGCTTGAACTCACAAACCGTGAGATCACGTCCTGAGCTGAAATCAAGAGTTGGATGCTTAACTGACTGAGCCACCCAGGTGCCCCAAATTTTTGATAATCTTAAACTTACCTTATAGCGTCTCTTTCACCTTCTAGATATCTTTTAACTTCAATGTGATGACACCAACTTCAATGTAAATAGAAAAAAAAAAACCCACTTAGCTTTTGAAGTGTTAGAACTAGAATCTTTTCCTCTCTAAATCCAGTAAGAGAAAACAAATCTTCTTGCCTTAATATATCTACTGCATCAAAAGAAGCTTGAGGAATACATATTTTGCTACAACTTTTAAAATCAGAAGAATATGACCTGTGATTTTCTAAAAGCCTAACTATTAGCCCATTAATTTTGGACACTCTGGAAAAACCAGTATGAATTAATGACAACCTTTTACTATTTGGGGCTAGAATATGTCTATTAAATTTTTTTAAAAATTGTGGCAAAACATACATAATATAAAACTTACCATTTTAACCACGTTTAAGTGTACAGTTCTATGGCATTAAGTACATTCACACTGTTAGGCAACCATCACTGCCATTCATCTCTAGAACGTCTTTTTAAAAATATTTATTTATTTTGAGAGAGACAGAGAGAGGCAGAGAGAGAGGAAAAGAGAGAATCCCAAGCAGGCTCTACGTTGTCAGCAGAGTCTGGTGAGGGGCGCGAACTCATGAACTGTGACCTCAGCTGAAATCAAGAGTTGGATGCTTCATCGATGGAGCCTCCCAGGAGCCTCATCTGCAGAACGTTTTCAACTTTCCCAAATGAAACTCTGTACTTGTGAAACACTAACCCATCGCTCCCCTCTTCCAGCCTCTGGCAGCCACCATTCTATTTTCTGTGTCTATGGATATGACCACTCTAGATACCTCATATGAGTGGAAACATACAATAGTTTTTCCTTTGTGGCTGGCTTCTTTCACTTAACATGTTTTTAAGATGAGTTCACCCATGTTGTAGCAAGAGTCAGAATTTCCTTCCTTTTTAAGGCTGACTAATATTTCACTGTATGTAAATTACATATTATTTACCTACTCATCTGCTGTTTGCTGGACAATTAGGCTGTTCCACCTTTTGGCTCTCACGAGTAATGCTGGTATGAACATGGCTGTAGAAGTACCTATTTGAGTCTCTGTCTGAAATTCTTTTGCAATATATACCTAGATGTTGAACTGCTGGATCATATGATAATTCTACGTTTAACTTTTTGAGGAACATACTATTTTCCAGAGCAGCTGCACTATTTTCTATTCCTGTCAGCAATGCACATGCATTTCAATTTCTTGACGTTCTCACCAACCAAAATGTGTTATTACTGTCTTTTGATTATAGCCATCCTAATAGATGTGAAGTAGTACCTTACCATGTTCATATTTGTGTTTCCTTAATGACTAGTGCTGTTGAGCCCATGTTTTCATGTGCTTATTGGCCATTTGTATATCTTCAGAGAAGTCCTTTGCTTCTTATTTAAATGGGGTACTTGGTTTGGAGCACCTGGGTGGCTCAGTCAGTTTAGTGTCCAACCCTTGATTTTGGCTCAGGTCATGGTCTCACAGTTTGTGGGTTCAAGCCTCGTGTCTGGCTCCATGCTGACATTGAAGAGCCTGCTTGGGACTCTTTGTCTCCCTCTCTTTCTGCCCACTCCCCCCCCACCCCCCAATAAATAAACCTTAAAAAGAAGGGTAGTTGCTTTTTGTTGAGATGTAAGAATTCTGGCCATATATTCATACATTCTTAATATTAATCCTGTATCAGATATATGATTTGCAAATATTTCCCAATCTATGGGTAAAAGAGCCAAATTTTAATCTTAACTAACTTGACATGACTGATGAGTAACTTTCTCTAGACTTCAATTTTTTCAAATATAAAGTGAGGGAACTGGACTAGATAACCCTTAAGGTTTCTCAATTCCAAAAATTGACAGAACAGAATCCTTAACAAGTAAGTCAATATAAGGAAATAAACACTTCTACCACTACTCTCCTTCTAAGCAAATCTTCTTATGCTGTTCATTAGCTTGGCAAAAACCTTACCACAAAGGTAAATTGTTAACTAAGAAGGCCTAATCATTATAGAATAAATCACACAGACTGAATTTGCCAGACTCACTATCTAATTTTACACTATGTGATAAATCTAAGTTTGTTTCCTTAGAACTATTCGATCTAACAGAAGAATGTATCATCATTACCTTTCAATCAGTAATTTCGTTATCTCACTGTTTTCTTGAAAAAGGCAAATGAGGTTGTTTGGCAGGGAAAGATAGTTACACAAATGTTCAAAATGGCTTGTTCCAGAAACTGCAAATGAAGAAGAAAAGAGTGACGCATATAATGACTAAGAGTAGACCTTATAGGAGTAAACAAGAGCAGAGCTTTAAGAAAAATTAAAAAAAAGGACGTTGAAAGAGTTTGAATTTACTAGATACATAACTTGTAGGAAGTTCACAAGAGGGCATGTGGAAGGGGTCCACGGAAAATGACACAACTGAGAGTGGAGTCAGGAAACTCTCACATCAAATCGGTCACCATTTCTGGTAACTCAGTTTTACCATTTGCAAAATGGTGACCTGCACGATCTACCTCACTGGGGTGTGAGCATTAAGGGACAATCATAGCACACGGGTGCTCTGGAAGTATAAAGCAGTATAGAAACAGGAGGTGATTTTATCATGAGAGATGGATTTAAGCACTATCTTTAATCATTACTGCTAATGATTAGGAAGACTAGACTATTTGCTGAATGAAGCTGCTGCTCAAGAGACTTTGAGAGGGCATCCTTACATGTAGCTCCCCAGGCCCTGGGCCAGGCACTGTGAGGTACAAAGACCATAAGCTGAAGTCTGCCTTTATACTACACTTTTGTGAAATGAATCAAAACAGAACAGAGAAAATAACTGAAAATAACAAATGAATTCCTACATTAAAATCACATAGGTGCAATTTGGGGTATTCTGAACATTAATGTCACATATTTCAAGTTAAAAAATGCTTGACATTGTGAGTTCTCCTCTTTTTTTATCTGAAGAACCTAGTTTCTGAATAACATAAAATTGAACATTTTAACATGTGAAAGCAAAACTTAGTATATTTTTGTACATTACAAAATAGGACAGAAAATATACAAAAATAGTACACTTACTGAGATCCAAGTAAAATCAGACATATATATAAACATGCATTTTTAGCCTATAATTGTGCACATTACCACAATTACCTATGTTCTAAGTTTTCATTTTTGTAAGACACCTTCATTATAAACTCCTGGAGTGAAAGACTTACATACATTTCTTTACCCTTTCAAAGAAATTGGAAATTTACCTTGAATTTCAGGTGGGGAAGGAACCCCATTTAAGTAGTGAAAAAACAAAGCAGAACACTTCAGGAATGGCATGATTCCATTTTTGACATTCCTCCACAGATGCCAGCCAGATGGTGTTTCTTTCAAGGCACTAAAAAGAGACAAACAATAATTGGGAAACCTAATGAGAAGAGGTCATTCTAGTTTTGGAAGAGTATGAAAACAGAGACAAATGCTATCTGGAATCAGTGGAACAGAGGCTTAAAAGGAGTGGCAGTCTCATTATAGGATGTCTGTTATAAATGATGCTGTAGCCTCCCTGCTGTTATTAAACTTTATGAAAGTAGGGGCGCCTGGGTGGCTCAGTTGGTTAAGCGTCCGACTTCAGCTCAGGTCATGATCTTGCAGTTTGTGAGTTCGAGCCCCATGTCGGGTTCTGTGCTGACAGCTCAGAGCCTGGAGCCTGCTTTGGATGCTGTCTCCCTCTCTCTGTACCTCCCCTGCTCATACTCTGTCTCTCTCTCAAAAAAAAAACAAACATTCAAAAAAAATTAAAAACAAAAAATTCCTAATAAGACAACATACATTTTAGAATAGTACTTTGCCAGACCCTCTGAGCCAAAAAGGGCTCCATGGCCCTGTGGGAAGCTCTGCACATTACTCCTTTCTTGGTGACTTCCGATTGCGTTAGTATATTAAATGTCAGGAGTCCTGTGGGTCACTCCCACATCTTCTCTTTTAAACATGTCAACAGGCAGCAATTTCCCTTTTTAAACAAATGAATTCCTTTTTCATGCTATCACCCACTGACATTTGGGAACTGTTATGATGTAAGGATTACGACCTCACCTTCCTGTGCACTGGTGAAGTGTTTTATACAAAGCAAGAACTGCTGATTCTTCTTCACCGGCAGGATTTTCTTGTTCCATGCCATTCTCTTCTGAAAGATACGGAAACACCAGTAGTCCATATTTGCTCATTGAACGGATGAATGGCCACATCATTTCGGCACTCACATAGATTCATGCACTTGCACATATATGAAAATAGTTACACAAAATACAAAGAACTTTAATCCCTCAGGTATGAGTGGGGGCACTCTCCATCATAACGAGGAGCCAGCAGGCTTTGGGAGAGGAAGCTGATGGGCTTCAGTGTGCCAGGCAGTGGGCTGTGAGTAAAATCAGCTAAACCCACATTCTGTGGCACTCAACTATTACTAAACTTATGACATAAATAGTAAGTAAAAAGATTCACATTGTTAGGGGATTTTAATAGGAGAAAGGAATTTCGACATGAGGATGAACAGCAAAAACAAATAGCCTAATTATAATTTCTGCATTATTTTCATCTAGCACCTCTTCCTCTTCCTTTTTTTTGAACTGAGAAAACTCAAATACTTCCTCCTTCAAGAATCTGACAAAGGGGAGTTACCTGTACACGAGGTAAGTAAGATCTGTACGATGTGTGCCATGGTAACCAGATGGAAAATGTGAAGGTCTCCAGTGCCAAGGCTGATCCCAGAAAAATCCTGACACTGCAATGCGGGGAAAGCGAGCACCAAGCCCACCTAGATACCAAATGCTGACAGTAAGACAGGGCACCTTTCCTTCCACAGTTGAAGACATTTCCAGTTTCTTAACATGATCCCCTTCCGAGCTCAGCCCCTCCCCTGCAGAAGTCTTTGTTCTTAAAGGTACACATGTTAGAAATTCCACTGGGACTAGCTAAGTGAAATGACATACAGGATAATGGGCTCTTCACAAGTACCATCATTTCATAGGTCCAGTGATTCCCTAATATCGACCTCATTGTTAGTAATAAAGGTAACAGTTGAAATCTTTCTAGGGAGTGAGTAATGAGAAAAACATGGGTTTTGGATATATAAAAATCTAGATATCAATCCCAGCTACTCTTATGAGCTTTTTAGATAGCACCTTTGAGCCTCAGTTTCCCTGCTGGTAAACTAGAGATAATATATACGTGTTTTTAATTCCGCAGCAGTAAGGAGGTAAGGGCTAACTGAAACGGATGTGAAAACAGTCAGGTACGGTAGATGCTAGCTCTCTCGCTAGCCTCCTGCTGCCTCCACAGTGGTGCTAGTGGTGGTGGTCTTCACAGGAGCAGTGAAACTCTTACAACAGCTAACATTTACTAGGGGCACATTGCTCTAAGCTCTTTATATTGCTTATTCCATTGAGTTCGGACACGATCATATGAGACAGGTACTAACCAACTTGAAGGTACAGAATGTGATGCCCAAAAACATTAAGGGGACAGCACGTGGGGTTGCTGTGTGTGGTGGTGCATTCAGCGTCACGTGTAAGGGGACTCAGTTGCGGTGAGTCACTGGGCTGAAAGTGAGCCACCCACCGCTTGGTCAGTGGTGTGTCTCAGTGCTAGACTGCACCTGCTCAGAAGAAATACCTTTCCTGAAATCACAGAAAACGGCTGTCTGTGGCTAAGTAATGTGACCACAGGGGTCATCTGCCCCAAAGCACTGCATGGGTCAGCAGCAGCCCTTACATTACTGGTCTATTTCTACTTCTTTACAGGTAAAAAACATAGAGGTCAAATTACTGACCTCTGTCACAAAGCAAAATGAGAGAAGTCAAGCTTCTCAACTACATTCCTTAACATTTTCTTTTGGAGAAGAATTATACTCATAAGTAGTAAGAATAATGGATGCCAACTTCTCCTGTCTGCCTTTATACTACTCACCAAATCTAAGATATAATTATATAGTAAGATAAAGAACTTCAAACACAAGTCACAAGGTACCCACCAACAAATGAAACATGTCGATATCTAATATGCATGGAAGGTCTCCGTGGCTGTCATCTGGCACCAATGCTAAACAATTAAAGACAAATATATCAGCATGTTTCATACGCCGACATAAGTATTACACTATTTTTAAAATGCATATACCCTAGTTTAAATTTGTCTGTTTATAAAATATATATGAATTTATAAGCTAGAACTTGTACATAAGACAGATAGTATTACCAAAATACTTTTCATAATGGAGAGAAGTTGCACCACCAAAAACGAAATCACAGAAGATGAGAAATTACCATAACATATATGGTACATGTGTTAATACTTACATGCAAAAAGCTTACAAAAGTGTGTCTGAACCACAGAAAGCGATGCCACTGTCCAGTGTGCTGCAGCAAACCTTGTTAGTGACCTAAGACAGTCATCCTGAAATAAAGAGATTGATGCAATTAACAAAGAAGCCAACATATGAAGTACATTTGTTCCCTGAACAATGTGGGGGTTGGGGGAGCTGAACCCCACTCCCCACACAGTTGAAAATCTGCATATAACTTTTCACTGCCCCAGAACTTAACAACTTAATAGCCTACTGTTGACTAGAAGCCTTACCAATAACATAAACAGTTGATTAACACATTTCTGTATGCGTTATAGACACATTCTGTATGTGTAATACGTACATGTATATATACACTGTGTATGTGTGTATATACGTGCATATGTGAAAAAAACTATATGTTAGTGAACCCATTCAGTTCAAATCCATGTTGTCAAGGGTCAACTATAATTCTCTTCTCTCAGGAATCCTAGTTCAAAGCACAGCTAGTCAAAGCAAAGCTGGATGCACATGAGGTCTCTCTAGGATCTTTCTAGCTGGTACGGAACAGAGTCGGTGACATCTATAATGACCTGTGTCTAACAAGAGCGAATGGGATGAGGGATATCTAATTGTATGCAGAAGAGACCAAAGCTGTCTCCTTACAACTCACTGTCGGTTCTCTACAGAAAAGGATACATGATCAAACAAATTGTAAACAGCAAAGACTCTCAAGAATGTGATGTGGTATTTCTTTCTATTTACTCTAAAGAGATGCTCTGAAATGTGGGAAATCCTCCAAATACTGGGGAAACTATGGGCAAGAAGATGGATGTAATAAACCAAGGTGTCTGAAACCATCAAAAACTGTTCTGGGAACGAGGCAGCAGCAATGAGAAAATTCTTGATGTAAAGTGCAGAATATAGCAGGAACAAAATTAAGTTTAGACACGCTAATGAAAAAGACAAGTGAAGTGGTGAGTTGATGATTTTTTTCATCCTACTTCATTCTATATTTTCCAAATTTTCTGTAATGTTTTTTGATTTAACAGGTATTGAAGACCTGTCATGTATTAGTCTTGGTTTTGAGGATCTTAAAATCAAAACTCACTCCATTCTGCCTGCACTCAAGGAGCTACAGCCCTGGCTGGAGGGGGAGGAGTGGGAGGGAGTAGAGAAGAGGGGAAAGAGACAACCGAAGGAGGCAGTACTACAGAAGAGGGATATCCCACTCATAGGGCATGGCTCTGAGGTTTCCCAGGGAAGCCAAAGCTTGAAGAGCCGTCATAAAGAGGAGTCTGCTTAGGGTCCTGTAGCAGAGGCGAAGGCCTGGGAACTGGCCTGGGAACATGTGGGGACTGGCAATGATTTTTCCAGCTTGGACCACAGAGGTGGGGATTGGTAGGAGGTGATAATGGAGAAATAGGTTAAGAAATTTAAGAGATGGGTATGCCTGGTTGGATCAGTCGGAAGAGCATGCGACTCTTGATCTCGGGTTGAGTTTGACCCCATGCTGGGGTAGAGATTATTTAAATAAATAAATAAGCTTAAAAAAGGTTTAAGAGATATAGTCACACTTACTTTTTGGAAGAACCCCTCTAATACTATATTTAGGAAAGAGTGAAATTCAGGGTAGAGACTGCTAGGTAGGAAGTGATATGGGGCTGAACCAAATAAGTAGAAGTAGGAATGAAAGGGACAGGACAACTATATAGGAGAGGAATTCAACAAATTCTGCTGACCAACTGGATAGATATATAAATTGACTTTTTATTTTATTTTTAAAATTCTTATTTTTTACATATTTATTTTTGAGAGACAGAGACAGAGTACAAGTGGGAGAGGGGCAGAGAGAGAGGGAGACATAGAATCTGAAGCAGGCTCTAGGCTCTGGGCTGTTAGCACAGAGCCTGACATGGGGCTTGAATCCACGGAGTGTGAGATCATGACCTGAGATGAAGTCGGATACTTAACTGACTGAGCCACCCAGGTGCCCTTAGATTGCCTTTTTAATAATCAACATACTATCAACTCTTATTTATTGCAGCAAAAAAATATAGTCAACTCTGATATATATCCTATAGTTAAGAACTACCATTCTGTTGATTTACCATAAAGATGTAATTCAGGATGGTTTTTGGGTTTTTTTGCTTTGTTTTTTTTTTTAATCAGAGAGAGACGGAGGGAGAGAGAATCCCAAGCCAGCTCCACAGTCATCACAGAGCCCCACCAGGGCCTCAATCCCATGACCCTGGGATCATGACCTGAGCCGAAATCAAGAGTCAGATGCTTAACCGACTGAGTGACCCAGGTGCCCTCAATTCAGGACAGTTTTTAAAACTTATTTATTTATTTTGAGAGAGAGAGAGAGACAGACAGACAGACAGACAGACAGACCTAGGCAGACTCTGCACTGTCAGCACAGAGCCTGACATAAGGTTTGATCTCATGAACTATGAGATTATGACCTGAGCTGAAACCAAGAGCTGGAGCCCAACTGAGCCACCCAGGTGCCCCCAGGGCAGTTTTAACGCCAAGGTCTATTTCCAGATATTCTAATTTGGTAAGTCCAAAGTGGTTTTGATATCTCTATTTTTAAAAAGCTCCAAAGAGGATTTTAGTGCACAACCCCTAGTGGAGTGCCTTTAATCCACGATCTATATTCCTCAAACCATAAAAAAGGTTCCTGAGACTAGTCTTTGTAATGAAAACAGAAGTCAGCAAACTAAGTAGTTGTTGAGTGATCACACTGAATTGTATTTTCTTTTTTTTTTTTTTTTTAATGTTTTATTTATTTTTAGGAGAGAGAGAGAGACAGCGTGAGCAGGGGAGGGTCAGAGAGAGAGGGAGTCACAGGCTGAAACAGGCTCCAGGCTCTGAGCTGGCAGTCAGCACAGAGCCCGACGCGGGGCTCGAACCCACGAACTGCGAGATCATGACCCAAGCGAAAGTCGGACGCTTAACCGACTAAGCCACCCAGTCGCCCCTGAATTGTATTTTCTATACTGGTTCTTGTTTCTTGGTTAGGCTCTTACATCTGTGTTCTCAATCCAGGCACTGAGGAAGCTTTTTAAAAATATTAATGCCTGCGGCCCATCTCCAGGGACTCAAAATTTAATCGACCCATGTAGATAGAGCCTACGCATTTTTTAATCTCCCCAGGTGACTACATGAATCAATTTAAATGATTCTGCTCTTAAGGGCAGTTTTATGATTTTAAACTTGAATAGCTGACACTGTATCATACCGACACCAACTACACAGTAAAAATTAGCAAGTTTTGTATATTCCTTCCTCATTTTTCTCAGCATTTACATGCTGCTCCTAAAAGGCAGTCAAGTGTGGTAGAGGGTGTGTTCTGTTTTATATTTCTAATTACAGGATTAAAAATTCAAGAACAAGAATGGTTTTTAGTTTTTTCTGACTTTTTATGTATTTAACCAAGATCTCTGGATGAAAAGAGCTCAAGTCTCTTTAAAAGTAAATTATGAAGAATTCCTTGTATCATTACAAAAAATGGGTTTTACTATGAAAGGATTCAATCTATCCTTGAGCAACCAGTTCAAGTTCTTCAGATTACAAACAAGCAGAACCACTGAATTCCCATTCCACCACTCCATGGACTGAGTAAAGCAACAACTTACCAGTCTGCAAGGCAAAGGACCGAATAATGGTTTATCTTCATCACTCAAAATTCTTTCTGTGGATTAAAAGTAGTTAAGATGATAAATTTGATGTTATGTATGTTTGAAAGCACACTATTGTCAGGTTTTGAAATCTTTAAGTCATTTCACAAGAATTAACTCTGGATGAAAAGTAAAAACGAAAACATATCCCCTTAATCGACAAGAAGCTATAACCACCACCAAAATGAGTTCTCCACTGCTGTGCTTAATTTATAAACTATCAGTCTAATGTTTTGTCAGTATACATTGCCTGCTTCGAAATCTTTATGCCATTTCTTCAGTGCTGTTGCAACTTTAAACACCTCATTTAAATACAGGCTCCTACACATAATGCATGTTAGCATACACTTGTGACTTATAGCGAGACACAACTATAAACCTCTTACCTATGCTTTGGATGGTGTACGCACAACTACCCCAACACATTATGGGCACACGGGGATCCTCCTCATTGGGATGAACCTTTAGTCCCACCTTGAAAGTAGCAGTTCCAAATGTTGTTAGCATTTCTTTTATGCTTTCAGAATAAGGGTTCCTGCAGTGAACGTGTACATAATTAGCTCAAAACAATGTACTCACATTAATCAAATGCTTTAGTTTCTTAAGAGCCATTTGCTACGTTGGAATTGAACCACTTAAACTCTTTAGAAATAGCGTGTGCAAAGCAGGAATTGAAGACACACAAACTGTCCCTCCCTGAAAGGAGTTATACTTTGTTGTGGTTGGCAGGGAGGAGGCCCAGGGCTGAAAACAAGGTATGTGGTGAAGGTCTACCAAGTTGAATCTTAAAAAAGGATCCTTGACCTCTTTCTCCATCTTAAGCACATTGGCAATGTACACCTACTGCCATAGATTTTAGTTTCTCTGGTAAAGAATCCTAAGGGGGAAGCCGTTTTACATACTGGCATTTGGGAATCCCACACAAAAGACTGGCGGAGGCCTGATCATTTCACTGTGAAGTTTACAGGTCAGCAAACTTGAACCTGCCCACCAGGTATCCAATGAGTTTTTCAGTGACTTATTCTTGAATAGTCACCCAAGGATCATAAACATTTGAAAGAATCAAAACCAAAGAGATAAACCAAAACAAACCAGCAGAAAAGAATGCAGGGATAACAGAGACAGTATAGAAACCAGCAAACCTTGCAAGATAAATTTCTTAGAGGATCTTAGACGATCAGTCCAAGAGGCCCAACAACGAGCTAATGGCTGGACTATCTCAAAGAACAGAAAAATCAGAAGGAGAAAATTGTCTAAGAAATATAAAGCAATTTTCATAACTGAAGGACATGTCTCTTCAGAGTCTACTGAAAACAAAGCAAAATGAGTAAAAAAAAAGATTTATATACCAAGGAGCATCACAGAAAAATTTTAGAGCACTGGGAATTAAAGGGAAGATCCCAACAGTTTCCAGAAGTAATAGTTACAAAGGAACAGGAATCAGAATAGTGTTCATTTCTCAACAGATGCCAGAATTTGGTAAAATAGTGCCTTCAAAATCTAGATGAAAAGTTACATCTAACCTACAATTCTATACCCAAGCCATCAACTAAGTATCTGGATAAGTAAATGTATTTTCAGACACGAAAATGTAATGCCCTGGCACCCTCTCTTAGGAATCTGGTGGGGGGTGCACCCATGCAAAACAAGGAAGTAAATTTTTCTTTTTTTTACTTTTTTTTTTTTTTAAATGTTTTTTATTTCTTTTTGGGAGAGAGAGAGAGAGACAGCGTGAGCAGGGCAGGGTCAGAGAGAGAGGGAGTCACAGACTGAAACAGGCTCCAGGCTCTGAACTGGCAGTCAGCACAGAGCTCGACGCGGGGCTCGAACCCACGATCCGTGAGATCATGACCCAAGCGAAAGTCGGACGCTTAACCGACTAAGCCACCCAGGCGCCCCCTTTTTTTTACTTTTTAAAAAATGTTTTATTATTTACTTTTTGAGAGAGAAAGACAGACGGAGCATGAGGAGCGGAGAGGCAGAGAGAGAGGGAGACACAGAATCAGAAGCAGGCTCTAGACTTTGAGTTGTCAGCACAGAGCCTGATGTAGGGCTTGAACTCACAAACCACGAGATCATGACCTGAGCTGAAGTTGCACTGTTAATCGACTGAGCCACCCAGGGGCCCCAACAAGGGAGTAAATTAAGAGGGGCACAGCCAGGGGAAGTCTCAGGGTGACAGCTGTGCCTTGTCCTGATCAGTGCAGGGGGACAGAGGCTGCCAGGAGGCAAGGTGAGAAGTTCCGGGAAAGAAGATCATCTGATGCATTCGAGCAGTTAGAAAAGCTACTGTTAGACACCTGACAGACCTATCACGCCATGGGTGGGGGTGGGGGAGGGGTGGGAGTGGGAAGTAATACACACACAGAAAACCAAGTACATGAAAAAAATAAGGTGATCATTAACCACTGGAAAGAGCCAATTATGTAACAAAGGAAATAAAACAATAACATGTATCTACTATCAGTAGAAATCATTACAATGTAAAACTGCCAAATGATTTAACTAAAAATTGTGAATAACTCTACTTGGACACTGGTGAGGAGCAGTAGACAGGGCAGAGGTAGGAGATGAATTCTACACTGCCAGGTAACTGAAAGGTAACTGCTTAAAAATGATCAATCAAGAGGCAGTCAACTAAGCATTTTAACTAGATATCTGGAAGTAAATGGTGGAAAAAAGTAACAAAATCATAGGACTGGCGATAGGGGTGAGGGTGGGTAGGAGGCAAAGGACTAATGTTTTCTCTAGTTAAGCTTTTTAGTACTCTTTTTCTTGAGTTACTTAGGATGTGTCAGGGACAGTATCCAGTTGGCTTTACATGTATTATGTCACTTTATCTCCACAACACTTATGAGGTAGATGTCAGTACTCACACTTTACAGATGAGGAAACTGAGTTATAGAGAAGTCAAGCAATTTGAAAAACTCACACAGCTTGTTAAGTGGTGGTGCTGGGAACTGAATCAAGCAGTCAAGCTCTAGAATTTATACCACACTTTACTGTTTTCTATCAATAAACTCGCAATAAATATCATCACATAATGCTTAAACCTCAGATTTCAGGATCAGTGTCCCATAATATTTTGCTCCCTAGCTTGACAAATCATATTCTAACCACTATATTTTCCATTTCAAGTGGAACAAATTTGAAAGAAATAAAATAATATACTCACTTAGGATGGAAATCAGGCCTAAACCCTTCAGGGAGCTGCAATTCATCCATATTTTCTGAATTCTTTGAAGAAGCAGTATCTAGACAGAAATAAGCATTTTTCATCAGTCTACAGTATTTCTATACATTTCAGTCATAAATTTTATTCTAAATACAGGTCAAAGAAATTTAAAAAAATGACAGGAAAAATTCCCATTAATAAAGACTGGCACGAGATACATTCAAAGCATGAGAAATACTATCGCTGACTGACCTTCTGTGGTCAACTACGCTTTTCCTAATATTCTAGCCACCAGAACACAGCTAGGGAAGGTAAGGAGAGCCTTACCATTCTGTTTCTCTAACAACCAATGGTATAAATTCTGCTCAGATGGCTTTCCCGCAAGGTCATTAAGTGCAGTATATGTTTATGAAACTTGGGAAGTCTTTGGTAATGCCACCAATAAAGTGGGTCAGTCCACGAAGAACCGCAGCTGGATCTGCAGTACTCAGTCACAACCCCCACCCCCAGCTCTTCAATAAAATGGGGGAAGAAGTGAAAAGTATTAATGTTGAACGTCTGACTCTTGATTTAAGCTCAGGTCGTGATCCCCTGGGGTCACGGGATTGAGCCTTGCATTGGGATCTGTACTGAGCGTGGAGCCTGTTTAAGATTCTCACACATTCTCTCTCTCTCCCTCTGCCCCTTGATCCGGCTCATGTGCTCTCGCTCTAAAACAAAAAGCAGGGGGAATAAGTTAAATTTTAAGATGAGTTTCACTTTTAAAATATTCTTAAATAGGGGTGCCTGGCTGGCTGAGCTGGTAGACCATGAGACTCTTGATCTCAGGGTCATGAGCTCAAGCTCCATGTTTGGGATGGAGTCTACTTAAAATAGAATATTATTATGATTTTGTAAAGATATTTCATTGTTTATTTTTGAGAGAGAGAGAGAGAGCATGAGAGGGGTAGGATCAGAGAGAGAGGGAGACACAGAATCCAAAGAGGGCTCTAGGCTCTGAGATGTCAGCACACACCCGAGATAGGGCTTGAACTCACGACCTGTGAGATCATGATCGGTGCTGAAGTCAGATGCTTAACCAACTGAGCCACCCAGGGGCCTCTAAAATGACACCTTCTTTTTTTTTTTAAGCCAATTTGGTGTCTCTATTTGTTTTTAATGTTTATTTATATTTAAGAGAAAGAGTGAGCAAGCATGAGCAGGGGACAGAGAGGGAGAAGGAGAGGGGGAGAGAGAGAGGGAGAGATGGAGACAGAATCTGAAGCAGGCTCCAGGCTCTGAGCTGTCAGCACAGAGCCTGATGTGAGGCTTGAACCCATGAACCACAAGATCATGACCTGAGCCAAAGTTGGACGCTTAACAAACCGAGCCACCCAGGCGCCCCTAAAATGAAATATTCTTAAATAGTTTCTTCTGAAACTATACTCTCCAATAATCTCAGACCTCAGGGGAAAAATGAAAGCAAATTATCAGAACTTACTAGGAGTACTTTCTTCTTTCCTAAGAACCTGTAATGCTTTTATTTGCTGAGATATTGTTCTAATCCACTGAGTCAGTTTTGGTTGGTCTGAAATATTTAACCTGCTAGAAAAGATTATAGAGACTGTTTAGTATTCTGTTGTTGTTGCCTAGTTTAAGACACAAAAAGATTCTTTAAATGATCATGGGCCTAATAATTTAAACACATTTCAAAAATTAAAAAAAAAAGGCTGGGGGGAAATTTGTTGCCTTAAAAAATAAGAACAGCTATGTGCCAAAATATATATCTTTTTCACAAAATATATGTGCCAAAAATATCTTTTTCACAATATTGGAATTTGCTAATATTTCTTAAACAGCATAATTATAGTACCACCACTATTTATTGACTATTTAACATATGACACTTAATAAGCATTTTAGAGCATTAGATTTAGTCCTCAAAATAATCTTATGAAATAGGTTATATTATTTTCCCTATTTTACAGACGAGGAAATTGAGGTTTAGGGGTATGAAACTTGACCAGGGCCACAAAGAGGACAGATCTGGCATTCAAACCCAGGTATATCAGTCTCCAAAAAAACCTGTGTTCTTCATGACTATGTTGAAACTGACCTTTATGGGATGGGTAAACACAACAAAGGTAATTTTTTTCTTCTTATAGGCATTAATCTAACAATGATTAATTCTTCAGTTCAAAGGCAGATTAAGTCACTATGATATTGTTATGATTAAAAAGCATGAGCTTACACTCAAATCTAATAGCATTTTAAGAAGATTTTGTGGTAGCATAAACTAAGACACCATAGTTTGAATTCCTAAAACTGAAAAAAACTTTACTTTGAACTGAATCCACATAGGACAGAAATTAACAGAAGATTCATATTCACAAAACTTAAATTAGTCTCTGTGCATGTAAGGTAGACAGCATAATTCTAAACTGAGAAATAAAAACCAGATTTGAATAGCAGACAGTACTGAATTCACATTTGAAATAATAATGCACCAGAAGCACCCTAGAAATGACAAAATAACAAAAATTTTCCATTTTAAAACAATAGATTTTCACTTATTGGACCAACTCCTGGGAGTGAACTGTGAACCAATAGATTGTAAAAAATTACATTTAACTGTTGGAGTGGTCAATAAAGTCAATTTGAGCGGCTCCTCCATCCCCTATCAATTCACTGAGCACCTCTTGTAAAGTATGAGGGAAACATTTAAAGTAGGCTCCCAGAATTAAAAGGGACAGTTTTCATAAACACATAGGAATTTATACCTATAATGTATACGGACGACCAAGAAACTACAAAATGTTGGCCTGTTCCTTTCTAAAAACTAAAATCCTATTTCAATGGTCCACCAGAAGAAATGACTAAATAAAAAAGCATCTGGAAAACATTATGCAGTTACCTAGAATGCTTCCCCCCCTCTGGTTTAATTAACTCATTATCTTCAAAGGAAAATACTGCTTAAATATAAAGGTTTTATGAGCTCAAACTTACCCATTAAAAATATTTCTTGGAGGAAGCAGCAGAGGAATAACAGTATTACTCAAACACTCACAAAGGGGACAGAGGAATTCTCCATTTTCTACATCATAGCTTGTATGTAAGCGTAATCTCTGTTGCCTTCGCTGTTCTTTAGCTTGAACGGAATCAAAATACCTTTACAATTAGAGAACATGAGGTATCAAAAACAACGGTAATTCTTATCAATGAGAGCCACAAGCTTCAACGTTTTAACTAGTTTCCACAGTACGAGAATTAGTATCTTCAAATTTCCTGTCACTTCCCTGGGGCTGGTGGCTACTTGTTAGAGGAAGCGCATGATAACTCAGTGTGCACAGTGCCAGAGTAACAGTACTGATTTGTGGGTTTCGCAGCAGCATAGAAAGTATGAAAGTAGAACAAATTCAAGGTGATCCCATCTTAGGTCGGGGAGCCATGACAATCTCAGGAAGTAACAAGGAGAGTTACTAACACCTTTAGGATCAAGAGTGAGCACCCTTGGAAGACATTACTCATCTAGGGTTTATGCCACCGTAAAAATCTTGCTCATCATCCCGCTTGTTAGCTCATACAGACCCCCCCATACTAAAAGATATAGCTGGTAGACTATGAGGTTTCTGAGTCACTCCTCTAACATGTATGACAAAGCAACTCAGTTTTAATTGTTATTAGGCAGTGATACCCATTTTTTTCTTCAACATCTTTAGTTCTTTCTCCCTTTCTCTAGAATGAAATTTCCTTTACTTAAAAAGTTAATTTCGAGCCCTCGGATAAACTTCTCTTGACTAATATTAAGAATATAAATTACCTTTGCCAACAATGGGCATGCATAATGTGCCCACAGCTACCAGTGTGTGTTCCGCAAGACAGATCAGGGTGCATGAATAATGGATCATACTTTTCTGCATTACAAAACAAACAAAACAAAACAAAAAAACAAGCATTTAATCTTCCTATAACAAATGTACAACTTTAAATTGTGAAATCCTTGATATGCGGTTGTAAACTTGAAATGAAATGCTAGTTTATTCCTTTGAGATACCAGTAATTTATGCAAGACCCTGGATTACTGACAAAGCAAGACTCTAATTTTCATCACCCTGAGCAAATTAAATATCCCTGAATTGTTCACTGAAACTGGAATTTTGTATTATGTATGTCTAATCTTCTGAACATTCTACACGCTCAGGGCACTGAGAGACTCCCATTTCCTCCAAGAACCCTGAGCTGGTTAAGAGGCATAGTCTTCACTGGGCTGCCTCCTAGAGGAGATTCTGCCTCAAAACACTAATGCAAACGAGAGTCGCAGTGATTGTACCAGAGCCAAAGGGGGAGCAAAATGTCCAGGACAGCAGCCCAGATGGAGAAAAAGAATAATTCAGACAGAGTCTTCCATTCTGGTGCTAACTTTTTATATTCAAAGGAGATGAAAACATGAATATACAAATATAAGATGGGTGTCTGGCTTCTTCCAGAATTTTTGGAATTTCCTACATGAATTAGTAATCCTAGAAATTCCGCAACATTCTATAAAGAATTACTCAAGTTTCAATTTGGTTTGTCTGCCAGAACAGTGCAAATGTCACAGCATAAAAAAAATTATTTTCTGATATAAATTATGAAAGCATCTGGAAAACCTGCTTATAGATAGCCAAAGTTTTTTCTTCACAAAATAACTAATTAAATAAAATTGATAATTTTATCTTTGGCCTAGAATGAAATTTATAAATCGCTGTGTTCAAATAATCATTTTTTTAAAGATGAAGCAGATCAATCTTTCTCAAGTAGGTGCTTGCGACCCATATTGTGAAGTCTTTCCTTAAGGAGAAAAGGCTATCCTACAAGTGGGCTTTCAATTCTACAATGCAAAAGGCACTTGCTAAGTAAGTGTTTTGCAAATTCCTAAGACACAGTTCCTACTCTCTCTCAGGAAGTTTACTGGAATAGTTGAGGCACACACACCTATGAACAGGTCTAAGAGTACTGATATCAAAGTGTCTGCCTATGGTGGGAACAATCATGTGCAGCTTAGATGCCCCTGGAGGAATGAATGGCTTACTCCTTCCTCAGCAGCTAGAAGAAGGCATTTAACTGTTATTCCTCATTAAGGGACAACTGCCTCACTTAAAGTCACACCTCTTTCCAGAGGTAGCCCACGACCAGTCACTGGGCAGTGTTGGGGTTTAAAGACCCAGCCCCCTTGCTCCAACTTGGGACACTTCCAAAGGGCCATCCAGCTCCAGAGCTCCCACGGGGTAGGAAGAGGCTGCATTAAAGCTCCACCTTCTCTCTTTGCCCAAACCTGCTTCCCTCCTCTCCATTCCAGAGATTTTGATTCCAAGGCTCTCCCAAATACATGCCTTGCATGGTCATCTCTATTTCAAGGATCTGCTTTCTGGGGAACCCTATCTGTGATACTACCACTACTTTACATCAGAATCTGGCTCAAGGACTGCTTCTCACATACATAACTCATATAATCGTTCCCACGAGGTTCCATTTTGGATTGATCCATGAGACTAAATTATTATTATTTCAGTGTGCCAACTATTAGAGGACTTCACAAGTGTGAAGAATGGGAAAGGCTATTAAGTACCAAGTATATTAATGTTCTATCACAAAGAAAAGCTTTCTTTTGAATCCCTGTTATTTACCAGCTATGCAATTCAGGACTGATAGTTAACCTTCTAGAGTGTTTCCATATCTGTCAACTGGAAAATTTCTGCCTATGGTAAAGCTGCCTAAGCCAACCAACACCACAAGAGTTATTAGTAGATTAATAAAGTTTCTGTGCCAACCCTGAGTGGAAGTCGTTAAGAGGGAGGAGAGGATCTATCTATGAATGACTTACCTGGATCATGAATAAATTTACTCCTGTTTTTTGATAATACAGTTGATCTTTGAACAAATGCTGCCAGGACCATTGCCTTGCTTTCCACCTTCACCTCTTGCTCCTCTTGACACAATATGCAGGTAACAAACTGTCTCTGTTCAGGGACCTGAGTTTGGGCTGGGCCCAATGCTGTAAGTGTCATATCTGAAACCACAGGGCTACAATAAAAAAGTGTATGAGTTTCGGTAATGAACCTAAGAGGTTTCCATTTAATCACAAAACAGTGGACTCCAGGTATGTAAAAATTCTATACATGTGGCTTTGATGATCTGAAGGCTTTCACATATATCAAACCATCTCCTGTAAGCCTCATAGCAATCCAATATGCAACAGAAGCCAGACAATCACTTAACTAACCCTAGTGCACTCATTCTTTTATGACTGTCAAGGGTGTTCTGTGTGACACATCATCTTGAGCAGACACACGATATCTATAGTCAGACATATATGTAAAAACATGTATCAATAAATTCAAATTCTAAGAGTAATTCCTAGAATTGGAGGCTGTAAAATTTACCTACCAATCCTTCTAAATTACTTCAGGGTTAGAAGTGTATTTCTTTAAAAAAAAAAAAAAAAAGTGTGTGTGTTTGTGTGTGTACATTTATTGTTGAGAAAGAGAGACAGGGTGCAAGTGGGGGAGGGGCAGAGAGAGAGGGAGACACAGAATCTGAAGCAGGCTGCAGGCTCCGAGCTGTCAGCACAGAGCCCAACGTGGGGTCCGAACCCATGAACCATGAGATTATGACCTGAGCTGAAGTCAAATGCTTAACTGACTGAGCCACCCAGGTGCCCAAAA
The DNA here is from genome assembly GCF_008692635.1 of Crocuta crocuta. NCBI lineage: Eukaryota > Metazoa > Chordata > Mammalia > Carnivora > Hyaenidae > Crocuta > Crocuta crocuta. The sequence goes on from NW_027530179.1 coordinate 5,985,215, forward strand.
AGTGTACTTCTAAGGAAAGAAAAGCAACATCTTTCCCAGTTGAGAAATCAATGGTCAAGAGATTAAAAAATGTTATTTTTTTTTACCTATTATCAAGAACAGCAGAGGCAGAGGCATCCAGTTCTAATGTCTGCTGAAAGAGTTCTTTGTTCTCATCAATAAAGTGCCGCTGCATCTCAGACATCTGGGCCATGATCTTTTCTCTGCGGAGCCTGGCAATCTCGGCTTTTCTCTTCCTCTCAGCTTTGTCTTTGTCTCTTGAACTCTGAAATTATGCTTCATTTAATTAGACTATTAGATGCTGAATGCACATTTTTACTCCAGGGGAGAACCATCTTTATTGTAAATGCTGATTAAAAACTATGTTATGATCTCATCTAAACAAAAGATTTTTTTAACCTGTTAAAAAAAAGGCAGAGCAAGAAAAAATTGCTACCACAAATAAAGATAAACAAATAGTGGCACATTTCTTGGAATTCACATTTTTTGTGAATATCAACTACCAACTTATTGCAGATAAATTCAATTATTTATAATGAACTTGCTACAATCCTTCAGCAGGACCACCCCCTGCCCTTATACCTCCTCCATTATGGTTCCTTCAGTCTCTGCCACGGGACTGGTGGACGAACTCTCTCTTCTCTTCTTAATAGCATTAAAAGTCTATGACAAAAAGGATCAGTTATTTGGAAGCTACGAAATATTATCAAAATTTAAAGATAACAAATATTGAATGTTTCTCACAAAAAGCAGAGTGATGGAGGAAATTTTACCTTTAATATCCATCTAATCATGTCTTTGTGGACGTCTAGGTAGGGAGCGTTCTGTAGTGTTTCCAGCATAGCCAGTATGCTAGGGGAGTTGTTTGGGGCTTCGCCAGGTTCTAAGGCAAAAAAAAATAAAACTCACAATAAAAACAGTTAACACTTCACAGTGCTTGTCACTATGCATGAGAAGATAAATAAAGTTGCTTATATCATCATCTGCCCATCATTTAATTACAGCTCTGCTTATTAGATATTTTCATTATTTCTTAAGAACGTAATATATCTGTACTTTCCAAACAAGTTGTTAACAGCTAGAATGCTTTAATCATTCAAAACAAACATCTTACACCCAATGATTATTTTAACATAGCCTTTAGCCAGATTAAATAATAACCCAGCTAAAAGGACTGCCTCAGATTTTACAAAGACTAAGAAAAGAATTGGATCACGTGTGTGTGTGTGTGTGTGTGTGTGTGTGTGTGTGTGTGGTCTTTTTAATAAAATCTAGATTCTAGTGCTCGCTTTGGCAGCACATATACTAAAACTGGAACGATACAGAGAAGATTAGCATGGGCCCTACGCAAGGATGACACGCAAATTCGTGAAGCGTTCCATATTTTTAAGATGTGGTTTATCTATATACCATGGAATACTACATGGCAATGAGAAACAATGAAATCTGGCCATGTGTAGCAACATGGATGGACCTTGAGGGTGTTATGCTTAGCGAAATAAGTCACACAGAGAAGGACAAATATCATATGTTTGCATGTATAGGGGGATTAGGAGGACCTTAACTGAGGACCATGGGGGAGAAGAAGGGAGGAAATGGTGAGGGAAAGGGAGAGAGGCAAACCATGAGAGACTCTTGAATGCTGACAAAAACTGAGGACTGATGGATGTGTGTGTGTGTGTGGGGGGGGAGATGGCACTTGTGGGGATGAGCACTGGGTGTTCTATGGAAACCAATTTGACAATAAACTATTTGTAAAAAAAATAAAATAAAATAAAATCTAGATTCTAAATAAAATGCATTTCTCCCTCTGTAAGTTATTCTTTTTTGAGGAAAAGACATACTTGTCAAGTCCAGAATCTCAACAGTATAGTTAATCTACTGTTAGCTAATTTAGTTTTATAGTCAGAAATGTCCAGTTTTTTATTTTCTTTAAGTGCTGCCATTTAGTAAAAATATTCCTAGGAGGGGAAGAGACTAAACTATGTGCTCTTTAATATTCTTTCAGACTAAAGTTCTGTGGCTATAGTTTAGGGATTTGACTCTAAACAGTGTTTTAATTACATAAAATGTTTAAAGAGAAATATAAGGTATGCTCAGAGAAAACGATGCTTATTGAAAGAAGGAGAGACAAAGAAAAAGAGAAACAGAATCTGAGATTGTACAGTGATGAGTGGATGAAACTAGGGAGTTTTCTGTGTGATTATCCTGAAGTAAAAAAAAAAAAAAAAAAAAATACAATTCTGATCCATAGAAAGAAATACTGACAGAGAAAAGAACAGGGAAAGGCTGGCACCTAAGAACACAGTCTTCAGTAGGGAAAGGCAGTTTCCTCTCTTCCTCCCACTTTCCTGGATATNTGTTATTATTCTTAAAGAAAAAAAAAAAAAAAAAAAGATACAATGCTGATCCATAGAAAGAAATACTGACAGAGAAAAGAACAGGGAAAGGCTGGCACCTAAGAACACAGTCTTCAGTAGGGAAAGGCAGTTTCCTCTCTTCCTCCCACTTTCCTGGATATGCAAAAATGGGTAAAATAGAGATCCAGCAGCAATTAAGACCACTCCTGTCACACTACCCATTATAACACCTTCTGTAATTCTCAGTATACCAGGATAAATTCACTAAAATACCTCAGCAAATGGATGACTGGAGGTCTGGGGCAGGGAAACCACAAATGAGCTTGGGGTATCTTTTGTGCCAGAAAGCAATGTGGTGCACAAATACTAATGGCTGTGTGAAAAGAACAGTGAAGCCAATTGAATAGATTCCCACTGACCAAAATTGGCAGTTTAGGCTTCAAAAAGAAACTTTTTTTTTTTAAAAAAAGGGAATCTTGATCATATGTGATTATGAAACATTGAAACACTGAATAAGTAAAAACCCAAGAGTAATATTTTTTTCTTTTTTTTTTTAGAGAGAGAAAATGAGCATGTGAGCAGAGGAGAGGGGCAGAGGGAGAGGGAGAGAGGATCTTAAACAGACTCCATGCTCAGTGCGGAGTCGGATGTGGGGCTCAATTCCACAGCCCTGGGATCATGACCTGAGCTGAAATCAAGGGTTGGCCAATCAACCAACTGAGCCACCTCAGTGCCCTCCAAGAGTAATATTAAAAACCAAAAACACAACCATCCTAAGCAAACAAAAAAGATTTACAGTTGTCACCACTGAAGGTAACTTTAGACCAACTGCTTATTCTGAAAACCAGTAGAGGAAAAGCTTTTCTTTAGAAAAGAGGAAATATGATGGCTTAAACAAATGGTTTAAAAAAGTGTGCAAATATTAAAGTAAATAAAGCAAAGTACTAATTACTGAATCTAAGTGGTAGTTATATGGATGTTTACTGAACCAACTCTTGCCCGTATGTTTAAAGTTTTTATAATAAAAAGCTAGTAAAGAGGTGCTTGGATGGCTCAGTCAGTTAAGCATCTGACTGTTGATTTCAGCTCAGGTCATGATTTCAAGTTGGGGAGATTAAGCGCTGCGTTAGGCTCTGACAGTGTGGAGCTTGTTTGGGATANATAAAAAAAAGAAAAAAAGTCTCTTGGCCTTCAAGAAAAAAAATCACATTACTTTATATAAAATGATAAGCTAATTCCTTATAGCACATTTTCTTCTTTTCAGTGTCTTTATAAGATAACAGCAACAATGTAGCATACTTTGTGTTTTTAAAAGTGTATCTGAGAATTTAAATGGATGCATTTAATGGATGATTTCAAACTAAGGACTCCTCGTTAAGGTTTTCTGTTTATGAATTAAAATTTATGTATTTTAAGAATGTATAGTCCCTAAGTATTTTTAAGAATATATACCAGGAGCTGATAAAGTACTTTTAACACACGGATGAATACATATAGCCTCAGAAATTTAGATTCATTATAAGCTATTTAGAATTTACATGAGCAAATAAGAGGCTATTATTACATATTTTAAATCACTGGTATCTTGACTTAGTTTCGTAAAAAGTGTATACGTACTTGATATCTTCTGAGTGAAGGTAAATGTTACCACATGCTCTTCTGTGACACTGTCCAAATGCTGTTTTTCTTCTTGTAGTGCCATTCCAATTAAATGTAACACCTCAAATAAAATGTTTTGTAACTTTCAGTAAATCAAAAATCGAGTACATATTTTTATAAGAAATAACAAAAATGAATTCACAATTGAGAAAAGATAAAGCAAACCACTAAAGATGAAGTGCAGTAAAAAACAGGTTGAAGTACTAATTTTTATTAAATTCAAACTCTAAAGTAAATCATTTTCCAATAAAAAAAATTCTCAGTAAGGAAACAAAAATTTCAATGTCAGCTAGGAAGAAAGTTCAACTGCAAATTCATAGGGTAAGTTACTACAGATCTCACCGACCATTCATATAATATGTAATTTTCAGTTTTATACCATCCCTACACTATGCTCTTACAAAATCTTTAAAGAATCTTCACGGCCAACTAATTAGAGCTGAAAGCATCGATCATATAATGATCTAGTCTATAATACTCTCTAGTTAAATTTCTCAAAGGACTAAAAATCTTAATCATCTCAGAAAGACACAACCTTTTATTTTTAATGCCACATAATTTATAATGATGTTTACAGTTCTTCCTTATATCTCACAAAACATTCCTTACTAGGCTTCTAAGAAAATATAAAATTACACTGAATCTATTTGCATTTTTACTGCTCTTATCCTGCTCCCCAAATACTGACGGAGATGTATGTGTGGTGCCTGTACGTTTCCCCACACAAAGAGCTATTGTGGCTGTTGGAGACGTGGATGAATTAGGTTAGCTTGAATGACACAAAGCAAATGTACACAGGCTAATACTCTTCACTCTGTTTTTTTTCTGCATCATTTCCCACAAATCTTTTGCTCACAGAATACTGATGGTCTCTAGTAGACCAAAGCTTCGTGCTTTTACGTTTTAAGCATATGTTTATAAATGGGAGGGGGGTATAAGTATACACACATCTTAGCCAATGAGATACTTGAGGCTGTGGAAACAATGGAAAGAAAAATAGCTTTGGAGAAAGGCTCTGGAAGAATGCTCACTTTCATTTGCATCCTGGCTTCACTCCTTTCAAGCTACATGGCTTCAGGGAATCCCTCTGAGCCTAATTTCATCATCTTTAAAATGGAAAAAATCAGTTTCTCTTTAGAGTTCTGAAGACTGCAAATATTGCATGTAAAAGTACTTAGCAAAGAATAAGGTACAGAGTAAGCTAAGTCTATTGATAGAATAATTACTATTATGTTATTTACTAACTGAGTAACATGGATGAGATAAATGAACCTCATTGAAAATTGAGTTTCTCATCTATATAATGGAAAAAGTTGTACCAACCCAAAAGGGATGTTGTGTGAATTCAATAAATACATAATTCAAGAATGACTTACATCAAAGCTATAAAATAAAATACTAACAAGTTCTAGATATGTCACTTATTAGCTACAAGACAATAAGTCTGTGAGTTTCAATTTCTTCAATTGCAAAATACAGACACTGATGAACCCAGGGGTTTTTTGAGGGAATTAAATAAAAAACATAGGTCAAATATCAGAGTACTGCATAAACAAAGACATATCATGAACAATCAATGAGAGGCTGATTGGCCAACAAGACAAGGTAACCACAACCATGTGGTATAAAAAAATATCTGCCTGGCTATCATTTTCACTGTCAGACACACAAAAAATAGTAATAATATTACTGTTATTTCAAATTAAGGTAACATGGCATTTTGTGCTGAGTTGTCTGTAGATAGATATGGACAAGAATATTCTGGCTTTCACTAAAAAAGTACAGAAACATAAATAAGAAATCTCTTCAAACCTACCCTTTGCAGCATGGACTCAGACCAGGCATATCCGTTATGCTCTACAGCCCACTGCAGTATTGTCCTCATGATGCACAACATCACGTCTGACTGCAAAATGTTTACCAGACTTGCAAACAGAGGGCAGAATGGAGGCAAAACTGGAGGTGGAAGTGCTGAAAATAAAGTTATTATTGGTTCTTTTGTAGAACATACTTAAAAGAAAAAAAAACCCTCTTTATTAGATACTTTTGATAGTCTTCATTCAAAGAATATTCATTAATATACATCTTAAAGCTACTATTTTACCTTCTTAGGATCAAATGCATAAAAACAGCTACATACATAGAAGCAGTACAGAAGAAAGTCTTTGTTTTCCCGAGAAATATCTTAGGATCTGAGATAAAACCATTAACCCAGAGGTGACTCAGTACTAACTGTTCCTATATTTGCATATTTATTAGCCTTTGAATGTTCACTCAGAAAGCATATATTTAAACCTTTCACTTAACCAAGGATAATCATCATAGTCAATAGAAAACAATGTTTAACAAGTAGAAGAGACTGACAAGAGAGTTTTAGAAAGATTAAAAATACCTGTATCTTCCCTATTTTGTCTTTTCAATTTCCGTTGAGCTTCCTCTGCCTAATAAGAAAGACAGACATTTGGACAGGGAATTAGTGATGCACAACCACCTAATACCCCAAACTACTAAGTCATCTTTGTCATATCATCTTCTGATTTCATTTTTTAAAGTTTAGTTTTTTATTTTTGAGGGGGGAGGGAGAGAGATAGAGAGGGAAACTGAGGATCTGAAGCAGGCTCCATGCTGACAGCAAAGAACCCAATGCTGGGCTTGAACTCATGAATCCTGAGATCATGATCTAAGCCGAAGTCAGATGCTTAACTGACTAAGCCACTCAGGCACCCCTCGTCTTCTGATTTTAGAATAGATTTACCCTTAGTTTTATATACAGTCCCCCCTCCCCACATTGACACAGCAAGGTTATTTTTTTCCCCACTAACCACCCCCCCACCCCCCAAGCCCCAAGGAGTTTTTTCTTACTTTAAAAAGCAGGGGAAAGATGTACAAACCAAAACCAAAAAATTATTTGGGTCTGAGCTCTGCAACATGCATCTAAAACTAAACAAAAGCTTCATGTTTAACTTAAATTAACACCATTTACTGAAAAAGTATTTTAAGAGTAGACTGCTAAAAAACAAAATGTGACTAAGACTTATGAGGAAAATTCCATAAATGTCTATGGGAAAACATGTTAAGTAGTAGCAATTCTGAAAAGAGCATAAAATGGCTTAACTGATTATTACATAGGTTGACAATCTGTCTTCAAAAGCCAGTAAAATACAATTATATATGTGTGATTATGTATATAATTACATCGATCTTATATATGTATGTAGCAAACATGGGGAGGGGAGAACCCAAAATATTAGTAGGTGATATTTTAGGTAATCTATTCTTTCCTTCATTATACTTTATATATTTTTCAAATTTCCTATAATAATAATGTATCCTTTTTCAATCTCTGAAAAGCAGTAAAAGTTGTTTAGGAAAAACAAACACAGCTCTTCCTCAGTACACTTTTAATTTTCCCAATTACCTTGGACTGCTCTGCCCTTGAAAAGTGATAGAAATACAAATTGAACTCTTTGGCACACTCTGGTTTCAGTTCGTACATGCCTCGTCCTGTTAATCCAGGTTTTCTATGGAAAAAAAGTCCTTAAAATATTATCACTAAACTCATACACACTAATTTGTGAGACAGTCTTAGATAACAGAATAAAAATATCAAAGCTCTCATTCACTAAAGTAATAATTTCTAAATTGTGACATATAAAGATAACTCTGGTAAGTTCTACCAAATGGAAAAATGTAGGTACAATTTTAAGGTTTAGAGAATCTTAAAAAGAATTCTCTAAAAGCATGTTTCTTCCTTCCTTCCTTCCTTCCTTCCTTCCTTCCTTCCTTCCTTCCTTCCTTCCTATCTATCTATCTATCTATCTTAATTTAAAGTAGTCTTCACACCCAGTGCAGAGCCCAATGCAGGGCTTGAACTCATGACCCCAAGATCAAAACCTGAGCTGATATCAAGAGTTGATGCTTAACTAGCTGAACCACCCAGATGCCCCCATGTATTGTATCTTTATAATCAAGAAAAATAAAGACATTACTGTTGGGGTGGGGAGAAAGGAAAAAGCAGGATTGAGGAACTGCCTCAACAATGTTAGGGGGCATAAACTGGTTTACTGACTGGGCAACACACTGGACACTGGAAAGTGCAGGCAGCATTCAGAGGCCATCCCTTAACTTAGGAGGCACATTCAGATGAAAACAAAGCAGTTTCAAGAAAGCTCAAAATACTGACTTAGGTCATCTGCTCAATTTAAAGTCAATTATCTGAAACTATCAGCTATGAACACTGATTCTGGGCACAATGAAAATTCTTATAAACCAATTTTAGTTGCTGAGTGAAGAGCTAGATCAGAAGAGTGAAATGACAGTGAGGAATCGAGTTCAGGATTATGTATCTGAAAAGGTTGTCCCTCTCCGAAAACAACAATTTCATTCTCGGTTCCGTCAAAGGAAACACTAAGAAAAATTAATGCATTAAAACAACTGAACAGGAAACAATAGGAAGTAAACTTACTTGAAATGTGCAACTGCTTCAATTACGCTCTCCATGCCAGTCTCCTTGTTCTCCTAACAGTATGAGAAACAAGTGTGTTTCATGTTAATAGTATACCGGCTAGCACTTTAAACATTGTGCTTTTCTTTTCTTTTTTTTAAATGTTTATTTTTGAGAGAGAGAGTGAGACAGAACGTGAGCAGGGAGGGGCAGAGACAGAGGGAGACACAGGATCAGAGGCAGGGTCCAGGCTCTGAGTTGTCAGCACAGAGTCTAACGCAGAGCTTGAACCCATGAACCGTTGAGATCATGACCTGAGCTGAAGTCAGACGCTTAACCCACTAAGCCACTCAGGTGCCCTTGTGCTTTTCTCTTTTTAAGCCTTACACAGCAACCCTATGAAGCGGATATACTATTATCCTGGCTTTTATAGATGAGGATTCCATGGTAAACATAATTAAATATATAATAAGGGAAACTCAGTTGGTAAACTAGCATTCATTCAGACTTAAACAATTAAAACAAGTCATTATTCTATGGATTCAAGATGACAGCTTTCAAAAGGAATTAATTTAAAAGCATAAAGTAGGCAGAACATTTAAAATTTATGTAAGATATTTATAGTATTTCGTAAAGGTTACACTAATTTCTTATCTATTTTTGGTAAAACAGCATTTCCTAAATCATATCCTATTCATAACAAGATGTTAATAAGAATTCTGATTAAAGAATTCTCTGGCCAAAAATGTTTGGTGAATACAGCTGCCATCACTTTGTACAAGACATTATTTTAAAATGCTGTTTTAAATTGTATTCTTCTTTATCCTAAAGTCTAAGTGAAACTGTAATGCTTTCTCATCTAGCAACTCAGGATTCATTTCCTGTATTCAAAAGCACAAGTAATTTTTACCCTGACTAGATATTTAGTGATATTAAGAAATTATTAATGATTGTTCTTTTAGGTGTGATCGTGGCCTATGGATAGACAAATTCTTCTAAAGGTCCTTCTGGACCAGTTTCTTGGTGTTGGCCCCGCTGACATCTGAAGCAGATAATTCTCTGCTGTGGGGGGTCTGTCCTGTGCACTGCAGGACATTCAGCTGTCCCTCTGGCCTCTGCTCACGGGCTGCAGGGACACAATACAGCCCTGTCTAAGTAGTGATTCTGCCAAAGGTCTCATGGGGGCCAAGTTGTCCCTGGCTGAGAAGCACTGGTTTACATACATACAATTCTATTTACAGACGAAATGGTAAAGCTGGTCTGGGTTTTTTTGTTTGTTTGTCTTAGTTAGAACAGCTCAGCAAAATAAAATTCAGGATTATTGTTGTATAACATTGTTTCGCACCTGCACCAAACAGGCCAAAAAATAAATAAAACAGCAAATTCAGACAAAAAAGGAAAAAAAAAAGAAACCTTTTATCTTTGGGCCTTTTAACCATCTCTTACAAATGAACTACTTATAGTACAGCTAAGCATATACATAAAAAAATTTACTGGAATGCTCGGAATTAAGACTGTTTTTGTTGTTGTTTTTGCTTTTTTTTTCCTCCTTTGAAATGACAGTGAACATGGTCACACCACAAGTAAAGTCAGAAGTAGAACAGGGGACACTCCAAATGTTGGTTTGATCATCTGAGATCATTAAAAATGGTTGACCCCGTTCATAGCAACACTCTCAACAATAGCTAAAACATGGAAAGAGCCTAAGTGTCCATCAACGGACGAATGGATCAAGAAGATGTGGTTTATCTATACCATGGAATACTACATGGCAATGAGAAACAATGAAATCTGGCCATGTGTAGCAACATGGATGGACCTTGAGGGTGTTGTGCTGAGCGAAATAAGTCAGGCAGAGAAGGACAAATACCATATGTTTGCACGTATAGGAGGATTAGGAGGAACTTAACAGAGGAACAAGGGGGAGAAGAAGGGGGTAAATGGTGGGGGAAAGGGAGAGAGGCAAACCATGAGAGACTCTTGAATGCTGACAAAAACTGAGGACTGATGGATGTGGGGGGGAGGGGGGATGGGCATGGAGGAGGGCACTTGTGGGGATGAGCACTGGGTGTTATGTGGAAACTAATTTGACAATAAACTATTGTAAAAAAAATTTTTAAAAAATGGTTGACCCCTAGCAATACATAAAAAAAATATAAACTGTAAATAAAAAATACAAACAAATTTTCATTTTTCAAGTACTTTTAAGAAAAAAAGCAGGGCCTTGGACGTTTTGGTTCTTTTCTTCCTCTCCTGTTACAAATTCATGTTGTGGTTTTGGTTGGGTGGTGGAGAGCATGTGTCATCTGTGGGTAAACCTGATGTTCTTAACAAACTAATCCAGCGGCGGGGGGGGGGGAGGCTGGGGTTCATGGTTGGGGTAAAGATAAAACAAGGCTGGTTGAAACTAGCCATGGGTTCTGTTACACTATGTTTTCTATTTCTATAGATATTGGAAATTTTTCATAATGCAAAGTTTAAAAGAAGTATTACTGTGAAACAAATAGGGGTTTAAATCCCAGAAGAATGAACATTAAGGTTCAAAGTTTTGATCTATGTTTCAAATTTGGGGAAACATTTTGAAAAGCCTCAAGGAAATAAGGACCTCTCCTAACCACAAGTGTTGGGTATTTATCTGAAAAGCCCTGTGGCTGAAAACTAGGTGGCCAAAGACCTTGAGATTCTGGAGGAGGAACAGTTACAATTAGCTTCTGAATGCCCATGTGAACATTATTTTTCATTCACTAAAAGGAAAGAGATGGCTTCCTAAGTCAAGGTTTTGGGTGCTTCAGAAGGAAAAAGCTCTGGAAATCTTTCAGAACTTCCTCAGTACAGCTGAACAGGTATTTCCCATTTCCTTCTCCAATACACTAAGTTAAACATTATGTCCACCTATGGCAACTGGGTAGTAAAGACTATAACAACCTCTATCTACTGGATACATAAATTCAGTTCTCATAACCGGATTTACCTTTTTTTTAGATGTTTATTTGAGAGAGAGAGACAGACAGACAGACAGATTCTGGGCAGGGGAGGGGCAGAGAGAGGGAGACACAGAATCTGCAGGCTCTGAGCTGTAGGCACAGAGCCTGATGTGGGGCTCAAACCCACAAACTGCAAGATGATGACCTGAGCCGAAGTCGGACACTTAACTGACTGAGCCACCTAGGCGTCCCAAGACTGAGTTTACTTTTATTCAGCATCCTTATCTCTTCTAAGAATTCACTGTAAGAGAGTCTACTTCTATGCTCTTTTCTATCCCCCATCTCTAGTATTCTTTGGCATTAAAAAATTTTTTTAAACTAATCTCTATGCCCAACATGGGGATCAAACCCATGACCCCAAGTTCAAGAGTCACATGCTCTACTGGCTGAGCCAGCCAGGTACCCCTCTAGTTATTTCTAGTAAGAGTGACGAGTAGGAGTTATACATGTCCTAGAACTGCAGTCTTTACCACTGGAAAAGGTATATAGAAGTAATCTAACACATTAGGCTGATAGGGAGGGAAGAATTTCCAAACTTTTTTAAGATGTAGGTACTTACATCTTCAGGTAAAGACTTCACCAGTTCACTATGAGCCATAGGTTTGATGCTTAACTGATGGATAATCTCTCGCTTAATTTCATCTGTAGCATTTACCTGCCCAACTCCAGGACTAAATCTCTCTCCTGTCAATGCAAAAGTACATACCCACACATTTAGCATAACCAGCACACTTAAGCAGTATATACTTCTAATTCATGCAACACAATACATATTTCTTTCTGTGCAATGGGAAGGTAACGACTGGCCTGGCCACAAGCTAGGGTGAGAGCAGCACCTAACTTCTGAGGCTCAGACACAACAGGTGAGTGCAGGATTTGGGCAGAGGAGAGAAAACTCTCGCTGGTTTGAAAGAATGGGGTCAGAAGGCAGGAAGGGACCGGATGTAGTGAAAAACTGGTACAGCAGGAGTTCTACCAGTAGCCTCGGAAGCTGCTTTCCCGCCATCTGCCACATGGTAGCAGAGAGCGGAGTCTTCGTTTGTCCTTACATCTCACGGCAAATAAAGTATCACCTCCTGAGACCTTTGTTGGTATCACCTCCTGACAGTAGTGAGGAATCTCTGCTCTATGGACTACAGAGTCTAAAGCAGCAGAGGAGGCGGGGAAGGTAAAGGATAAAAGAATAGGAAAGATGGAGGTGACAAGACTCAAAATAAGAGGAAGTAAAGAAACCTGCATGTATTAGCCACAGGTCTCCATTAATCTATTATTATTGTATCTAAAGACAAGGTAACAGTTTTGCAACACAAAACCACGGGAGGAAACATCCTTAAGATATAAAGTAACAGTAAATAGATCCTAAATATCCTATTCTTGCTTGCTAAACTCTTCTGTCCCCCTTCTTTCTCTCCAGACAAGAAGCCTTTCAGATTATTCTGCTTCAGCAGGTCTACTCTCTTGTCCCAAATCACCACAGGTCTGTCACTCTTGGTACTACAGTGACCAGAGGGGAAAAAGACATGGATGCTCTAACCATCCCCCAAAACTGAAGAACTGCTCAACTGAAAGAAACATAGCTCAGAAATTCTGAACTATTTGCCACCACAAAAGCCAATGTAATTTATAAAGGTCACAATCCAAACTTACCAACAAGCATTATGATGAGGTATAGCATCTCTTCTATTAGAGTATTATTTTGCTGAACTACATCCTGTAGCAAGTTGGGGGAGAGAAAGTTCAGAGATAAGAATACCAATACTGTATTATCTCAGATGATAACATGACCCAAAAGAATAGAAGATACTTCTTTAATGAGGTACTGAGGGCTTATAAAACATGCTCTTACCTTATGGGTAATCTCAGAGCTAAATCTTTTCCCATAGTCTGGAGTACTGAAAATCTGATAAAGTTCAAAGCGGCTGAGCATTATCATCAGGAAATGATTTGGATCCATCATAGAGACACCTGTCTTTTTTTTTTTTTTTTTTTAATGTTTGAGATAAAGGAAAAGAGGGAGGTCAAAAGGGTTACTAAATAATTAGTGAAAGATATTTTGGGTCGCATAAGTGAAAATAGCTTAGTCACCAATCCCAACAAAAGGTGACAACCCATTTAGCCCCAATTCCCTATGTGTGGAAGCTACAAATGTGGACAAGAATCTAAGTTGATAAAACAAAATGAAGTACAAACAAAACAACCCTCCCCTAAACCAACACATCAGAGTAACATGGACTATAGGTACTCTTCCTTTTAATGCTTTGAATTAATTGCAACCCCATAAATTCAGTTCTTAAGTTTTATTTCAGCATTCTCCTATCACTGTATAGCGTATGGACTCAGAGAGAAATGTGGAATGGCAATTAAGCTTCTAGTACTTTTTATATGTGTGACATTAGACTCTTATCAAGAACTCTCAAACTAATATTTGGTGATAAAAACTATACTAACTGAAGCAACAGCTTTTAAATATCAGTTTGATTCTCTTTAAATCCATTTGTACAAATTCTAAATCAACTTGGAATTTATTCTGGACCAATCATTTTTGAAATTTACATTTCATAACCTTTCTATAATTTTTCAATCCACTCAGCAATATTACGGAAAAACTATGTGATAAGCATTGCGCCATGCACAACAGACAAAAAGGGACTAAGATATAGTTGTCAGGATTTAGCGGAGAGGACAAAAAGTAAATAGGCAACCACAATCTAGAGCTATGAACGCTATTTTGGGGATGAGCACCATGCTACGGGCCTTCCCAAATGGGATACTTAGCTACATTACTGTGTGTCTGGGAAGGCTTTCTGGAGAAAGTGACCCTAAACACCAAGACACGCAGGAAAACAAGTTACTAAGTAAATAGAAAAGGAAGGAGGTGGGGTGGGCAAACTAGGGAGCAAAAGAAATAAATGTGCAAAGTTTAAGACGTAAAAGAGAGCATGGCAATTTCAGAGACTTTCAAAAAAGTTAAGTTTCACAAACCTTGGAAATCAAATCAGTTTAAGGGGTTTGGGGCTTTAATTAGAGGACAATGAAAAAAGGATGGTGAATAATAAACCAAGGAAGCAAACCCAAGATAGGAGGAAGGTATGGAGGAAATAAGAGTAATTTGAATATGTTAAATCTGAGATGTGTCCAGGAAATCTAGATGAATATGTTCCATGGGCTCTTAGCCATATGAGCTTGGAGCTTAGTAGACAGGGCTAGGCTAAAGTTACAGATAGATCTGCGAGTAATCATAAGTGACTGGGTTCTGTGGAAATAACAAGAAGAAAAACAATTCTCTATGACCTGTAAGTTTAATGCTTTTTAAATCCATTACCTGGAGCATTACTATATCCTTGTCAAACATTTCACGCCTGCATTTCACATTATGGTAGTAATAAATCTAAAAAAGAAAAAGAATTTTATTACATTGGGTAAGTAGGTTTTTATTTGTGCAGCTCCCTCCTCTCCCCAATCCCCAAGAGTGCACGGGTTCAATGCAAGCGTGAATGCGTGTGTGTGTATATGCACAAACACACAATGTGGTTTCCTTAACAGGTAATACTATCTTAGCAGAGATTAATTAGTTAGAAATTTCCAGAGTTCAGTTTTCACTCTATGGTTCACATTTTGCAGCCAACTTTCTGGTTCTTCCAATAAAGTTACTTCTGTAAAGTTTGTAGCTATGAAAAATGGGGGGAAAACCCTATCTATATGAAGACTTGAGGAAGTCTAAAACTTAAAACCTCAATTTCAGAGCTAATTACTGTAGATAATGACTATAGAGCTTTTTTTAATTAAAGTATAGTTGGCACACAATGTTACATGAGTTTCTGGTGTACACCACAGTGATATACGTTATGGTGTGCTCACAAGTACTGGTACCATCTGTTACCATATAACGCTATTACAATATCATTGACTCTATTCCCTATGCTGTGGCTTTCATCCTCCTGACTTACTCATTTCATAATTAGAAACCTATACCTCCCACTTGCTTCACCCATTTTACCTATCCTCCTACTCCCTCCCCTCTGGCAACCATCCAACAGAACTTTTATCTTGTATCACAATTTAAATAGATAAAATCTGGATTTTTAATATATTATGTTTGTTGTTCTAAAAAGTGATCTCAAGTTAAATATCAAGAAAATTAAGTTCATTTCTACTTTTGATATTGTTTCTTGACAAAGTATGAATAAAAGTTCTAAGAAATGTTTTGGGTTAACGTTACATTTATCTTCTTGAACAATTTTAATATAGATTGTCAGCTTTCAATGACTTAAGAATGTTGAAAATTACAACTTTCACAGAAGCCAAAGGAATGGATGAAAACTACTCATAAATTATAAATACACTTACTTGGTTTACTAAAGAGAATCCATTTCTTCTCCACATTCCTGCATGTACTTGGGCACATAAAACAAGACATCTAAGAGGGTGTTCTATCAACATGGGTGGGCTAAGTTCACTCTGTATGGACAAAAAAATAAAAAAATCCTCAAAAATCTCAACTCTATAAAGAAGACTGGTTGATAGGGATGGAAACTATAAAACAGTAGTTAAAATTAGCCAAAGTATGTTTGTGTGATGGTTAATTTTACGTGTCAACTTGACTAGGTCATGGTACCCAGTTTTTGATGGGTAACACCAGTTAATGTTGCTGTGAAGGTATTCTGTAGATGTGATTAATATTTAAATCAGTAGACTCTGAGTGAAGCAGACTACTCTTCATACTGTGGGTGGACCTCATCCAATTAGTTCAAGGCCTTAAGAGAAAACACAGGATGAAGAAATTCTGCTTCCAGATTGCCTTTGGACCTGACTACATCAACTCTGCCGTGCCAGAGTACCAGGCAGGCATATTTCAGACTTACCAGGCCCATAACTGCATGAGCTAATTCCTTAACAATAAATCCATTTTTTTCCTCTTTCTCCATACTTACATACCCACGTGCACATGCATCTACATACACTCTTCTATCAGTTCTGTTATTCTGGAGAACTCTCGATTAATAAAGTTTGTTTCAAAGTGATTTCAAATGCATGGAACATAATAACTAGCTATTTACTTTTAAATGTTAGTACTACTTACTAGAGGTAGTAGCTCTGGAAATTTATATGCCACTTCACTTTTGCTTAATAATACATGTAAACCTGCATGGAAAAATAAACAAAAAAGTATTTCTACAACTGCAAATCACTTAGAAAAAAGTCCTAAATATTCACTCAACTTTGGAACTAACTTCTTTTGTCCTTCTCTTTGGGAAACTATCCCATTACAAGTTAAGATAAAAAATGAATTGCACCCATAAATGAAGCTTTTTAACTGATATTCTCATGAAGCTCCGTGTCAAAGGCATGTTTAGAACTACAGTCCTAATTACATGTACTAATATACAGGGATGACATTTTATGGAAATGTTAGAGACACACACACACAAGAGCAGTTATAGATCTGTCAGACCAATTTATACATGTTATGCCAACCTTAAGGGTCATGTTCCATTGGGCTATGGAGTTTGTTACCATCTAAAGTACAGTAGGAGAGATCCTTCTGGCAAGTGAATAGGGAAACTAGTTCTGGGATTCATGGTCTGTGTGGATCCTGATCTCAGAATTAAGTAACCCAGGACTTCCAGTTTAAGATCAAAGCCTCTTTAGCTGCTGACTGCAAAGGGCTCTTGTGTAGCTCCACCTTAGTTAATTCTCTTACCTAAGAATTAACTGTCTTGTTTATGTTGTCTAAACAGAGAATGTTTTTTTTTAATAATCTTATCTGTGGATGTTGGCCACTTGGGTCAAGCCTGGCTTGAGGCTTTTGTCATCTGAGAAGACCTACATTTTGAGTCTCATCCTGACAACCTGTACTGGACATATGCCACTCAACCCCCATTAGTACACACTCCAAGTTGTTCTTGAACTATTTTGTATGTATTTACTTAGCTCTTCAATCAGATCAGAAACACTGAGGCCAAGCTTTATCAACAGCGAGTAGAATGCTCAAAAATGTTCACTGAGAACATCTGAGAGCAGTAGAGACCTAGGCAGACATTAGTACATTTGAAGAGGACTATTTTCCTTGTGGGTAACTATCAGCATCAGCCTCCATTACACACCCAGGTTTTTAAAGGCAGCGAAGGTCAGCAGCTGAGTTGTAAACAGGACCAACGTTCCTGCACTCGTGCTGAGTACACTTCCACAACACCTGCTGTCACCTGCGCCTATTGACTATCAACAGGTTCAGGATGCTCAAATTACTTCCAGAAACACACCTGGGCCTGAGCGAGTTACAGAAGAGATTTCTTCCCACAATCACCATTTCACACTAAGTAGTTTTTTGATGTTCCATTTGTTGAACTACTGATATTCAGTTGTCTAAGTTATCCTAAATCTCCACGACTTCCAGAAGACTATTTGAATGCTAGGCTCTAGCAGGAGGAAAATGGGACAATGCTCACAACAATGAAAAAATGCCTTCACAGAAAAGAGGGATTATTAGTCCTGATCCCATGGACAATAACGGAATAAAGGAATACTAGGACCAGTGCTATGCCCACGAATTTGATAACTTAGGTGAAATGTACCAATGTCTTGAAAAACACAAACTACCAAAACTCATACAGGGAAAAACAGATAACTAGAACTAACTTGTATCCATTAAGGAAATGGAATCAGTAATTAATAACTTTCCAAAAAAGAAAGTGTCAGGTTCTTATGGCTTCATTGATGAATTCTACCAAACATTTAAGGAAGAAATGGTATCAGTTCTCTACAATTTCTTACACATGCGCGTGTGCACACGCACGTGCACGCACACACACCCCCACACCCCATTTTCACGTCATTATTAGGTTATTGAGGCACACACTTAAATTAC
Organism: Crocuta crocuta; assembly: GCF_008692635.1. NCBI lineage: Eukaryota > Metazoa > Chordata > Mammalia > Carnivora > Hyaenidae > Crocuta > Crocuta crocuta. The sequence goes on from NW_027530179.1 coordinate 6,003,527, forward strand.
AAATTCTGCAATGAGTAAAAATAGCTACCTTTAGAAGTTCTCCTTTCTACTCAGTTAAAAATGGAACTAAAAGGAACAACAATATGTGAGCAGGGTAAGAATTCCTACAAAAAAAAAAACCCCTGCAATCAAGAAATCTGGAAGAAGCTACACTATAATGAGTCTGCAGAGATGGACGAGTGCATATTCAAGGTTTTTGGTTGCTGCAAGGTGGCAGCTTCAAATATTCTACCCAATATAAATAGCTTGTAAATCAACTACTTATGATTAAAAAACTATCACCCCAATTTGGGACTCACTCTTGACTTGCTGCTTAAAAAAGGTTATCAATAAATGAGTAAAAAACAGCTTGGAGATAAAAAAAAAGTTTAGGGTGGTTTCAATTTATTAGCAATCACTTAAGAGATACAGTGATTTGAATTTAACAACACAGTGAATCTGTGTTGAATTAAAGCAGTAACAATAGGTGATGAGTGTAGTTAAGAAGTCTGAAGGGGACACCTGCGTGGCCCAGGTTAAACATCTAACTCTTGACTTTGGCTGAGGTCATCATCTCCTGCTTTGTGAGTTTGAGCCCTGTGTCGGGCTCTGTGCTGACAGTGCAGAGCCTGCTTGGGATTCTCTCTCTCTCTGCCCCTTCCCCGTGCATGCTCGCTCTGTTTAAAAAAAAAAAAAAAGTCATCGGAAAAAGTACTATGGTATGGTATGGTTGTTATAAACATGACTTCTGGTGCCAATTTACCTCATAAGTCCTACTGTCTTGCTGCATAACACTAAGCAAGTCACCTCTGTGTCTCAGTCTTCTCAGGTGTGAAGGAAATTGAATAACAATACCTACCTCATAAGTTAATGCTTATCAAACTCTCAGTATAATGTGTAGTGAGCATTTAATAAATATTCATCACAAACAACAATTTAAAAGATAATTTCAGGGTTCTTTTTGGGGGAGAAATGCTTTACCTGCAAGTAAGCGAGAAACTGGGAGGTGAATGCTAACTTTTTCTTGGGAAACACAATATCTGATAGTTTCCACTGAATGTCCACAAATGCTTAACGTGATTGGCTGTTCACCATCAGTGAAACCACCATGACACTGCATCAGTACAGCAAGGCATTTCTTGTAAGCTTCAATTAACACTTTTTCCTAAAAAAGAGGGTTTTCTGTAAGTTACTCACAAGGCTGGGTTTCTACAACATTGAATAAGCACCTCAAATTCGACGATGAGTAAGTACCTCAAAAAGCAATACAGGCAACACCAAATTCAATCTTCCCTCCCCCAACTCTCCCTCTTCCAGTGCCTCGTGTCTCAGTGAATGGCATCTCCATAGCTGCGGAAATCTAGAAGTTATTCCAATTTCCTCCTTTCCCACTGTCCAATCTATTACCAAACTGGCAAGTGGACCTTCTCAATTTCTCTCAAACCTGGCCACTGATCACCTCCAGTAACTCAAAGGAAAGTCAACCATCTGTTAAATCTCTTGCTTCTACTTTTGCTCTCCTCCATCTAGTCTTCACACAGAGTAACTTTAAAAAACATGTAAACTGGATTGATTATGTCACTTTTTCTGCTTGGTAGCTGCTCGTGGTGTCTCAATCTGTTAGAATAAAACTCAAATTTCATTCCGTAGCCGCCAAGGCCCTGCAAAGTCAGTCACCTGTCCACCTTTCTACCTTCAACCTCTGTGCTCCAACTTGAGCCTTCTCACAGCTCCTGCATCAACCAGAGTCTTTCTCATCACAGAGCATGAAGCAGCTGGCTCTCAGTCAAGAATATGCTTTTCTCTTTGACCAGTTAACTCTGACACATAGTTCAGATCTCACAGAAGTCTTCTCTTACCTCTTAACTTACACAGGTTCTCATCTAGGCTTTATAGCCAAAGAAAAGCAAAATAATTTTAAGGCAGAACAAATGTAACGATTGTAAAGCTTTATTTTTGGATGAATTTCTAAACTCTTTTTATATGATCAAAATCTAGATGGGATTACGGAAAAAATGAAGATAGAAACACAAGAGAAAAGAGAGTGGATTATTTCTTCCTCTATTTTCCAATTTTTTTTTCTAAGGATCAGAATTGTAACTTTTATGGAATTTATAGGTAAGAGAGGAAAATACGGTGTTTTATGAGGTAAGTTATCACTACTATCCTCTCCGGATCTCCTCGGAATTTACTTAGGAATTTGTTTATTCCCCCTCCTCCATTTATCTCCATACCCCTGACCCCTAGAGGAAACTCACGTCTAAAGCACACCAGTCTTGCATCATTGAAATGACATGTGTTAATTTCATTTGTAGTGTGAAGGCTGCCTCCCATTCTGGTTCCATTTCAATATGCTGTCCTACTTGACGTGTAATTGGATCCATTCCCTTAAAGGAAGCAAAAAGATTTTAAATGGATTAAAATTATATTTGTTCTCTTACATGGACACTTAAGAAATAATATAGAAGAAATATATATTGATTACAAAAACACATAAAGTAAAAGTTTTAACAAGAATAAATAGTGTAAGTCCAACTCCCTAAATTACATATTTATATAATATTCTCTAAAATATAAATTAAAAATCCCAGTACATAACAAATTATTTTAGAGAAAATCTTGTATATGTTTCAAACAATAAAATGTATATATTTCACTGCAACAATCCTTCAAATTGTTTTTAGCCCTGTCATCTACAGAGCTAACCATTAGAAGAAATCAGATAGGCTTTGAAAATGTAACTGAATTTAGGGGCGCCTGAGTGGCTCAGTTAAGTGTCTGACTTTGGCTCAGGTAATGATCTCCTGGTTCGTGGGTTCAAGTCCCGCGTCGGGCTCTGTGCTGACTGCTAACTCAGAGCCTGGAGACTATTTCAGATTCTTTATCTCCCTCTCTCTGACCCTCCCCTGCTCGTGCTGTCTCTCTCTCTCAGAAATAAATTTTTAAAAAATTAAAAAAAGTAAAATAAAATGTTACTGAATTTATAAATATATTTTACAATATACTGCAACAAAATTTTTATACCTTTTCTGAATCTGTAACTAAAGTTTCTCAGATACTAAAAGCAAANTTAACCGACCAAGCCACCCAGGCGCCCCAAGAATATACATTTTTAAAAGAATTTTAATTAAGAATATCATTTTTTAGGGGCACTTGGGTGGCTCAGTCAGTTAAATGTCTGACTTTGGCTCAGATCATGATCTTTCAGTTCATGAGTTTTAGCTCTGTGTCGGGCTTTGTGCAGACAGCTCAGAGCCTGGACCCTGCATCAGATTCTGTGTGTGGGTCTCTCTCTGCCTCTCCCCTGCTCGCGCCCTTTCTCTGTTTCTCAAAAGTAAATAAAAACATTAAAAAAGTAGCAAAAAATATATCATTTTTTAGAAACTAGCCTAACTACCCTTCTTGGTGTGTCAGAACTGTAAATAATAGAAAATAGAGGATACTGAAGTATTTAAAACGACCAAAGTAGATACTGCTTCTACAGATATAAGAAAAAACATAGAAGTATTATAATAAACTAAACATCCATGAACCACCACCCAACACAGAATATTTTCCAAAAATGATCAATTTTGCTATTTCTTGCTTAAGAAAGCCAGAGAGCTAGTAAAAGAATCATAAGGGTGCAGCTCAGATATTTTGGGACATCATCTACCTTCTTACAGTTAAAACTGGTTAAGTACACCAGTTAGCTTCTGTTTCTAGATTCTGTTCTGTATATGGGGGTGTTTCCAAACAAGAGAATTAAATATAGGGGAATAAGATGTATATTGTATTATATAACTATCACATCAAGGAGGGAAAAAGAAATATAGAGACATTAAAACCAAAAATCAATTATAGTTTCTTAAATAATTAACTTTCCAATGCTTCCATGTAAATATATTACAATCCCCAAAGAAAGAATGTGAATGGTATCCAAAAGAATAACCAAATACACACACAAAAAAACCAGTAGATGCCAGAACTTCTGCAATCTCATTCATTCTACACCTTGCTAAGAGTTCCAATTAAATAGGAGCTACTTGGTCCAAAATGTAATCATCCAAATTATTCTTTTTGGAAATGTGCCCCAAACGAAAAGAATATATAGACAGAAAGACATTTAGTTCAGTGGAACATAAATAGTGTTCCCCTTTATTTTTCTTAAAATTTTTAAGATTATTTCTTTATTTTGAGAAAGAGAGAGGCGTAGAGAGGGAGAGAGAGAATCCTAAGCAGGCTTCATACTATCAGTAAGGAGCCTGATGTGGGGCTTGGGCTCACGAACCATGAGATCAAGACCTGAGCCAAAGTCAGACATCTCATCAACTGAGACACCCAGGTGCCCCAATGTCTCCCTTTAGAATGTGTCAGTTCATACATACCTGCATACATTTGAGTAATTCTAAAAAGGCATCAAATCCTTCTAGGAACTTCTGCCTCAGATCATCTGTCCATTCAGTTGGTTTGCTAATTAACACATACCTGAACAAGATAAAAACAGCAATGAATATATGGGTAAACACTGACATTTGATAAGTTGCATGTGGCTGGATAATTAAATGAAAGCTTACTTGAGGTCTAAAATAAGGCTCTGAACTCTCCTAAACTTGAAGGCTTGTAAAGCAGTATATCGTTCAAACTGAAATCTGCCCTGGGCATCTCGATGTCTCAAGTGACCCATAAAAGCCTTAATGATAATGGTCATCAGGTTCTCTTGTGTGATGAGCATCCGAGCCTACAACAAGTATATCAGAGTACAGAGTAATCAGAACCGATGTATTAGAAAGCTTTAAAAAAAAAAAAAAAAAGCCAGCAACATTGGTTAGCTCTTTGAAGTTTAAACCTTTTTCAATGCCAATACATAGTATCACAAATGCATTACTGTGTATTTCTAAATAACAATTACTTACTCCAACTGCCACGTGTATGAAGCAATAACTTTATCACGGAGAAAGATGCCAGAATGTTAGCAGACATATCCAAGGCTCATTATTCAAAGATAATTCGGGGTGAGGGGGTCTGAACCAGGCTGCAAATTTTCCTTAACTGAGACATTTAGACACCTATAATGGTATGGCATAATTATTCTAGGATCCAGAGGTTCATATCACAGATTCTGTAGAACTCAGTATGAAACTGTATTTCTTCTTAATCTCCTTTTTAAATGTATTTTTTGTTCTTGTTTCTATGTACAGATATACATACCTATGTATTTTTGAATAAGCAAATACATTTAAATGATACAAAAACAAAAAACAAAACAAAACAAAACTAACCACAGGTAAAAAGTAAGTCTCCTAGCTCCCAAGGTCCCCCTTATAAATGCAGTCTCTGGTAGTTTTCCTGCATATTCTTCTAGAGATGGTGCATGTGTATATAATAGATAACACACATGTATACACATGCACATATATACATTTATACTATATGGGTTAGGTGTTATTAAGTAGATAAAAGTAGGCACATATTTAATTATATCTATCTCTCCCCCTCAAAGGACAGGATATTATAAACACTGTTCTGTACTTGACTGTCCCATATCAGTTCACATAAATTCCCTCATTCTTTTTTTTTTAAATTTTTAATGTTTATTGTTTTTGAGCGAGAGGGAGAGAGAGAGCAAGCAGGGGAGGGGCAGGGGGCAGAGAGAGAGGGAGACACAGAATTGGGAGCAGGCTCCATCTAGGTTCTAAGCTGTCAGCATAGAACCCAACACAGGGCTCGAACCCACAGACCACGAGATTATGACCTGAGCCAAAGTCGGCTGCTTAACCAACAAAGCCACCCAGGCACCGCCCTCATTCTTTTTTTTTTTTTTTTATTTTAATGTTTATTTTGAGACAGAGACAGAGACAGACACAAAGTGCAAGCAGGTGAGGGGCAGAGAGAGAGGCGTCTCTCTCATGGACTGAGAGATCATGACTGAGCCGAAGTTGGACGCTTAACCGACTGAGCCACCCAGGCACGCCTCCCTCATTCCTTCTATCACCAGATATTCTTTTCTATCATACTTTATTTAGCCAGGCAAGCCCTTACTGGTGAGACATGAAACATTAGGGTTTTGTCCAATCCTATGCTATTTATTAGAAAAGATGTTCCAACAAATTATCAACTATGTACACCTACAAGGATATGTATAATATAATTTCCTAGAAGTGGAATTACTGGGTTAAAGTGTATGTATATTATAAATTTTGACAGCTATCAACAAATTGTCTCCACAAAGAAGCTTACCAATTTATATGTCCACCTACAGTGGGTACCTTTCCCCTCATGCTTTCAATAACACAATGCAACTTCAAACATTTAAAAATTTTTATTTTATTAAAAAAATGTTTTTAACGTTTATTTTTGAGAGAGACAAAGTGCGAGCAGGGATGGGGGCAGAGAGAGAGAGGGGGACACAGAATTCAAAGGAGGCTCCAGGCTCTGAGCTGTCAGCACAGAGCCTTACGTGGAGCTTGAACTCACAAACCATGAGATCATGACCCAAGCTGAAGTCAGATGTTTAACCAACTGAGCCACCCAGGTACCCCATCAAACATTTTGGTCTTTGCCAATGATTTCTGATGATTTTTAAAGTTTATTTATTTATTTTGAGAGAGAGAGAGAGAGAGAGCCAAGCAGGCTCTGTGATGTCAGTGTAGAGCTGGATATGGGCTTGAACTCCTGAACCGTGAGATCATGATCTGAGCTGAAATCGAGTCAGATGCTTTACTGACTGAGCCACCAGGCACCCCAGAAGATTTAATATTATTTGAATACCTCATTATCACTCTTCCATAAAGGATCATATTTTTCTAGACTAACTAGGTTCAAAGGTATTATTGGTGCTGGGGGACTATATATATATATAACTAGGTCTCTCATTAATCAACTAGCAATGTAGAAAGTTGCATCAAAAATTAGGACAAAAAAGTACAGAAGACAGAAGTCTAAGAATATAGTAAAGTTGAGTTCTAATGTAAATGTTAAGTTCTGAGGTCATCAGATAAAGAGAAAATCTATAAAATTAAATACTCCTTTGAAAAACTCAAAGGTCATCATCATATTGCCAAGACGTAGGGTCTAAGAACCTCAAAAGTCAACAGGATTAACTTCTGTTCAGTTTCCTACACAGTCAAGACAAAGATCTGGTTGAAAAAGAGAAGGTTAAGATAAAAGGATATTCTTTGTTGGTTTTTTGTTTGCTCTATTAGGTGATTTTGGGAAATTTATAAATGAGTATAATACAATTTCACTGACTTACAAAAACTCTGTAGAGCTTGCTGATATGACTTATAACCAAAAATTGATGGAAGTTTGGTAGAGAGAATTTAAGATTCATGGAATATGTATCTCACCAACAAAGGCATTTATTTAGCATTTTCAGTTTCATATCAACATTAAAAGAGTTTATTCATCGCATAATTTTCATTAGGTTCTAACTGTCATGGGTGCCAAATTAAAAAAAAAATCAATTAAGGTGGCCAGCCCGTTAGTACTGTCCCATTAACACAGGGGAGTTTGGGATGCCTGGGTGGCTCAGCTGGTTAAGCGTCCAATTTCGGCTCAGGTCATGATCTCGTGGTTCATCAGTTTGAGCCCCGCATTAGGCTCTGTGCTGACAACTCAGTGCCTGGAACCTCCTTTGGGTTCTGTGTCTCCCCCTCTCTCTCTGCCCCTCCCCTGCTTGTGCTGTCTCTCAAAAATAAACAAACATTAAAAGAAAAATGAAAAAGAAACAAAAACAAAATGGGAGTTATCCAAGCACTTCTACTTATAAAAAGAAAACTTAAGAAAGCATATTTTCCAAGGTTACAACAGAAAAGAAAGGTAAAAAACTTGAAGTGCTTGGTTTTATCACCTCATGGCTAGGTTGTTGCTAACCTTTCAAGGTACCTTTAACATTAAATATCTAACATTATTATACAGTTCTAGTACTTCTTACCACTCACCCTAAAAAACTGCTTGATTTTTATATGCCTACAATTCACTTTGCTTTAAAGTATGTTACTGTCACTTACCTTAACTACAGTTTTATTCATTTTATGTAATTTATATTCAATTTTGTGTTGTAAGGCTCATTACATATCTAACAGCATATTCAAAATGGGCCAACGTTCCCCCCGAGACTCTGAAAAACTTCACTGAATACTAATGGCCTGTGCACACACTTTTAGTTCAACTAAACATGATAGAGCATACAGGGGTAATGCTGAATCTAAATCGGGGTACATTTGATCAAAACAAATTAGAACAAGTAAGACAGTCTCATCACTTGAATTATTAGTACTGGCTCTTGACCAAATTATTTAAAAATGAAGACTGAATTTTCAGTTAACCCAAAAGACTAATAAATGGGATTCTATCACTCATATGAAATACTTCACTAATATCTAGGGCAAGTGGTTTTTAAGCAGGGATATGCATACAAATTACTAATGATGCTTTTTCAAGAAACTATACATTTCTTCGGCTTCCAGTCATGAGGGGATAAGTGTGAGGCTGACCAACGCTTCCACCAAGAACAACCAGAAAAGATCAATTAGAAAAAAAAAGTCTGAAATCATTAGAGACCTTCGGAGGCAACGAGCATTCAAGGGGATAAAACCTAGAGAAGGGGAGTGGCACAGAGAGGTGAGCCGACAGCCTGCAGTTGCTTTTCTCTAAGCATCTCCCTCTTCTGGGAGTGCAGCAAAATGGGACTAAAGATCCCAGGAAAGAGTCTGCCAGGGCTACTAAAAATAGGGAGAAAACCCTGAGATTTTAGCTATCCCATGGTGTGAGGAGGTCAGGATTCTACTAAGAACACAAGGGTGGGAATGGAGTCCAACTTTCTTCCAGTTTTCCCCTTAAGACACATGCAAAATTCTGTAGCTATGCAGGACAGAAGTCTAAGAGCAGAAAGTCCAGAAAAACAAAGGAGGGATGTGGCAGTCTAAGCAAGCTGAAGAAACAAAACTTGAGTTGAGGGGCCTGGAGAGGGGAGGAACTCTAGTGAACACTCTAGGCTCTAAAGCGAAAACCCTCACGGGGTAATGTTGCGGGGTAAGGATGAGTCAGAAGACAGAGTCTTGCCAAAACAACATGGAGTCATGTCAATCCCTAAGTGGACTGATCGGCCTCACTCTATCTGCCTAACATTAAGCAGACTATTCTTGGGAGAAAGATACTATGTAGCATCTAAGATTTTCTAATAAAAACCATCCTATTGGAGGGCAATGAGAAGGAGAATGGGGAAGAAACCATATTTGAGGAGAGGATGACCACAAAAGTTCCCAAATTAAGAAAGCCACAGGCCTAGAGATAACAATATCTACCAACTCCAATATCTATAAAGAAAACCAAACCTACATAAATTATAGCAAGATTGTTGAAACCTAAGACAAATGTCAATAAAAAGCGATTAAGAATTCAAAATGACTATTAATGAAAAACGGGTAAAATATAAAAAAATTAAATCAGAATAGAATACAAAATGATCTAGACAATGACATTACAAGACCATGACATAGCCGAGATTTACATGTTCAGAAAATTGAGGAAAAAATGGAGGATTTTACCAGAAAACTGGAATCCTAAAAAAAAAAAAAAAAAAAAAAAAAAAAAATTTTTTTTTTAAAAANGATTTTTGCTTCAGAAATCAGGCAATGGAGAGTAAACGTACTTTTCTCTAAGTACACCTAAAAATTCTGGACATCATCTGCAAAAGAACACCAGAAGATTCAGAATGGTGGCCAGAAGAAGGCAGACTAGACTGGCTACGGGCCTCAGAGAACCCCAGAAAAGATATGCCAGAGAGATCTAAGAAGCTGGCAACCTGAAAATGCCAACGGGCAGATGTTTTTAAGCAGCCCCAATAAAAGCCTGCTCTGTCAGCCACAGGAAAGAAGAAACTCAGCAGGTGGAAAACTTTCAGACAATAACCCCTCCACTCTGGCCAACCACTACAGAAAAAAATTGTAGCTCTATCCCCATCTACACCAGCAAAGGCTGAATGGGGGAAGTCCAGACTTTCACTCTTCAGAGGCTGAAACACGGAACTTGCCTACAGTTTCAGGGGTGCAGGTCCTAACCTCAAGGGCAGAGCTACTCAAAGCTACTCCATGGACCAGGAGCCTGCAAACCGCTTGTTGCCAGTTGTGACAAGAAGGCAAATCAACTATTTGTAACGGTTTAATTTAGCTGACATTTTATTCTCATAGCAAGAGTTTTGCTGAGAGCAACAGCATGTTGGTTCACATTCTGGTATAAACCATTTATCCTGTCATTACTAACACCTTGAGTAAAATTGCTGTAGGGTCACCCTTAAGAGAGTACTAAGTGAATGTACAACTAACAAGAAACGGGCAAAAGAAATAATTTAATCCAAAATAAGATAAGAAAGAAGAGGAAAAAACAAAACAGGTGGGTTCAAACAGGAAAAAAAAAAAATCACAAGGTGGCAAATATAAAGCCAAATGTACCAGTAATTATATTAAATGAGCAGTAATCTGGGGCGCCTGGGTGGCTTAGTCGGTTAAGCGTCCGACTTTCTGACTTTCGCTTAGGTCATGATCTCGCGGTTTGTGGGTTCGAGCCCCGCGTCGGGCTCTGTGCTGACTGCCAGCTCGGAGCCTGGAGCCTGTTTCAGTCTGTGACTTCCTCTCTCTCTGACCCTCCCCTGCTCACGCTGTCTCTCTCTCCTAGAAATAAATAAAAAATATTAAAAAAAAATAAAATAAAATAAATGAGCAGTAAGTAATCTGATTGGATTAGGAATGTCGGATTGGATAAACAACAAATCCCAAATACATGCTTTTAAAAAGTGATACAAGTTTAATAGAAGGGCACACAAAAGTTAAAAATGTAACAATGGAAAAGACCTACTATGCAAACGCAGACCAAAAATAGGGAGCTGCTATAATATCACATAAATTAATCTACAGAAACAAAATTTGAAAGTATTATTTGAAAAAAAAAAAAGATTCACAATGATAAAAGGGTCAATCTAGGAAGTACAATTCTAAATTTGTATGCATTCATTCAATCATATAAAGCAGATATATGAAACAAAAGGAAAAAAGACAAATCCAACAATCACTGTGGGAGACTATCGGATGCTTCAATAGTTGACAGAACAAGTTGGCAGAAAATTAGTATGTATATGAAAGATTTACACAATGAAAATGAACACACGTGACCTAACTGACATATAGAAAACACTGCACCCAATGATAAAGATACATTATTACATTATTTTCAAGTCCACACTAGACATTTACCAAAAATGAAAACATTCTTGGCCACAAAGCTACACTCAACAGAGGACTGAAATGGGAGCATGTTCTGTGACCACAGTGAAATTAAGCTAGAATTCATAACAACATAATTAGAAAATGCCCAAGTGTTTTAAAATTTAGCAATATATTTCTAAGACATAATCATTAACTAAAAATGGGTCAAGAAAGAGATCACCAAGGAACTCAGTGAATTTTTTGAACTGTAATAAAATAGGACATAACAAAATTGTGAGATAAAACTTACATTGTGCTTAGATAGAAAACTTAAGTCTCAAATCAGAAAAGAAAGGCTGAAAGTCAATGACTTAAACATCTTTCTCAAGAAATTACAGAAAGAATGGCAGTCTATCATCTGGTGAATAAAAGCAGGAATCATTCTCATTCCTAATCTCAGGGGGAAAACTTTTTAATATTCACCATTAAGTATAATGTTTGCTTAAGGCTTCTGTTTTTTGTTCTGTTCTTAGATACCCTATTAACGTTTTCTCTCATTCCTACTTTGCTATGAGCTATTTTTTGTTTTAAATTATGAATGAGTGTTGAATTTTCATGAATTCTGGAAGAACATTTGATACAATTGTTTTCTTTTCATCTGTCAATAAGGTAAGTTATGCCAGCTGATTTCCCCCCAAATGCTATACTACTCTTGCATTAAGGAAAAAGATGAAACTGGGTCGTGATGTATTATCTTTTTTCTATAATGCTTGATTTGATTTATGCAACCTCATCTGTGAGAGAGATTAGGTGGTAATTTTGTTTTTAATGTTTATTTTTGAGAGGGAGAGAGAGACAGAGAGAGCGAGCGAGGGAGCGAGCGAGCAGGGAAGGGGCAGACAGAGAGGGAGACACAGAACGACAGAAGCAGGTTCCAGGCTGGAGCCCAATGTGGGGCTCAAACTCATGAACCGTGAGATCATGACCTGAGCTGAAGACAGAAGCTCAACTGACTGAGCCCCCCAGAGGTCCCCCAGTAATTTTCTTTTCTTATGATGAATGTCTTGTTGAGTTTTGGTATCAAGATTACAGAAAACTCAATTAAACTGGCCAGTATATTCTCCTCTGTTTTCTGTAGCCATTGGGCCTAGAGTCTTCTTTGTGAGAAGATTTTTATTATAATTAAAAATCCTGTTTCTTTTTTCCCTTTTAATAACCTGTGGATTTTCTTAGGCATTTGTTCATTTCACCCAAATTTCCAATTATATTGACTTAAGTTGGTCCCAATATTGTCTTATTTTCTACTTTATATCTGTAAAAATATGTGTTTTTTTTAATCTGTGATTTTTTGTAGACCTTTTTAAAATTAAGGTTTTCTATTTTTCTTATTAGACTTTCTAGAGATCTATTCTTTGGTCTTTTCAAAGAACAAACTTTTTTGGTTGTATTGATTTTTCTCTTATGTATGTTTGCTTTGTTTCATTAATTTCTCCTCTTTACTATTTCCCTTCTTCGACTTTCTTTAGACAAAAGACCTAACCTCTGGCAATGGCCTTACCCACTGCATCTTCATCCCATCCCTAAACTCAGTGATGTCACTGACCATTCTCTTCCTCATTTATCTAACAACTCTGGCCTGTCTGGGGTTCTTCTTTCTTTCTTTAGAGTTTTTAAAATGTTTATTTATATTTGAGAGAGAGAGACAGAGCATGAACGGGGGAGGGGCAGAGAGACACAGAATCCCAAGCAGGCTCCAGGCTCTGAGCACTGAGCCTGATGTGGGGCTCGAACCCACAAACCATGAGATCATGACCTGAGCCGAAGCTGGATGCTTAACGGACTAAGTCACCCAGGTGTCCCTGGTGTTCTTCCTTCCAAACTGCCAAGTGCACATTTATCTCAGAACTTCTGCACTTGCTGTTCCTTCTGCCCAGCAGGCTCTTCCACCAGTTAGTCACACCACTCATCTCCCACTTCCTTCAGGTCCCTGTTCAAATACCACCTCTCTCAGAGGCCTTCTGATATGTATAAAATATGACCCCTCCACTGTCACTCTCGATCCCCTTAACCTGCTTTTCTACTTCACGCCACTTACCAACACTTGATTTATAAATAGCATGCAAATGTTTGTGTATCTGTCTCTTCCCAATCAGACTATAAATTCCATGGGAACAGGGACTTTAGTCTGCTTTGTTTACTGCAGTGCTTACGTCCAGGGCCCAAAGCAGTACCTACTCAATAAAGGTACTAAATAAATGAGCTCTGAATAAATGAACATACACACTATTTTTTCTAGTGTTTCTAACTAAAGGAATCACACAAGAAATAAAAACTAAAAGTTGAAATATTAGAAGAAACAAAAATTACTTGTAGATTATTAGAAACCCCAAAGAAGCTGCACAAAGTATTAGAAGAAATGTTAATAAGAGGGCCAGATAGATACAAGATGAGTATTCAAATATTAGTACTTTTCCTATATACTAGCCATAGTCAAATTCAAAATGTATAAGACCCATAACAAGTGAACTATAAAGCTTGTACTAAAGCATAAAATAAAACTTAATACATGAAGACAAAATTATGTTCCTGGATGGAGATATTCAATATTGCAAAGATATCTGTTCTTCCCAAAATATCTATAAATACAATACCTTTCCAATCAAAACCCTACTGTCTCTTTTTTGTTTGGCAGTGAGGAGAACTGACAAACTGATTTTAGTTCACCTTTAATAATGAAAGAAGATTTAGCTCTATAAGATATCAAAATAGAATATTAGGTTAAAATTATTAAAACTGGGTACTGACATGGAAATGGACAAAAGATCAATGGAGGAAACAGATCTGAATACACATGGGATTATATAAGAGGCTTCTCAAACATCCCTGACTAAAATGAAAGTATCACTTTTTCTCTTCACAAATCTTACTCGTTCTCCAAAAGTCCCTGGGCAAGTGGCATGACACCTACTGGGCTGCAAGTTACAAACCTGGGGATCATCTTTACACTTTCCCTTGAATCTAACAACCAATCACCAATGGATCTCTCAAACCCAATGTCTGGCCAGTCCTGTAGATTTTAATACTCACATCTCTCTCGCCACTCATATCTGCTGCCACAATCCCAGCTGAAGTTACCACCAACTCTTGTCTGGTTCACTGCATCAGGTTCTATTTAGGTTCCCCATACTCACTTTTGCCCCCTGTCAATTTGTTCTCTGAATTGCAAACAGCATCTTTTAAAAATCACAAAGGTGATGATGTAAACGTTACCGCTACAAACTCTTCACTGCTTTCCCATACTCTTCAGATAAAAACCAAAATCCTTAATTTGGTCTATAATATCTCAGTGGATAAACAGACTTCAGATAGCTTCAACTGTACTAAATGAATATAAAGGTAATCTGGGGGAAAATGCTCATTAAAGACAAATTAAAAAAGTGGAAAGGCACCTTGTTAGTAAAATATCCATAGAATACTCTTAATTCTATACAGTTTGGCACCCGGTGCCTTCATTTCTGGTCTCATTTTATTCCATGTTCACAGATCTTCAACTGTGCTGGCTTTCCTTCTGTTTCCTGTATAGGAACTTTCCTACTTCACTACTTTCCTACTTTAAATGAACTTTCCTTCATGACTCCATATAAAGGTGCCTTCCCTACAGAATCTGTCTTTGAACTTTGGGAAAAGGTCAGATCTATTATTCTCTCTCAAAACAACCAAATTATTTTTAAAAAATTATTTTTTTAATGTTTATTTTTATTTTTTGAGAGAGTATGAGCGGGGTGGGGCAGAGAAGAGAGGGACAGATGATCCAAAGTGGGTTCTGCACTGACAGCAGTGAGCCTGACATGGGGCTAAAACTCATTAACTGTGAGATCACAACCTGAGCCAGCCAGGTGCCCCAAAACAACCAAATTCTTGAGTTTTCATTATGATTTAAATTAACAAATTCTGTGAGTCTTTCCCATTATTTTAAGTTCTATGAGGGCAAGGATTCCATCAATTTTTTTTCACTGCGCCCAATAAATAATAGGTGCTCAATGCATTTTTGTTAAATAAAAGAAATATGAATTTTATTTTCTGAATAGCACTAAAACATAGTGATGCCTTCCTGAGCAGCTAGTGAAACTTAGTACAAGACCACCCATAGTCATTGTGATTCGGTTGCCTTAGCCACCCTTTCCCTTTTGGGGGTGGGGAGGGACCTTCTCAAAACATAAGATTGCATACAATATGCTGTTTCTAATGGATTAATGTGTTAAACCAATCAGTTTACTTCTTAACTCATTGGTTCAAAACCAGGGAAGTACTATGAGAAAGTAGAGATTAAGCTTAAATGATTTCTTCTTTCTAGATTACATACTGAAGGATATGTTCTAGGTTGGTTGAAGGTGCCTAAAGTCCTATCACCCATTAATAAAGTATTATTCTATTCAGGACTATACAGATCTTCATTTTCTATTATTTTAAGGCTTTACTTCTGTCAATGGAAAATAAGAAAGTTCTTCTCAGTCTTTTAGTACTTACAAGTGAAGGAACCGTGAATATCTGAACCGAGAGGTCTGCGATTGAAAACTCTCTGTCGTGGTCATCTGTCACATAATCACTCTGCAAACGCTCATAGTTCTATTAAGAAGGCAAAAAAAGGCAAGGAGTGCCAGCTATCAGTTACAAAGAAAAGGCAAGCACTACTCACCAGAGTAGGTGCAGTGAAGAACTGGACAGACAGAGCAGTCACGGACACTGCTCGCTCGTGATCATCCTCCATAAAATCTCTCTGCAACTGCTGGTAATTCTAAACAACAAGGGGGAGATTCACCTCTAATCCACATTGACCAAATGTTGAAGGATTATAATGAAAAGTCAGTGCTGGAGGAGTCAACTAAGATAACACTGCTATGAAAATGATAACTGAAATGACTTCTGCCAATTAAATTTTGTATAAATACTATTCACTATACAACCTTCTCAAGCACAATGGCAATTTATGAGCTCAAATAGGAGCAACAGCTTTTAAAATGCTGGGATGTTATTGTATACTGGCAGGGCTAAACCACAGCAGCTTTACTTGGTCTCCGATGCAACCAGACTTATTTCTTACGGATGTATATCAGAATCACCTGATGGCTCTTTCAAAGCACACATGCTTATACTCCATTCTTGGTGAATCTGTTTTTCAGTAAGTTTGAGAATAAAACACAAATATTTATATTTTCGAAGAGCTCCCCAAGTGATTCTCATATGCTTCCTTAAGAATTCCTGATTCAGGTGAAAAAAAATAAGCACATACTACGAAAAGGAAGAACATAATTCAACAATATCAACAGCCAAGAGTTTATGATTTTTTTTAAAAGTTTTATTTACTTTAAGTAATCTCCATCCCCAATACAGGGCTCCAACTCATGACCCTGAGATCAAGAGTCACATGCTCTTCTGACTGAGCCAGCCAGGCGCCCCAAGAATTCATGATTCTTAAATCCACATATACACACCATCTCAGCTAAGATTATCTTTTCCTTATACAAATCTCAATGGGAATAATACCATAATTCACAAAGGCATTGGTTTAAATTCTTCATTTATCATTCCACAGCTGGAAATTTGTATTATTGCGGCAGGTGCTAAACAAGAAAAGCCTTACAGCTAGAGTTTTACTCTATTGATAAAAGATAAAAAGATCACTTATAAAGTTTCTTAGGATTTAAAATCAACAAGTAACAACACATTATTATTAGTTGCTAATATTACAAAGCCTGGATATAATCATGGATTATAATTACTCTGTATATAACCTGACTATTTTGTTAAATTTCAAAACTGAGAAAACTACTTACCTTTGCAAATCGAACCGCAAACAATTTCTTGTATTTCAAATCCATAAGTAGACTGCTCATGAACAACTGATGATATACACTCCTAGCACCTTTTACAAAAAGAGCAGATGTAAAAGGATATAATCAAACAAACCAAAAATTACATTTCTGAAGTTCTTATGTGATCAACTGTTATTTCAAATCTCAAGAGCAAAACTCTACATGTGTTATTCAGTGTAAAATATTTTGCAATCTGTTTTTTTTTTTAATGTTTATTTATTTACTGGGGGGCCAAGACAGACAGAGAGAGAGAGAAAGAGAGAGAGAGAGAATCCCAATCAGACTCTGCGTTGTCAGTGCAGAGCCCGACACAGGGCTTTATCTCATGAGCTGTGAGATCATGACCTGAGCCAAAATCCAGAGTCAGTTGTTTAACTGACTGAGCCACCCAGCCATCCTGTAATCTGCTTCTCAAAAAATTGGGTTTTTCTAAAAATGGTTTTCTAACAAAATATAAAGGTTATTTAATTTAGGTCCTGGACTCCAAAATCTGTTTTTGTCTTTTCCAAAGAACAAGACTGCATGTACTAATTCTAAAAACCATAAGTATATTTATTAAATACACCCCCCCCAAAAGTTTCCCAATTACCTATTTAAGGTTCCCCTATACCTTGAAAGTAGTTAAAAAGATTACCTTTCCACAATTTGGAATCATTAAGCATCAATCTATCCACTAGCGAAGAGTTTTCACCATCCGGCCCTTCTTGTAAACCAACTTGACATAAAATTCGGCGAAGCCCATCTTAAAACAGGAAGGAAAGTAGTCATGAAATAGTAACTTTAATTATTAAAATAAAATGACATTTTAACAGAAGTGCTCTAATGAATCTATAGAATTTTACATGTTTACTAAAGGTCAAATTTACTCAGAAAAGGTAAATACATTAACTATTTTATTAACATTTTAACAAAAAGGAGAAAAATTATAAATCCTGCATTATACACCAATTCTTATTCCAGAACACCAAAATATAAGCCTATCAGAAAGGCAATGGCCCCATATGTTGTAAAAAATTTAAACACTGTTCTTTAAGCACCTATGCTACTTAAACCAGGTTATAATAAAACTGTTACATCCCTGGATGACTGAAGGTAGGTATAATATAGAATTGTGCTACCATTAAAAAAAAAAAAAAAAAAAAATGCATAGCCTCTGTACTATAATATATCCCAGGCCATTTATAAGTGCTCTGCAAAATGTTTCCATTCATTAAACAAATGTTCCCTGTGTACCTATGTGTACCTACTATGAAAAGGTCTGGAAGACAAATTGCTACATCTCCTAAATGCTGAACTTTAAAAAAAAAAAAAAAAAGTTCTTCAAATATTAACACAAGCATTAACATAACCAAAACTTTATTAGCCTTTTTTTTCATACTTTACAATTAAATCCCTGTTTTTAGTCTTCTAGAAGCACGCAAAATAATCAGAAAAAATGGAATAATTTTAAATTTTAAATATAAAAGTCACCGAATAGAAACTGTTTACAAGGCTAAAAAGAAAACACTTAGGTAAGTATTAAATAAAAGATAAAGGCTTTAAATTATCTCAGGTAAATATCTCAAAAAATTCCTTGGCAGAAAACTGCTTACATGATACTCTTCATTACTACTCTAGCAAAAAATTTGACACACAGATATCCAATAGAAAACATCAAAACTCGAATATAGGAGGATAAGAAAAATAACTGGAGAGACATTTAAAAGGCAAGCAAACATGGTCTAAATTTCCACACCTCCATATTTTCAACTGTCAGTTCACAATGTGGCAATGCTATATTTTAGAAATTCTTTTTATAATAAACCTCAGAATGTTATTTATCCAAACCAGCTCTCTTGCCTGAAAAAAGGTATGACAAATAGCTTAGATGTACTCCTATTTTTCTCTTTTGTGTTATATTTTATATGCTAAACCTGTATTTTTGGCCTTAGACATGAGGGTTCTGTTACCACTACATTAAGAAGATTACTTAATTTGTGGACTGCGGAAAGACAAAAAATAGCAAATACAAATCAGTAACTTCAAATTTGTAAGTGTTCAGTGTTGCAAATTATTAGTAACCAATATTTGGAGTAGTCAAAACAAAAATTTCAACATAAGTGTTATATCCTTTAAATTGCTAATCATTTAGGTTTTATTTACAGTAGTATTCTCCAGCTTGCTCAGGGGAACAGAGTTCCACAGAATGTTGTTTTAAAAAAAAATGTTCCTTTATCAAGTCTGTGAGATTAAGCATTTATCACTGCTTAATCCAATATTTCCCGCATTTATTTGAAAACAGAATCCTTTGTATGCATATGAAAAATCCTGTGGATCAAACTAAGGGAAATGTGGTTTTTCTGTGCCTAAAGACAATCTGGAATGGCATCTTAAGATGTGAAATTAAAGCAAGAAATTATTTCACCTGATATTTTTTTCCAAAATAGTTTTTTTGAACCTACCTGAATATCCAATAATACTTCCCAGCCAAGACAAAAGTTTCAAACCAAAATTCTGATGTGCGACAATAGACGAATGCATAACTTGAACTTTGAGTGGCTTTGTCTGTCTACTGGTATTTCTCTTAAAAAGAAATGGCAGAATGAAAAAACAAACTTAAAAAGGCTATCTTATAGAAAAAAGCTGATATTTTTATTTTTATTTAATGTAACTACACTCTCATCATTACAGGAGGATTTTTCATGTATGTGTGCAATATCAATTGGCCTGCCTTACTTGGACCCTAATTTTCCAGAACGAATCTCAGGATTCTTACAACAAAGTAAGAAGTTATAGCTTATAAGTAACCTGAATCTTTGGTCCTATAGGTGGAAACCTGCCCCAGCAATTAGAAATTATTTAAATACTTACATTTGTTTTAGGTCTTTAATTTCTTAAATGCAATTACACATTTATTTAAATAATTTGCCTTACTGCACAGAAGTAATGTTACTGATACTTCAAAAAAAAAAAAAACCACTACAATTTCCAACATAAACCACTTTTCAGTGTACAGTTCAGAAGCATTAAGTACATTCACATGGGGGTATAACCAATCTCCAGAACTCTGTTCATCTTGCAAAACTCAAACTCTATACCTATCAAACTCTACAGGTATCGTATAAACAGAATCATGCAGTATTTATCTTTTTGTGACTGGCTTAATTTCTCTAAGCCATTAATGTTCTCAAAGTTCATCCATGTTGTAGCATGTGTCAGAATTTTCTTCCTTTTTAAGGCTAAATGATATTCTACTGTAAGAATATAGGTTTTTTTAATCCATTCATCCATCAACAGACACTTAAGTTACTTCTATCTTTTGTCTGTTGTGAACAATAATGTTGTTTTGGACATAGGTGTGTAAATATCTGAGACCTTGCTTTCAATTCTTTTGTGTTCCTTTTGATGTAAAGGAACTGCTGAATCATATGGTAGTTCTATATTTTTTATTTTATTAAAAAATTAAAAAAAATTTTTAATGTTTTTTTAATTTATTTCTGAGAGACAGCATGAGCAGGGGAGGGTCAGAGAAAGAGGGAGACACAGAATCTGAAACAGGCTCTGAGCTAGTTGTCAGCACAGAGTCCGACGTGGGGCTCGAACCCACGAACCATGAGATCATGATCTGAGCCGAAGCTGGACACTTAACTGGCTAAGCCACCCAGGCGCCCCTAAAAATTTTTTTTGAACGTTTATTTTTGAGAGAGAGATAGACACAGTGCAAGGAGGGTAGGGGCAGAGAGAGAGGGAGACACAGAATCCGAAGCAGGCTCCAGGCTCTGAGCTGTCAGCACAGAGCCGGATGCAGGGCTTGAACTCACAAGCAATGAGATCATGATCTGAGCCAAAGTTGGACGCTCAATTGACTGAGCCACCAGGTGCCCCCAATTCTACTTTTTATTTTTAAAGGAACCACTATACAGTTTTCCCTAGTGGCTGTACCGTTTTTACAGTCCCACCAAGCAATGTGCACAAGGGTTGCAATTTGTCCATATCCTTACCAACACTTGTGATGTTGTGCTATTGTTTTTCTTTATAATAGCCATCCTAATGGGTAGCAGGTGGTATCTCATCACGGATTTTATTTGCATTTCCCTAACGATTAGTAATGTTGAGCATGTTTCCACATGCTTATTGGTAATTTATATACTTTCTTTGAAGAAATGTCTAAGTCTAACACAATTTTTAATTTTTATTCTACATTCTCATTTTTTGTTTGGAGCATCCTTCTGACTCAAATTCATTCCATCCCCATAACCCACATTAACACAGTACATCTTTGCATATTTTCTCTATCTCTATATATTACATATGCGTACATTTATAAAGATTTTTGTTTGATTTACAAAAGTGGGATACTATCCATACTTATGCATCTTTGCATTAACCGATTTTTTTGGTTAACGACTCATAATAATCTGTGGTGTGGATTTATTCAAACATCCTCTAGAGAAGGGCATTCATATTCCCTTTGTTTTCAGTCTTCTGTGACTACAAAAAAAGCAGCACTGAACACCTTTGGTACACACGCTTCCTAGTGCTTACATTTCTATGGGATAAATTTTTAGGAAAGGTAAAACTTTCATAGATGTCAATAATAATAGATTATTTCCCCAAAATACTGTAGCAGTTTAGTTTTACATAAATATTCCTATTCTTTGCAGCTCTGCCAGTAAGATATTTTATTACTCTAATGTCTCCATCCTGATGAGTATGAAATCTTCCTGTCATTTTACTGATTACTAATAAGCGAGTCTCTTCATATTCTATGTCCATTTTCCTATGGACACTCATCTATGAGTGTTCTGTTTATCTTAAAAATTAAATGAAAGAAACTGGTAAAGAGTACGAACAGGAAGCTTAGAGAAAACATAAATAAACTTGAAGTAAGGTACTCAGTAATTAAAGCAATACAAATTTCATTGATGAGATGCCATTCATACACAATCAATTAGCAAAGATTAAAATGAAGAAGGGAGAAATGGGAACTCCCTATACACTGCTGGTGGAACTGTATGTTAGTATCACTGTTTTGGAGGCTAACTTGGCAAAATCTAATAAAGATGAAAATGCTCAGACCCTACCAACTCAGAAATTCCATTTCTTGGTATATACCCTACAGAAACCTTTGTATTTATGCAACAAGGAGGCAAAACAATGTCCATAGAAAGACTGTTAGTGACCAAAAAAAAAAAAAAAAAAGGAAGTATCCTAATTGGCCATCAGCAGGAGAATGGAAAAACTGTGGTAAAGTTATCAACGGACTACTTCACAGATACATGCATCAATATACATAAACACACATAAATCTAGAACCAACATTGAAATGAAAAGCTGAAGTGTAATACATCCAGTATGAATCTTGTTATATAATGTTTACAGGTCTCTAAGTCCAATACATATAAATTTGACAGATTTAATAAATGGAAGTACAGAGGCACGCACAAGAATGAAGAAATGAGTTAATGAAGTAGCTATCTCTAGGGTAGGAGAAAAGAGAACAAGATGAAGAAGGGATAATGCTGGGTCCTCTATATTATTTTATTTACATAAAGTATGAAGAAAATGTTGTATAATTTGGGCATACAAGTATTCACTGTGTTATCTGTTTCTATCTGTATATTTAAAATATTTCACAATACAGAAAATTATTTTTAAAAGGACATTTATAGGGGCGCCTGGGTGGCTTAGTCGGTTAAGCGTCCGACTTTCGCTTAGGTCATGATCTCGCGGTTCGTGGGTTCGAGCCCCGCGTCGGGCTCTGTGCTGACTGCCAGCTCAGAGCCTGGAGCCTGTTTCAGTCTGTGACTCCCTCTCTCTCTGACCCTCCCCTGCTCATGCTGTCTCTCTCTCTCTCTCCTAGAAATAAATAAAACATAAAAAAAAAAAATTAAAAAAAAAAAAGGACATTTATATAAAATACATGAAATAGTTCAAAATAACTCTTACTTTTTAAAAATAAATATAAACACGGGGAATAGTTTTCTTTTAGATAAATAATACACTAAGTGCTATTATATATACAGCATACCTTGCTATAAGTTACCAAGAAACAACTTCTTTTGCATTCTAATCTTGGTGCTAAAGGCCAGTTTAAGTCCTAAAAAGTAACGTGACACCCTATCGAAAACAAAACAAAAACGAAACACTTTCTAAGATGTCTCTGATAGAGAAATAGGAAGGAAGAAAATATTTATCTCATATAAACATTCATTTTCTATATTAATCTTACACAGCTTAAAAAAACTAGATAAAGCAATAATGCAATGTTCGAGAAACATATTATTAAACATAATTTTTGGCTGATGCTGTCTTTACCTTCATGAAAGCAGAAAAATGTGTTCATAATGACAAAATATGGAAACAGTTTTAAATAAAAAATAACAGTGTAGGCATGTTTTTAAATTACTTACTACAATTACTGATTTTGCTTGTTCACAATGCTGGAAATCTCCATAGCGAACAGACCTACGTCCCTGGTAAATGAAAAAATTTTAAATTAACGTGTAAAAATACTATATTCAGTATTAAAACTGTTCAACCAGTAAACAAACATTTGAGCTATAACAATGCTGGTCAATTTTAATATTTACACCATTCATTCTATTCAATGATGAAAAGTAAATTAAAACATTTTCCTTCAAAACCATCCTAACATTTCTAAGCCATTAATAAGTATATTTCCTTAAACAACATGACATTTGCTCTTCTATGCTGCTATAATTTCTATTTTCATAACTGACTCTTTCTCATCACTGGGTAGAATGATGGCAACTGTATCTACATTTCCTCCTAAACTTACGATTTGACAACAGCTTACAGTAATGCCCTGTATGTATTTGGGCCAATATTCAAATGAAATTAAAAAAAAAAAATTGACTAGACATATATACCTCTAACTCAATATTCCCAGAATAATTTATCTGTAATAAAAGTTCAGTTTATTTTGTGACATCAATATAATGAAATTACTTACATCTCGATCTACTGTAGTTGCAAAGCCAATGGCTTCTTTTTGTGTACAGTTAACAGCTTTTTGAAGAGTATAGATAACTTGTTCATAGGTATGCACCTCATCATTAAACAGCATGCAATAGTAGGTATCGTTCTTCTCTCTGTGTCATAAAACATTAATTATTTATTATCTAATTGCATATTCTCAAGCTCCAGGCTGATTTACTAAGAGCATACTTTGCTCTAGGGAATGTGCTAGGTACTGGGCACAAATCGATAGCAAAGTCATCTGTGTCCCCATGCTCTATGACATTACCATCTGATGGGGAAGATATATATTAGACATGTAATTCTAAGTGAACTGGCTTTTATCAAGAAGAACAGAATGCTGCAGTTGGGTGAAACAGTTCTGGAACTTCAGAGAAGAACTGCCACAGAAGTCATCTGACGCCTAAAGTCAGAATTGGCTATCAGTTCTCAACTAGAGGCAATTCTCTGCTGTCCCTCACAGAGGACCGTTTGGCAATGTCTGGAGACATTTTTTGTTGTCATGACTAGGGCAGGAATATCACTGGCATCTAGTGTGTAAAGGCCAGGAATGCTGCTAAATATCCTACAATCCCATGGGGCACCTGACAGGCTCAGTTGGAAGAGCATGTGACTCTTGATCTCAGGGTTGCGAGTTCAAGCCCCATGCTGGGGGTACAGATTACTAAAAAAATAAATAAAACAAAAAAAAATTTTACAATGCAGTGGACGGTCCCTGTAACAAAGAATTAATCTGTTCCCAAAGCCAACAGTTGAGAAACCTGGGCTAGGGGAAGGTGGAACATAGGGAGGAAGGAGGTAAGATTGGAGAGAGGCAGAAATCTTGAAGACATTACAATGGATATTGATTTTGCCATCCTAAGGGCATTGAAGGATTTAAAATAGGAGATATACTCAGATTTGCCTTAAAGTTCACTGTGCTATAGTGCAGAGAATGAATCATAAGTGACAAGAGTAGATATGGCAGTTCAGTTAGGGAGGCCATGCTGCCCAATGATGAAACTAATTAATCTGGACTAGGAGAGTAGTAACAGAAGTAGAATGATTTCACGGAGGGAAAACCAGCTGGACTCGAAATCTCAATGGGTACAGGTGATTCAGGTTTCTGGGTAGATGGGATGCCATTTATTAACATGGGAAAACATTGTAAGAGAAGCAAGTCAGATTCTCTTGCCTTCTATATTGGTAGCCCTGGGGGCACCTGGGTGGCTCCGTTGGTCTGACTTAGGCTTACATCATGATCTCACGGTTTGTGAGTTCGAGTCCTGTGTTGGGCTCTGTGCCGACAGCTCAGAGCCTGGAACCTGCTTCGTATTCTGTATCTCCCTCTGTCTGCCCCTCCCTTGCTCTCACTGTGTCTCTCTTTCTCTCTCAGAAATAAATAAACAACAACAGAAAAACACCTCTTCTATGCTATAGGGTCTAAATTTGGATGTTTGATTAATGGCTCCCAACTTGAAGAACAGGCATATCTCGTTTTATTGCGCTTTGCAGATACTGTGGGGTTTTTTCCTGTTTTGGTTTGTTTTTACAAATTGAAGGTTTGTGGCAACCCTATGTTGAACAAGCCTATGAATGCCATCTTTCCAACATCTGCTCATGTCATGTCTCTACATCACATTTTGGTAATTCTTACAATATTTCCAACTTTTTAAAATCTTTACTATATTTCTTATGGTGATCTGTGATCTTTGATGTTACTATCCTAACTGTTCTGGGGCACTAGGAATCATATTAATATAAAACTGCAAAATTAATTGATAAATGCTGTGTGTGTTCTTACTGCTCTACCCACCAGCTGTTTCCCCGTCAGTCTTCCTCTCCTGGGGCCTCCCTGTTCTCTGAGACACAGTATTGAAAGTAGGCCAATTAGTAACTCTATCATGGCCTCTAAGTGTTCAAGTGAAAAAAGAGTCAGTTGATGTGGCAAACTTGATTGCAGTGGTCTGGAGGCCAACCTGCAATACCTGCAAGGTACACCTGCATGTGAAGACCAGTTCATGAGGTACTATTTCCAACATCTCCAACAAGGTAGAGTTAACAACTCACTTTATTAAAAAACACTTAACCCACACCCTAATTATCTAGAACACTACTGAAAAAGCAAAACAGAAACCACTGACGTTCATCAGACCCTCACTTCAACTTGAAATCAACCTTAAACACGAATACAATTTCAACAATCTCGGTTAGAAGTAAAGAGACGGTTGCTTGAGGCAAGCACATCACATGGAAAAGGAAGCCCTTAATACATGGATGGCCGAATCCAGCTCTCTGGTCACAGGTTCGCAACCTCCTCAATATTCTAAGTACAAATGGTAAAAATGCTGGAGTTACCAGTTTTATCCTGCACGAAGAACAGAAAACCACCTGTGCCTGAAACCAGTGGCAGAGCCCTGACATGGCTTCACTAAACCAACCAATTAACAGGGAGAAACCTCCAACTAAGAAGATCACACTACTGTTCTGTGGAAAAGTAATTATTAAAAAAGAAAAAACCATGTTCTAGCCTTCTCTCCTTCCTCCAACTTAATTTGAGGAATCAGAATCAAAATGGTTGAAAGTGAATTAGAGCAAATACGATTACGAAGAATAAATGGATTGTACTTACACCATCTCTAAATCTGCTGGCAGTTCACTCTCCTTCTCCCAAGTTAGTATCTCGACTGCGTATCGAAACATTATAGCAAAAATGTTGTAGGTTCTCGCTATCACATCTTCCGATAAATGCACAAGAGGATCCTGAAAGAACAGGAAAAAAAAATGCATCCGTCTTAAATGTACATTAATTCTCCTCTTCTCCCCTGCCTCAAAATACTAATGTAAACAGCTGGCTGATCTTCCCGCTTTCTGCTTCTCTTCAATTTGATCTTGTAAATGACATTCTACCTAATCCAGCTTCCTAAAACATTTTGTTCATAAGGATGCCAATTACCGAATCAAAAATGTTCAATGGCACCCCAATGCCTAATGCATAAATCTAAAAATTTGAGATGGCATTCCAAGATCTTTAAAACCTAACATCAAACTATCTTTATAGCTTCATATCCTCCTAATCCCAATTTCCAGAATAAAGAAAGGAATGTTATTCAAGGGCAGACAAGCAATATTTAGTTTTATAGGTTTGAAGGAGAACCTAATTTTGAGGAATCTAAAAGGGAGAAGTCAACAAAGTCAGAAAACTACCCCTTGACTCCCTTGTCTACTTTATTTCAGCAGGGCACACTGTGTATGCATGGAAAAGGGAACTTTGCATCTTATACCTAACTGGGAGTATGTCATGAAATTCCTAGGTTAATGTGAAAAAGTATTACTGTAAATATACACTAAGTTTATCATAGCTTTTAGGCAAAATGTTTTACACAATTTTAATCTTAATGCTTTATCTTAAATCTAAATATGTTGTTTAGCTTAATGGCTAGGTAGTGTTATATTCATTTCTCAAATAAGAAAATCAGTATGTTCCAACCCCGTGGAATAGGAATCAACACATTCTTGCAAGTCTACACAAGGGATACAGACATTTTTGCATAGCCTCACCAAAGGTAAGCCTAGTAGAAATGATACAAAACGAATAGAGAGGAGGAATAAAAAGAATAGAGGAAAAAAAGACAAAGATTCCTAAAGGAGATGGGTGTAGAGCTTGAAGAATGTAAGAAAAAGTAAGAAGAGTAAGAAGATTTTTCAAAGTGTTACAGCACTTTTTTAACTTACAACTCCTCTCAATGGACTGCTGTATATGTCCCATCTGAGAAGATTTTTTTATCCTACTAGCAAAGTTTATTTTACTATTTCTTATAGAGGCTAAAAATCATGAACATAGTGAAACCATTCATACAAAGAAGGAACTAGAACTGGTACATCCTGGGGATTCCTAAAAGAATGGGTATTAATAACAATGTGAACCTCATGCTACACCAAAATAGAGTGTAGAAAACAAATTCAGTTTCCTTGGTGAGACTGTCTTACTATATAATCATTCCATTTCTCACAATTGTGTCCCGCATTGCAAGACATTAGAGGATGAGGAATTACAATAAACAAGACTTATAAGAACAGAACAGATCCTGAAAGAGAAACTGCTGCCAATTCTTGAGAATCCAGGCCAGTAGTGTTCAAACTGTTGTACAAATCCCAGGACCTGGTAGAGCTATTTCCTGTTTGAATTATACATCAGTTTAAAAATATATAATTATCTGTATTTTAAAATAATGCAAAAATATACTCTAAAATGTGTTGTATTACATATTGGGGATCACCAACTGGTAACTTTGCTATTACACTGGCCAAGTTTGGGGCAGGCCTAGGAATACAGATTCTTCTACTATCTTTGCATACACGTTATCTTCTTGAAAAATGATCACTGATTAAAAAGAATTATTTCTGCAGTGAAAGGATGCTAGGCTGTGCAAGTCTACTCATATGTACAATGGTAAATAAAATCCTAAGAAAGACCTCTGCTCAAATTGCTCTTATGATCGCATAAGTCAGTTGGAATGAGGACTACTCACTAGTTCTTTGAGTACATTTATTTTAGAGAAAACACATCTTTATCAGTGAGTCAACTTCGAGTTACTCTTCTTTCAAACTAGAAGAATACAAGGCATATTGTTAAAAAGATTATCTGTGCTTATGTTAGAAGGCAGTGGGGATTATGGAAAACTAGTCTTTTATGTGATACACTATGTGATAATGTTTGATTTTTTTAAATGTAAGGATATACTATATTACAATAAAAATTTTAACTGTTGTCATACACAAACAAGCTATGGATAAGGAAAAATTACATTTCTCTATATTGCCCAACTAAAACTACTAATAAACTAGAAACCAGTCATTGAACAACCTCAATGAAATACATATTTCAACTTATAAAAAGTAAATTCATGAATAATACCACTTTTGGTGATCACTGATAGATGGATAAAGATGTAGCACACACAAATGACAGAATATTACCCAGCCATAAAAAAGAATGAAATCTTACCATTTGCAGCAATGTGGATGGAGCTAGAAAGTATTATGCTAATGGAAATAAGTTAGTCAAAGACAAATGCCGTATGATTTCACTAATATGTAGAATTTAAGACACAAAACAAATGAACAAGGGGGCAGAATAAAGAGGAACAAAATCCAAGAAACAGACTCTTAAGCATAGAGAACAAACTGATGCTTATTGGAGAAGAGGTGGGTGTGGGAATGGGGTATATAGGTGATGGGTATTAAGGAGGACACTTGTTATGATGACCACTGGGTGTTGTATGTAAGTGATGAATCATTAAAATCTACACCTGAAGCTAATATTCCACTGGGTAACTAACTGGAATTTAAATTAAAATTTGGAGAAAAAATTAAAAATCAGGACAATATACTGTTAATGAGTTCCATTACTGGAGTCCATATTACCATTAAGACACTCTGGGTGGCAGCTGGGTGGCTCGGTCAGTCGGTAAAGTGTCTGAGTCTTGATTTCAGCTCAGGTCATGATCTCATGGTTCATGGGTTCAAGCCCCACATTGGGCTCTGCACTGACAGAGCTGAGCCTGATTCTCTCTCTGCCCCTCCCCTTTCACATTCTTACATATACTCTCTCTCTCAAAATAAATAAACTTAAAAAAAAAAAAAGACACTCTGGACAAGGACACTTTGGGCAAGTTTTTAAATCTCTCTAAAACCCAAGTTTCTGCAGCTATAAAATCTTCATAATAGCAGTACTTATCTAACAGGACTGTTCGGAGAATTAAATGAGATAAACAAGGTACAGTACTTAGCATAATTTTTAGCTATTCATAATCACAAATCTGCGTTCATTTGAGATGAGAGCAGTATCCATATGGGAAATTTAAAAAAAAAAAGTCCTCACTGAGTTATTTCATTCATACATTTGTTACTAAATTAAATTTCATTCCAAAAAGGATTTATAGCAACTTAAGAATACATCAGTGTAATGAGATAGTATTAAAAAATAGATGTACAAAGTGGGCAAAACTGGAATAAAGGTAGGAAGATAAAATGAAATCAAGATAATATCCGCTTATTATAAAGGCAGATCATAATAAATTTCCAAACAACTACTACACACACTGTTTCCAAACATTTGGCTGTGTTTCCCAGAAGCCTCAACAAAAGGAAACGCAATCAGTTACCAGACCGAGAGCAAGAGAAACAGAATACTTCCTAACGCAGAGACCTAAGAGAAATTTCTTACAGTTTCTATGAAGATGATCAAAAGAGACACTCCAGCCTCCCTACTTACTCCCATGCCCAGGGGGCCCATCTGGAAACCTGGCTGGGCATTTACTGTTGTCACAGTGACTGGAGACACTGTAGCCATTAAGTGAGGGGGAAATGGGTACAGTAAACACAATGCTTCGGACAGCATGTATCTGGGGTCAGCAAACTTTTCCTGCGAAGAGTCAGAAGCTAAGTCTTTTTAGTTTTTGTAGACTACAGGGTCTTTGTTGTAACTACTCAATTTTGCTGTTGCAGTGGAAAAGCAGTTATAGACAATACACAATTAAGCACAGCTGTGTTACAGGGGTGCCCGGGTGGCTCAGTCAGTTAAGCGTCTGACTTCGGCTCCGGTCATGATCTCACGATTTGTGAGTTCGAGCCCCACATCACACTCTGTGTGACAGCTATGAGACTGGAGCCTGCTTCGGATTCTGCGTCTCCCTCTCTCTCTCTGCTCCTCCCTACTTACACACACACACACACACACACACACACACACACACACACTCTCTCTCTCTCTCTTAAAAATAGACATTTAAAAAAATAGCTGTGTTGCAATAAATTTTGTTTATAGACACCGAAATGTGAATTTCCTACTATTTTCGCAAGCCACAGATACCATCCTATTTATTTTTTCAAATATTTAAAAATATAAAAACCATTCTTAGTTTATGATGGTGCCAGTAAGACACGCCCCTATGGGGCCATAGTTTGCTGATCCCTAGCCTATACAGACACAAAAACAGTCCCATCCCAAATGCCAAGAGTTGAGGAGATCTACGGAACTTCTAAACATTATCCCTACAGAAGCATATTATCAAGTTTTTTTCCCAGCTTTTTTCCTTAAGATGCAGGCTAAATGTATAATAAAAGATTACATTCAATAAAAATTCTATGAGAGACTTTAAAAAGTACATTGCAAATATTATATAGCTTTCTTCCATTTCAAGCAGAAAATATAAAAAATCCCAGATATATGTATAAATTTAGTGCGTGCAGACTAGGAATGCTAAACATAATGCTATATTTAAAAATAGCTTCTCTGACAGTCTTATCCTTGAGGACTTCATTTCTTTTAACTGAATTCTTAAGTAGGAATTAAATGGCAGAGTTGGGAGGTTTTATTCTCTGTCAAGTTGCTGAAGTATATATTTTCCAGGCAGGGCCATAGAACTGCAGCCAGGCAGGCAATCTTGCTGACATCTTCCTAAAATTCAGGAAGTTAACTCAAGTCTTCAATATTTGAGAGCTACCCAACTTTCGTACGAGGATAAAGTCAACAGAGTAACTTTGAAAATTATTTTCAGTCTATCTAAAACAAGATTAAAAGGTAACAAAGGTCCTAAGGTTCTTCTTTCTAAATAATTTATTGAGGGGGCACCTGGGTGGCTCAGCTGGTTAAGCGGCTGACTTCAGCTCAGGTGATGATCTCGCAGTTTGTGAGTTCGAGCCCCACATCAGGCTTTGTGCAGACAGCTCAGAGCCTGGAGCCTGCTTCGGATTCTGGATCTCCCTGTCTCTCTGCCCCTCCCCTACTCATGCTCTGTCTCTTTGTCTCTTAAAAATAAATAAACATTAAAGAAATTAAAAAAAATAATTTATTGAGCTAAAATTCATAGTATAGAAACCTAATCATTCATCCAAGTTGTACTAGGTATCAGTATTTCATTTCTTTCTATGTCTGAGTAATAGTACATTATCTATATACCACAATTTGTCTATCCATTCATCCACTGATAGACATTACAGTTGATACTCATTTGAACACCCACTTTCAGTTCTTTTGAGTATACACCTAGGAGTGAAATTACAGGCTCAAGTGCCAATCCTATGTTTAAACTTTGGAGGAATAGTCAAACTGTTCCACAACACTCAATTATTTTGCATCCCTTTTAGCAATGTACTAGGGCTCCAATTTTTCTACATCCTCACCAACACATACGTTTCTTTTTTTCTGATTATAGCCATCTTAGTAGGTGTGAAGTGGTTTCAATTTCCATTTCCCTAATAACTAACGATGCTGAGCATGTTTTCATGTGTTTGTTGGTCACGTGTACTATATCTTCTTTGGAGAAATGTCTATTCAAGTCCTTTGTCCAGTTTTAATGGGGTTGTTTGTGTTTCTGTTGTTGAGTTGTAAGATATATACTCTGAATACTAAACCTTTCTCAGATACATTCAGTCCCCCCTTATCCACGGTTTCAGTCACCACCAAGTCAGCTGGGAGATGGGAAGCAGATACTCTTTCTTTTGATGTATGGTCAGAAGGTCAACAGTAGCCTAACATTATATCACAATGCCTATGGCCTTCATCTCATCAAAGTAGGCATTTTATCATCTCACATCATCACAAGAAAGGTGGGTACAGTGCAATATTATGAGAGCAAGTAAGTGCACATTCACCTAACTTCTATTATAATATAATTGCTTTATAATATAATTGCTCTATTTTATTACTAGTTATTGCCAGTCTCTTACTGACAGTAAATTAAACTTTATGAATTAAACTTTATCACAGGTATGCATGTATGTCTATATAGCAAAGAACACAGTATATATATAGGGTTCAGTACTGTCCACAATTTCAGGCATCAACAGGGGGTCTTGGAACATACCCTCCATGGATAAGGCGGGACTACTGTATATGATTTGCAAATGTTTTCTCCTGTAGTTTTATACCAGTTCTCAATTTTTTTAATTAAAAGGATAGCTTTTTTTGTCAAATATTTGTCTTGTACTTTTACAAACGGAAGTCCAATCCAATATATAAAAGAGGTAAAAATGGAGCTCCTCCAGTAGAAGTGGAGAAATCTGAAACTCTGGTCACTAGGCGTCTGCTGCAAAGCCTACACTTACACAAGGCAAAGGAAACACAAAATATATGTTTTCCACAGCACTCCATCATCTCACAAAAATTTTAATCTGTCCTAACCACAATGGAACACAGTCTAAAAGAACTCAGTCCTACACCATAAAGTGTTGGTCAAATATTTGAGACTTGTTAAGGTACGTTGGCCAGGAAGTACTGTTAATGTTCACCTGCCCCAGATCTGTAGCAGACCAACTAACAATGCATAAATACTTTGAATGTATCTACCTCTCTACCATTTAAAAATAAAATCTGAAATAAGGATGTTGAATCAAACATCAAAACGTCAGAAATAGCAGCAGAGATTTAAGTATTTATTTAGTAAGACTACTATATCATTACAAATATCACTTAGAGAAAATAATGCAGAATCAACAACTTTAAAAAGCACATATTTACAGCTGGAGTGACTGTAATTTGTACTTTGCTATTTATACTTGGTCCCATCACATATCCAATGACATTGATATGCCAGATGGTGAGTAGAATGGGCTCCCATGTATAGTTACAGAAAAGAAGGGTATCTGGCCTACAAAATCTTAGTCACAAAACAAATATACAAAAACCAACCAAGTTTACTAATCTATCATATAGGAAAAATAATCTTTCAATAATAAATGAGGACTTAAAACCTCAAATAAAAAGTCCAAATTAAAATAAATTTCCAGAATTTCAAGGGAGTACTACTAGCAACGGTATGGCATCCATAAAACGCAAAGACCTTTCAAAGTAGATCTAGTCACTGGTAAGAGTGACAGGACTATTTTGCTTGTTTCTCATAACCTAATTCCTACATCTGAAAATATTTCAAACTTGCAGTTAAAACAGTATTTCCTTAAAAACAACTTTGTGAAAACATTTTTACCTCTTCTTCCTCAATTTCAGGGGTGTTAAGTTCATGTTTTTGACAGTAAGGGCCCTCTTTCCAAGCTTCAGTATCACCACAGTCACAGAAACCTCCACCTCCTGATGTTGTCATCTTGAAAAAAAATTGTAAAGTATCTTGTCAATAAGTATTTACTGAGGGCTATCAGATTATAAACAAGACTATCAGGTGCTAAGGAAATAACGTCGCTGAAATGTTTCATTTCTTTGGAGGAGGAAAATTAAATAAAAAGGCCAAACCTCTTGATGTTTTAAAGCTTATATAAGCCTTTTTGATTCTGAAATGAAATAAGCTACTTTGTAGTGTCTAGTCTAGTTTAAAGAGGCAAAATGTATCTACCTACAGGACTTCCTTCATTAGGAAAATCATGAGGGTTTTCCTGCTGGGCTTTGGTACAATGTTGGCATCAATGTGCCTTGGTTACAGTCTTCTAATATAACAGATTTCAGACTTGTAAAGATGACCATGGATGTTTTCCTCCAGAAGACTGCCGCATCTGATGTGAGAAAGTGACCAATAAAAACTACATAAATAGTTTTTTTGTTTTTTTTCCCCTAATGCCTTCTAAATAGCATTCTTGGACAAGGAAAGAAGCTCAGGAAACGTAAAAGTAGACTGGTCAGAAAAAGTTTTCACCACCTTCAGGGTTCAAGAATTATTCATACTTCTGTAAGATATGGTAATGATTCAAGGAATCTGGCAAAATAGAATTTATTAATTACAGGAAATTCTGCCTTTGATGCAAATTTTAGAATGGACCCTATTATATTCTGCCCAAAGAAAGTATTTGTGTGTCATATATAAATATATAATTAATGTATATTCACAAATGACAATTATTCCCAGGGGCTGTAGGGATATACGACAAAAAAACATAAAGAGGCAGCCATTTGGAAAATGATAACCCTACAGCTTTTCTTCTTCTGGTTACCCGAGATAAGTAGAACAGCTTAAAGGAAACTGGGATTCTCTTACTCATTTCTGAAAATAAGAACATACAAAGATACAAGGGGTTCAATTTTGTAGCTGCTTTAGTTCATTATTAGCAAATACTCGGGTAGAGTAAAAAAAAAAAAAACACAAAAAAATACACACACACACACACAAAAAACACATGAGGTAAAGTCCTGAGCCAACAGGGCTATTAAATTAATAAGACTGCAATATTCCCTCTACTATTTCATTTGAGGGTGAAAAGTTCTGGCAACTAACACTTGTTAACTTTTGAATGCTCATGGCTTTGCCTTCAATTTCTAGTAGAGGAACCAGGCAGGACAGGCTTAGCATTAATCTGCCTTTCTTCATATCCCTGATTTAAAAGCAAAACATACCTGACTTTTTGAAAATTACTGACTGCAGGCAGAGAAGGACAAATATCATATGTTTGCACGTATAGGAGGATTAGGAGGAACTTGACGGAGGAACAAGGGGGAGAAGAAGGGCAGAAATAGTGGGGGAAAGGGAGAGAAGCAAACCATGAGAGACTCTTGAATGCTGACAAAAACTGAGGACTGATGGATGTGGGGGGAGGGGGGGATGGGCATGGAGGAGGACACTTGTGGGGATGAGCACTGAGTGTTATGTGGAAACTAATTTGACAATAAACTATTAAAAAAAAAAAGAAAAAAAGAAAATTACTGACTGCATTACAGCAGTAGAAAAATAATAAAATAGGTGGGTCTTATGTTCCGGAGTTGGGCCCTCTTCCGCCACATAGTAGATGCCTCTTTAATATTAAGAAATCACAAACCTTCTGTAGGTGATGACTAACAGAGCATCTCTTCAATGCAGAATCCTGACACTTTTCCTTACTCCTTTTCTCCCATGTCCTTCCCTTCAGAACCTCCCTCCCATGTTACCTCTCATATTTATCCTCTAATTTTTAATAACCTTCTGCATAAACCAAGAATTATGAAGATAATTAACAAGAAAATAGCAAACCAAACTAGTTGAAAAGCAATATGCAGAAGCTGATTATCTGTGCTGTTTTTCCTAAACCATGTATTCAGGAAGCCTGGATTCATAATTCATTTCTATGCTGCTACCATATGCTTAATGGTGTTTACACAACACATTTCTTAAACCACTCTCCCCCATTTTAGTATTAAATCTTGGAATTTAAAAAAGGCAGAAAGGTATCTAATATAAAGTTAATAGCGGGTATGGTTATTATCTGGGCATTACTAACCCTATATCGATGGTCTCTGTGAATACTTCCCAAAAAGCACTCCATGCATAAAACACAAGTTGGATCAACTGCACAGTCTCTGTAAAGTTAAAGAAAAAAAAATCAGAGTGTCATAAAATAATTGTATATTTCACAACATAATATTTCAATTGGAATCCATCCTAGAAGAGCCAGAATAGTAAAGTGCCTTGGTGTTAGAAGGAAATATTATTCCCAAAAGATCTATGAGATCTAAGTCAGCTTAAGAACCTGTTTCTCATTCTGGATGTGCAGATCTCATCCTAGATTTGGGGAAATCAAATTTCCATTTCATTTCAGTCATTTCATTGGCTTTCATCATACTGCCAGCTAGACACATTTACAGATCATATCCTACACAAGAGAATCCCTATACTTCCATGAAATGAGATGGGGAGTTATGAAAATCTTTAATAAATTTCCCCTTAGCCTAGTTCCTGTATCCTCATGGGTAACCATTCTACTGGGCTTACTGTCTGCCCTTTTATTTGTACATGTTTTTGCAAAATGTATTTGGGTGCATGTATTTTTAATGCATATAACTCTCATTGTGCTATATATCTCATTGTCACATTTACACTTCTTTAACATAATCCATTCATTTTATATGTGTACATCTGATTTGCTGTTTCCAATCGCCACATACTGTGCTATGTCATGTATCCAAAATATTTTATGTCTCTCCTCTCCCTGCACTGGACACCTGGATAACCTCCAATGCCTTTCTACCATATATAATGTTGTAATAAACATTGTGTAAATGTTCTCTTACAGATATGTCTGCGACTTTCTTTGGCATATAAACTCAAGAGCAGAAATGCTGGGTCATATACATGTTAAATTCTTATTCTGAGTGCCATGCTATGGTCCAGAGTGGCTACATATCCCTATCAGTGTATGAGGGTTTTTATAGCCCTGCATCTTCATCAGCATTTGGTTTTATCTGGTTTTCTAATGTGTGCCAGGTCAACATATTTGAAACAATATCATATTGTTCTAATCTGCATATCCCTGATTGCTAATATCTTTGAGCAACTCTTTACGTGCTTATTACTTTTGGGGTTTCCTTTTCTATAAATTGTCTTTGCCCATTTTTCTACTGGGATTGCTTTCTTTATCTTATTTGCAGAATCTAATCTAAAGAATAAAAGCACTTGGCAATAGTAAACCTTGCAAATATTGTCTCCTGTTTGTCACTTGTATATTAATTTTGCCTATGGTGTCCTTTGTTAAATAATACTACCTATTCTGATGCAATTAAACTCACATACACACACACACACAATTGGTTTATACTTTGAGTTTTTAGAAAGTTCTTTCCTCAACCTCAAGTCACAAAAATATTCTTCATTTTCTTCTATTAATCTTTTGGTTTTATCTTACACATTTAGGTGGAATACACTGTACCTCTGTATATGATGTAGAATAAAGTTTTATTTCTCAAGATATCCTGAACTATTTTTTCCAACACCATCTACTAAATGATTTAACTTTTATCTATTGGTTGTTGGGTCATCTTATAAGTTCCCACATCCCCTTGAGTCTGTATCTAAGCTCTCTAATATGTGTGAGTGATCTATTTGTTTTTATACCATATTACTATGGCTTTGTAGTAGGTCTTAATATCTGGAAGGGTTAAGTTCCCTTTTATTCTCTTTTGAAAAGTTGAGCTATTCACAAACTCTTCTTTATTCTTCCACACATCACTTAGGGTAAGTGTACAGAGTGCCTCAAAAATATCCGGCTAAAATTTTGACAGATTGCTTAGAATTTATTGATAAGCTTCAAGAATAAGAACAACATTAGAAGAGTAAATTACCATGTCCATGATTCCTTAAGTCTTTTACTGAAGTTACAAAATTTTCTTCATATGAATCCTTTATATTCTTACTAGACTACTATCTAGGTACTCTCTAGGTTTTTGGTTGTTTTTTTTTTTTAATTTTTAATGTTTTTTAAATTTATTTCTGAGAGAGAGACAGCGTGAGCAGGGGAAGGTCAGAGAGAGAAGGAGACACAGAATCTGAAACAGGTTCCAGGCTCTGAGCTAGCTGTCAGCAGAGCCCAACACGGGGCTCGAACCCATGAGCTGTGAGATCATGATCTGAGCCGAGGTTGGACGTTTAACCAACTGAGCCACCCAGGCGCCCCTAGGTTTTATTTTAAATAAGTATTTTTCAAACATCTCATTTTCTAGGCATTCTCTCCTTTGCTGTCCTGTCCACTCCTCCCTTGGGTGTATTCAATAAACTTCCAATCTCCTTAAAAAAAAAAAAACTCATTTTCTAGTTGCTTAAGGATGATGAAAATACTATTGATTTTTAGTACCCTTGATGAACTCAAGGCAGTTCTAATTGTTTGTTGATTCTGTTTTGTTTTCTCCCAGAGTAAATGAGTATACAGTCTATATATAACAACATTTTTCTCTTTCCTTACAATCTTTATACCTTTTTATCTTTCTTCCTTTATGCTATTGACAAGGACTTCCAGTAATATATTAAAAACAGGAGTAATAGTAGGCACCTTTGTCTTACTTTAAATATTAAAGTAAAACATCTCTAAAGGTTATCCATTAGAATTATGTTCCCACCAGGTTTACAAAAAAAGTGCCCTTTTACAAAAAAACATCAAGGATTTATCTTGCCTTTCCTACATAAACTGTACTTCAAGCTAATCAAAGGACTGAGGAGAATCTGTTTTTTTCTATAGAAGACAAGCTAACAAACAAACAAAAACATAAATTAGAATATTTTGCTACCCTCTAATAAAAAATAATGATCTAAACAAGAAACATCAATGACTGCTAAAATATTAGATAAAAAGGATAAGGAAGACCTTTATAATGGTTGCATCTATAAGGTACCTAAACCCACTGATCATCTTAAACAAAACAAAACAAAAAACCCCAGAGAGGCATAATGTGCTTCCTGACATGAACAACTAAGAAGTTACACATCAATACTTATTAAGTTATTATTCACACCCCCCTCCAATACCAGATAACAATTTAATTATGCCTAACTACCTGTTTACAGGAAATAGAGGGGATAAAGAAACATATTAAGCAACACCATGGGAACACAACAAACAAATCCAGAATGTGGAAAGTTCCACAGAACAAATGACCTTTTTCTTAGTGACATAAATGGAAAAGAATAGAAGAAAAAAAAGAGGAAAAGAAGCTATTCTAGATTAAAAGAAAAAAATGAGGAATAACAGCCAAATGCAATGTGTGAACTTTGAATCCACATTTATGAGTCAATCAGGACAATTTCCACTCAGGCTTGACATTAGAGAATGTTAAGGAATTAGTGTTAATTTCTAAGGATGTTAATAGTTGTAGAGAAAAAGGCTATATTCTGAGTACTGATAAAAAGACATGCTGTCTGGAATCTGCTTTAAAATAATCTGGCAGGGGCGCCTGGGTGGCTTAGTCGGTTAAGCGTCCGACTTTCGCTTAGGTCATGATCTCGCGGTTCGTGGGTTCGGGCCCCGTGTCAGGCTCTGTGCTGACTGCCAGCTCAGAGCCTGGAGGCTGTTTCAGTCTGTGACTCCCTCTCTCTCTGACCCTCCCCTGCTCACGCTGTCTCTCTCTCTCTCCTAGAAATAAATAAAACATAAAAAAAAAATAAAAAATAAATAAATAAAATAATCTGGCAGGGCAAGAAAAGAAGTGTGTGTGTAGATGTTTGTGCATGAAAAGAGTTGCCATATGTTGGTAATTGCTGAAGCTGAGGAACAAGTACATGTCAGATCTATTACACCATTCACCCTATTTTTAACATGTTTGAAAATGTCCGTAATAAAAAGTTTCTAAAAATCCAACACCCAAATATTCAATAGTTTCTTTACATATACTTTGCTAAGAATTTGTATCATACACAATTATTGAAATTTATAAAATGCTTTTCAGAATCAAATCAGAAAAACATTTTTTCTTCTCTCAACTATTAAAATGGTGAATTACATTAATAATTGTCTTAAAGATAAACTATCTGGATTCCTGCACTAAACTCCACTTGATTATGAAGCATCACTCTTTTAGTATATTCTTGGTTGCAGAGAGCTGATATTTTATTCAGGATCCTTTCAGCGACATTAATAAAAGAAATGGCTTTATAATGTCTTGAATTTATCAGAGATTGAAATCAACATTGTATCAGCCTCATGAAGAGTTAAGGCAGTTTTTACTCTTTTTCCATTTTCTGTAGTAACTTGTGTAAGAGAGGAATTAATTTTCCTTTGAAATTTGGTAGAACTTACCTATACAGTCATCTAGGTATGGGGTTTGTGGGAGGGAAGATCTTTGATTACCATTCCAATATTTCTCATACTGTATTCTAGTTGCCTATCATCTTTCTATGAATTTATCCATTTTCATCTAGGTTTTTAAAATTTTGTAAGAATTTAGTTTTTCCTAATTCTCATATTTCAGAGGTTACGAAACTTTCTTGGTTCATGGCATCTTCAGGGTCTCCATAGTTTTTTTTTAGGGCACCCTTAGACTAAAAGAAACATATAATTGTTCTGCTTATCAAATAGGCTCAAACAACTTAGTACCTATTCGGCACTAGACAATTTATCAACTCTTAGAATCAAATTGTTGACACTGCAACCTTCACTGCCTCTTTCACGAAGTATCTGCTTTCAGTCACAGCAACGTAGGGGACCTAGCTTGGCAAGATACGGTATCATCAAAAGGAAGACAGTGAGTATGATTTTCAATTTTCATTTTGAGTTTTATGTATCTACATTCTTTTTCTTATTCAGTCTTGCAAGAAAAAAGGCTCAACAATTCCAGAGCCAATACATCTTTTATTTCCTGAACTTTTTATTTCTCTTCTTCATTTTCCTTTGAGTATACTCAATGATTCTTCTAACTCACTGAATGTTTACACTGTTTATTTTTATTTTTTGTCTCTGAAATAATTTTACTTATAAAGTTGCAAAAATAGTCCAGCATTCCTTTATACCCTTACTAAATTTTTCCCAAGGTTAACAATACAAAGAAATTAATATTGGTACATTATTATTAACTATAGTCCTTATTCAAAAGTCCTCAGTTTCCCCACTATTGTCCCTTTTTCTCTTTCAGGATACAATACAGGATCCCACATTGCATTAGACATCATGTCTCCTTAGTCTCCTCCAAGTTCTAACACCTCCTCAGTCTTTTCTCCATTTTTGTGACCATAACTTTTTGAAGAGTGCTTGTCAGTTATTTTGTAGAGGTCCCACAATTTGGGTGTGATGTTTTCATGATTAGAGTGAGTTATGCATTTCTGGCAAGAATACCACAGAAGTGATGTCACAGAAGTGGTGCTCTGTCCTTCTCAGTACAAAATAACAGGGGGCACATGATGCTGACTAGACAGGTCTTAGCACCTTAGCTTACTTTGTTAAGGTGGTGTCTGTCAGATTTCTTTACTGCAAAATTGCTGTTGTATCTTTTATAATTAAATGTATTTGGGGAGATACTTTGAGACTGCAAACATTCTATTTCTCAAACTTTCATCCACTAGTTTTAGCATCTACCAATGGATCTTGTCTACAATTACTGCTGAGTTATTTGCCTAATGGTGACTTTCTATTTCCCTCATTCCTGTTTCATTTATTAATTGGAATTTTTCAGTATGGGAAAACATCGCTTCTCTCCCATCTATTTATTCAAATACTTGGTTATATCAGTGTGGACTCATGAATATTTATTTTATTCTATGGGTTATAGTTTAATCCAATCATTATTTTACTGCTCAAACTCTTTCAACTGTGACCACTGGGAGCTCTTTCAGGTTGGCTCCTATGCATTTCAACATGTCCCCTCCTTTTTGGGGGAGAGGGGTGGGCAACACAAGACATTTCAAACTTATTTTGTATTTTCTTTGTCCCAGCCCTGTAATCGATCATTTTATCATGAAGTTCTGATTCCTTTTACTGGACACTGGTATTTAGAAACCATTATCTGGGTACTAGGTGTGCTCACTGCTACAGGAGTTCCACTGTTTCTAGGCCCTTCCAGCAGACACAGCCAGGAAGCTATAGGTGTACTGTTTAATCTCTATCACCTACTTTCTCTATCCCCCACCAACTTCACTTCTGGTAACAATCAGTTTGTTCTCTACAGTTAAGAGTCTGTTTCTTGGGTAGAGAGAGAGGGAGGGAGACAGAGAATCCACAGCAGGCTCCAGGCTCCGAGCTATCAGCAAAGAGCACGATGTGGGGCTTGAACCCATGAACCGTGAGACCACGACCTGAGCTGAAGTTGGACGCTTAACCGACTGAGCCACCTAGGAGGCCCTATACAGATTGCTTTTTAAAATTTGAGATGTAATTCACATAAAATTCATCTTTTCAAAAGTGTCCAACTTAGGGCACCTGGCTGGCTCAGTCAGTAGAACATGTTACTCTTGATCTTGGGGTCATGAGTTCAAGCCCTATGTTGACCATAGGGCTTATGTTAAAAAATAAAACAAAAAATGCAATAGCTTATTAAGAAAAAAAAGTGTCCAACTTAGTAGTTTGTAGTATTACAAGGTTGTACAAATGTAACCAACAAGAATATCTGGAGAAATGTTTATTCAGATTTTTTGCTCATTTTTAAATTTGGTTGCCTTTTTGCGTCCTTGATATTTTCTACCATAAATATTATTTGTCAGATATGAAAACTGCTATTCCAGTTTTCTTTTGTATCACATAAATATGATACATAAGATACATATGTATGTATCTTTTGTCTGGGATATTTTTCTCCAGTGTTACTATTCCTATTTTTGGTGACTTTCAGTTTTACTTTGCCTACCATAGCATTTTTGGATTCCTAAAAATCAACCATAGAGCCACTGTCTTTTATGCTTTTACATAATTATACAGAAAAGTAAAGCCAGATCCTTGTTCTCTAGGAGTCCATCATTTAACAGAAAAGACAAATGTATACAGTTAAGGACCAGTTATAACTGTTTGTTTACTTAACATGAGCAAAGTTAGTTTCCAAACATATGTAACCTATCCTTTTGTTGTTTCTAATTTTATTTAACTTAATATAGTGGGAGAACAATCTGCATAGCTCTGAGCTGGGAATTAACTGAAGTTTCCCTTAATGCTCAATATAAAGGTATACTGGTGAAAATCCTTGCTTTAGTGAAAGCAGTCATCACCCAACTCTCTTGGATCATTCATCTCTCATTAAAATATTTAGAGCATGCACTATCTATGTTAATATATTTGTATTACACACATATATTCATAGTAACTTTACATATATTTTTATAAGTTATACACATGCACAACTACTCTATGGTTCTAATTAGTCCTTCAATTATACTACCGTGTAACTGGAGTCCCAGTTGTGGAAAAAAGGAGGCAGAAAATATATCTGAAAAAGTAATAATCTAAACTGCCCAAATTTGGCTCAAGACATCAACTTATGATCCAAGAAATTCAAGGCACCTCATAGGATAAAAACAAAGAATGCACAGCTAGATGTTCATAGTCACACTGGCAAAATCCAAAGATAGGGGTGGCTCAGGTGGTTAAGTGCCCAACATGATTTTGGCTCAGGTCATGATCTCATGGTTGTGGGATCAAGCTCTGCCTTGGGTACTTGCTGTGCGTGGAGCCTCCTTAAGATTCTCTCTCTCCCTATCTTTCTCTGCCTCCCCCGCCCGTGCTCTCTCCCTTGCTCTCAAAAAAAGAAAAACAAAAAATAAAATCAAAGATAAAGTAAAATTCTTGAAGGCAGTTAGAGGAAACCAGCACACTTCATACAAAGCAACATAGATATGCTAATAAAAAGGTGACATTATCAGAAACAACAGAGGTCAGAGGACAATGGAACAAGATCTTTAAAATGCTGAAAAGGAAAAAAAAATTATCAACCCAGAATTCTATAGTCAGGAAAATATCCTTAACAAATGAACGTAGACTTCCAGTTTCCAATCCAGCATGTACAAAGTTTGGAGGTTCCCACACTGTCCTAATAAGTAAAAAGCTAAACAAACTGAAAAATCAACAATTCTTCTTAGACTTACGAAGTGAGGTCACAGGACAAACTGCTACCCCCAAAATTGTCGAGACCACCAGATGAATCCAGAGAAAACTGACTTGTAAGAGCAGAAACCCACAAACATGAACCTCCACAGGTACCAGTGGTGAGGTAGGGAAACCTGAACTGTACCTGACAAACTGCTGGGGACTCAGTGTGGACATCTGAGAGATGAAAAATTCCAGTCACTGCGAACTGGAGAGGACCCAGTCATCAGGGCCCTCATGTTTTGGTGAGTTTTATT
Source organism: Crocuta crocuta (assembly GCF_008692635.1). Taxonomy (NCBI): domain Eukaryota; kingdom Metazoa; phylum Chordata; class Mammalia; order Carnivora; family Hyaenidae; genus Crocuta; species Crocuta crocuta. Next base: position 6,048,023 of record NW_027530179.1, read on the forward strand.
TCCTGGAGTTCTACTAAGTTCTCACAGTGAACATTAGAGAAAAATCCATTCATGTTTCCAACAGGGGTTAAAAAAAAAATAAAAAAAGGAACCATTGTGAAATATTCAAAGGCATTCTGTTCTTAAAAACTCTGCCCTCAGGGCACCAGGGTGGCTCAGGTGGCTAGCATCAGACTCTTGATTTCCACTCAGCTCATCATCTCACAGTTCATCAGTTCAAGCCCTGCATTGGGCTCTGCACTCAAAGTATGGTACCTGCTTGAGATCCTTTCTCTCTCTCTCTGCAACTCCCCCCCCCAACAAAATAAATAAACTTAAAAAAAATAATAGTCTGCCCTCAGAAGAAACTATAATCACAGCCTAACCTGCTAGGGTTTTATCAGTCTAACTGACCTGGGAAAGAGAAATATCCAATTCCAGCCCCACTCTAGCTACCCTTCCACACAGAAAGACAGGTGTGGGTGGGGGTGGTGTTGAGAAGCACATTTGAGGTTCAGAATCCAGAGGCTCAGGCTCACTAGAAGACTGAGATCTAATCACAGGACTCTATAATATAATTTCCCCTCCCCCATGCCTTACTACCACATCACTGAAGGCCTATGAGTTCCTTTTACCTAATATATCATATGCCTGGCTATCAAAACATACCAAAAGTCAAAAAATACAGTTTGAAGAGACAGAAAAAGCATCAAAACCAGACTCAGCTATGTCAGAAATGTTGGAATTATCTGACCTGAAATTTAAAACAACTGTGATTAATATGTTATGGGTTCTAATGGCTACAGCAGACAGCATGCAAGAACAGATGAGCAATATAAGCAGAGATGGAAATCTTTTTAACTTTTTAAAATTTTTTTTATTTTTGAGAGAGAGAGAGAGACAGAGAGACAGAGAGACAAAGTATGAACATGGGTGGGGGAAGGACAGAGAGGAAGACACAGAAATCAAAGCAGGCTCCAGACTCTGAGCTGTCAACACAGAGCCTGACGCAGGGCTCAAACTCACGGACCATGAGATCATGACCTGAGCTGAAGTTGGACATGACTGAGCCACCCCGGCGCCCCCTAAATCTTAAGAAAGAACCAAAAAGAAATGCTAGAGATTAAAACACTACAACAGAATGAAGTATGTCTTTGATTGGCTTATTAATAGACTGGACATGGCTAAGCAAAGAATCCTTGAGCTTATCTCAACAACATGAAAAGCAAACAGAAAAAAGACTGGAAGAGAAACAGAACAAAATATCCATGAAATGTGAGACAACTACAAAAAAATATAATATATGTGTAATAGGAATACCAGAGAAGAGAAAGAGAAGAAAGGAAAGGGAACAGAAGAAACATTTGAAACAATAATTACTGAAAATTTCCCTAAATTAATGTCAGACACCAAACCAAGATTCAGGAAGCTCAGAAATCACGGAGTATGATAAATGACAAAAAAAACAAAAAACAAAAAAAACCACCCTATTCTAAGCCATATGATTTTCAGATTATAGAAAATGAAAGATAAAGAAGCCAGAGGAGAAAAACATCATACCTATAGAGGAACAAAGATAAGAATTCTATCTGGACGTCTCAGAAGCCATCCAAACAAGAAGAGAATAGAGTAGAATGTTTAAAATATTGAAGGAAAAATCGCATCAACCCAGCATTCCGTACCTGCAAATATATTTTTCAAAAGTGAAGGAGAAAGAAAAACTTTCTCAGACAAAGTAAACTTAGATTAATTGCAAATACATATTTCAAATTCTAGGGCAACCACAGAATAAAGTAAAAATCCCCCCCCAAAATATAATGGATATGCTATGATAGGTAGGAATGGCTATACTGACATCTGATAAAATAGACTTGAGATAAGGAATATTACCAGAATTAAGAAAGGATACTGACAATTCATAATGACAAGGGTTGATACATCAGAAAGTCACAGCAATTATAATATCTATGTATGTGGTTAATAAAAGAACTGATAGATAACTGAAACATAAACCGGTAGTAGAAATAAATCCATAATCACATTTGAATATTTTAATACCCCTTTCTCAGTAACTGATAAAAAAAAAGCTAGTCATAATAAAAATCAATAAATAAGCATACAGAAGACCTGAATAGCACTACCATCACCTTGTCTTAATTGACATTTATAGAACATTATATCCAACAACTGCAGAATACACCTTTTCAAGTGCATATTGTTCGAGACTGACCATGTTGGTGAGTTATACAAGTCTCAATAAATTTCAAGACTGAAACCTTACAGAACATTTGTGTTAGAAATCAGTTACAATGTATCTACAAAAGCCTCAAGTATTTGGAAATTAAACAATATACTTCTAAATAACTAATGGATTAAAGAATAAAATATAAGCACATTCAACCTGAAGTAAGCAGAGAGAAGAGTAACAGTAAGAGCAGAAATCAACAAAACAGAACAGATAAAAGAGAACACAAACAAAGCCAAAGTCAGATTCTTTGAAAATATTATAAAGCTGATTAAGGACAGAAAACACAAACTGGGAATGAAAGAGGAGACCTCACTATAGATACCACAGACATCAACAGCATAAGGAAATATTATGCAAAACTTTATATCAATAAATTTAACATTATACAATGAAACATATTTCTTGATACAAGATGAAATAAAGTTCTGTAATAAATATCAAAGAAATCTGTTATCAAAAACTTCCTTCAGAGAAAACACTAGACCTTGATAGTTTGTTTTACTGGTAAATTCTATCAAACATTTAAGCAAGAAATCATATCAATTTTATACAGACTCTTCAGAAAATATAGAAAAAATACTTCCTAACTCATTTTATAAGGCCAGCATTAACTCGGATATCAAAACCAAAGACATTACAAGAAAATGACAGACAACACATTAGCAAACTGAATCCAGCAATATATGAAAATTACAACACACGATAATCAAGCTGCATTTATCTCAGTAATGAAAAAAAATCTGAAAAATCAATCAATGTGATCACTAATAAATAAAAAAGGAAAACTATAATGGGGCAGCTGGGTGGCTCAGTTGGTTAAGCATCTGACTCTAGGTTTTGGCTCAGGTCATAATCTCACTGTTCATGGGATTGACACTGACATGCTGTCTGCACTGACAGCATGGAGCCTCCATGGAATTCTCTCCCTCTCTCTCTGCTGCCCCCAGCCCAAAATAAACAAATAAAACTTAAAAAAAAAAAAAAAGGACAATCCCAAAAGCTGCAACATAAAAGGAGTGAACAAGGGTGCCTGGGTGGCTCAGTCGGTTAAGCGTCCAACTTCAGCTCAGGTCATGATCTCACGGTTCATGTGTTTGAGCCCCACGTCGGGCTCTATGCGGACAACTAGCTCAGAGCCTAAAGCCTATTTCAGATTCTGTGTCTCCCTCTCTCTCTGACCCTCCCCTGCTCTCTCTCTCTCACAAATAAATAAAAACATTTTTAAAAAATTTTAAAAAAAACAGTGAACAATATTCAATAGTCATTTATAATATTTTTTTAAAACTGTGCAAACTAGAAATAGAAGGGAACTTCCTCAATGAGATCAAGGGTATGTAAGAGAAAATTACATCTAACATTATACTTAATAGTGAAAGACTGAATATTTCCCCTAAGACTGGGAACAAGGCAAGGATGTCCTACTTTCACCAAAGCGTAAGGCACAAAAAAGACATAAAAAGCTGGATAGGAAAAAATAAAACTGTCCCCATTCAGAAATGACCTGATTACATAAAAATCTAAGGAACAAAAAAACTACAAAAACTACTTAGTCAATTTAGCATGGCTACAAGACTTAAGTTTAGATCAGAAACAAACTGTATTTCTTTATGCTCACAGAAAAAAATAGTAAACTAAAACTAAGAAAAAAAATACTATCATAAAATACTTAGGAATAAACATAACCAAATGGGTACAACTTCTACATAAATCCTATAAGACACTGCCAAAGAGATTAAAGAAGACCTTAATAGGGGCTCCTAGGTGGCTCAATCGGTTAAGATTCTGACTTCAGCCCAGGTCATGATTTCACAGTTCATGAGTTTGAGCCCCACACTGGGCTCTGTGCTGACAGCTCAGAGTCTATCTTCCTCTCTCTCTGCCCCTTCCCCGCTCACACTCTCTGTGTCTCAAAAATAAACATTTAAAAAAATAAAATAAAGAAGGCCTTAAATGGAGAAATATTATGATGTTCAAGGACCAGAAAATTCAATATTGTTAAAATGTCGATTCTCCCCAACTGATCCATAGATTAAACACAATCTTAATCATAACTTCACCGTTCTTAAAAATAACAATTGACAAGTTATAATTCTAAAATTCATAAAATGCAAATGACCTGAAATAGACAAAAGAAAATTTAAAGGCACAGAAATTTAAGATTTATACTAATCAATTCAAGGCTAGCTACAAAGCTACGGTGAACAAGATAATGTGGTTATCGCAGTAAGAACAGCCATCTCAGCGAATGGACTACAGGAATCACCCTCATCTGCACTTTATTACCTGTGGTCAGCTGTAGTCTGGAAGCAGATAAGCATCTTTCTGACGTATTGTCAGAAGGCCAAACATAGCCTAAAGCTATTTCACAATGTTTATGTCATTCCCCTAACTTAATCTCCTCATGTAGGCATTTTATCGCCTCAACATCATTACAAAATGGGTGAGTACAATACAAGAAGATATTTTCAGAGAGACCACATTCACATAACTTTTATTACAGCATATTGTTATAACCACTGCTTTGTTATTAGTTATTGCTGTTAATATGTTACGGTGCCCAATTTATAAATTACACTTTATCACAGGTGTGTACGTACAGCAGAAAACATAGTATATATAGGGTTTGGTACTATGCATGGTTTCAGGCATCCACTGGGGGACATGGAATACATCCCTTGCAGATAAAAAGGGGCTACTGTAGATTAGAGTGCTCTGAAATAGACCCATACTTATACGGCCAAATGGGTTTTGACAAGGCACCAAAGCAATTCAATGGGGAAAATAACAAACAGTATTTTATGTGGGACAACTGCACATCCACATATAAATAAATGAAGCTCCACCCCTACCTTAAGTCATATAAAAAATTAGTTTGAGACAGATCATAAACCCTGACAGAAAATCTACAATAGAAAAGCTTATAAAAAGAAAACTTATAGAAGAAAACAGAGAGACCATCTTTGCCACCTGGGGGCAGGCAGACATTTCTTAAACATAGGAAACAATCATCAGAAAAGAAAAAAACTCATAAATGGCATCACAATTAAAAACTTCCGTCATCAAGATACCATACAGACAAGCCATAGACTAGGAGAAAATATTTACAAAACATGTCTGACAAAAAGGACTTGTATCCAGAGTATACAAAGAATTCCAAAACTCAATAATAAAAGGACAAACAGTTCAATAAAAACTAGACAAAAGAGTGGAAGAAAAACTTCAAAAGTTACATGAATAAGCAATGAGTACACGTAAAACTGCACCAACATCATTAGCCATTAGGGATTAAATAAAAGTATAATGAAATACCACTACACAGAAGAGCAAAAATTTTTTTAAATGTCATGAAATGTTGTGAAGGATATGAAGCAAGTGGAACTTTCAGACATCACCGGTGGGAACAAAAAACCATTTCAGAGAAAGTTTTGGCAGTTTCTTAAGGTCAACATATACTTGCCCTCTGAGCCAGCAATTCTGCTCCTAAGGATTTATCCATGAAAAATTAAACATAAGTCCATAAAAAAAAGACTTGTTTGCAAATGGTAACAGCCAGCAATTAATGTCTCAGCTAAGAATGTTCACTGTAGGGCGCCTGGGTGGCTCAGTTGGTTAAATGTCCGACTTCAGTTCAGGTCATGATCTCACGGTTCATGGGTTCGAGCCCTGCATCGGGCTCTGTGCTGGCAGCTCAGAGCCTGCAGCCTGTTTCAGATTCTGTGTCTCTCTCTCTCCCTCTCTGACCCTCCCCTGCTCATGCTCTGTCTCTTCCCATCTCAAAAATAAATTAAAGGGGCGCCTGGGTGGCTTAGTCGGTTAAGCGTCTGACTTTCGCTTAGGTCATGATCTCGCGGTTCGTGGGTTTGAGCCTTGCGTCAGGCTCTGTGCTGACTGCCAGCACAGAGCCTGGAGCCTGTTTCAGAGTCTGTGTCTCCCTCTCTCTCTGACCCTCCACTGCTCATGCTGTCTCTCTCTCTCTCCTAGAAATAAATAAAAATATAAAAAAATTAATTAATTAAAAACTATAAAAAATTAAAAAAAAAGAATGTTCATTGTATTTGATTACTATCTAGAAAGGCCTATTTTAATGGTATCTTAATACTCCTAAAATGTGTCATAAAAAGCTGAAGATTTAAAAAAATTTTTTTTAATGTTTGTTTATTTTTGAGAGAGAGACAGAGCACGAGTGAGGGAGGGAGGGGCAGAGAGAGAAAGAGATACACATACAGAATACAAAGCAGGCTCCAGGCTCTAAACAGAACCAGATGCGAGGCTCAAACTCACACCAAGAGATCATGACCTGAGGGGAAGTCGGACGCCCAAATGACTGAGCCACCCAGGAGAACCCCAAAAGCTGAAGATTTTTAATCGAGAAGGATTTATGTTATTTGGTATATTAAAACACAAAGAAGTAGGGTTAAGTACAGAATAATAACACCTAGTACTTTAATATGTTGTATTTAAAACAATGTTGGCATAAATTGATATGATTTATGAAATAAATTACCATTTTCTTACTTTTAAATTTAAAAATTTTCACTAAAAAAACAGAATTGTTAAAAAATAAAAAGGTTATAGAGACTTTATTCATGATAGCCTCAAACTGGAAACAACATAAATGTTCATCTACAGGACAATGGATTATGGGCAACTATAGTACATTCATATAATGGACTACTACTCAGCAATTAAAATGAAACCAATTTCCAGGAATCATAACCCACATGGATAAATCTGATAGACAGTATGTGACTAAAAGACACCAGGCACAGAAGAGTGATTTCATTTTTATGAAGTCTACAACAGGCAAAACTAATCTAAGTTGAAATTACCAGAACAGTGGTCACCTAGGGGCTGAAGCTACTAAAAGGGAAATTTCTAGTCCGATGGAAATCTGACTATCTTGAAGGGATGTGAGTTATGTGAGGTTGTAACCTCATGTTATAACCATATAAAAAACCATCACCATTATAAAAAAATGTACAATTAAGATTTGTGCCTTTTGAAATATATAAATTTTCCCTTAAAAAAAAGAGCTCCATTGGGTACCAATAGGAAAATTCTGGTGGTATAAATCTGATTTTCCTTACCTGAAAGGATCAGCCTGTAGTAATCTAGTCATAGTTCTACCATATCCTAACATCTAGACAAAGGCATGCATATAAAATTGATATTATACACCATGTACTCCTGTTTGATCCTACAACAAACTGATAAGAGTAAACAAAAATGATCACAAATCTGTAAACCAAGATGCAAGACTCATTTCAGACAACTACAGGAATCTCAATTACCTAGGAAACACCAACTGCCATCTCCTTGTCATCTTCCAGAGCACAGACAGCATTTCCAACTACTGAAGCTCACAGTGACACCTCACAACATTGAAATTCTACCTCTAGGCATTTACCTTGAAAAATACTGAGACAGGAGCACCTGGGCGGCTCAGTCGGTTAAGCGTCTGACTCTGACTCTTGTTTTCAGTTCAGGTCACAATCTCACTGTTGGGGAGATCGAGCCCCATGTCAGGCTCTGTGCTGATGGTGCAAAGCCTGCTTGGGGTTCTGCCCTATCCCTACTTGCTCTCTATCTCTCTCTCAAAATAAATAAACTTAAAAGACAAAAATACTGAGACATGTATAAAGAGATTATGTACAAATATGTACAGAATGTTCTTTGCAGTATAGTTCGTTATAGGAAAAATCCCTAGAAGTTCCCCATTTCTAATTAAATTAACAGAGTATTCAAATAAATTATGGCCTGAACTTACTATCAAAACACAGCAGTTAAAAAGAATGATGACTTACATAATACTGACAGAGAAAGATCTCAAAGACAAATTGGAAAATGTAAAAAAAGTCACAACTGCAATATATACAGTATAATTTCATTCATGTTGTATATTAATTAGAGATAACTAATATATATTTTTTTTAATTTTAGTGTTTATTTATTTTTGAGAGAGAGACACAGAGTGTGAGTCAGGAAGGGGCAGAGAGAGGGAGACAGAATCTGAAGCAGGTTCCAGGCTCAGAGCCTGAAGTGGAGCTCGAACCCACGGACTGTGAGATCATGACCTGAGCTGAAGTCGGCTACTTAGCCGACTGAGCCACCCAGGCGCCCCTATTTTTAATTTTTTTAATGTTTATTTTATTTTATTTTTGAGAGAGACAGAGTATGGGCGGGGGAAGGGCAGAGAGAGAGGGAAACACAGAATCTGAAGCAGGTTCCAGGATCGGAGCTATCAGAGCTTGATGTGGGGCTTCAACCCAAGAGATGAGAAATCATAACCTGAGCCAAAGTCAGACACTCAACCAACTGAGCCACCCAGGCTTCCCTAATATATTTTTTAATGTTTATTTATTTTCAAGTGAGAGGACAAGGTGGGTAAGGTAGAGAGAGAGGCAGACAGACAGAATCTGAGCTGTCAGCACAGAGCCTGACATGGGGCTTAAATCCACGAACCGTGAGATCATGACCTGAGCCAAAGTCGGACACTCAACTGACTGAGAGCCACCCAGGAGCCCCAGAGGTAACTAATATTTTTTAAACTAACAAAGCATTGATTTCAATCTCTGGAATATTCATGTCGAAAAGAAACAGTCTTAAAATAGAACTCAGCTTTTTTAAAAACAGATCAAGTTTTCAAGTTTTTTAAAAAGCCAAGAAACTAAACAAACTCTTCTTACTGGAAATAAGAGGCTCGTTCTTCCACATTAGAGTTTTCTATTTCCACACAGAAAAGAAATGAAACTATTTACCTCTCTGCTTGACATATTACTCATGGCTCAGTAACTCATCTGAAGACTCAGTGTTTGGTTTAAACATTTTTTACATATATAAATATAGTTCTGCAAATACTTTATTTATATATATTACCTCATTTTATCATGACTACTCTGGAAGGAAGGAAAAACAACCCCAAAACCCTAAAAAATCATTGAAGAGACTTCTAATGTTCATCCACAGAGTTTCCATCTCTTTCAGAAACCTCTCCATCCTGTTTTGCAGTTGGACAGAGAGGTCTTCTAATTAGTCCTGGCTAAAGGGACATGGGTATGGTGGCTAATTCTAAGCTGGTGCAATTTCTTTGCTGGGCAAGACCCTCCGGCTCTACTCTTCCCTTGCTGTGCTGGACTCTAAAAAGCATGATGCTAAGTTTATGGAGATGTAGCACGCCATTAAGCAACTAACCAGAGCAGAACCCTGTACTCACTGCCCTCACTGATCTGAACAGATCACACAGTCTAAATAAAGAAGTTAAACCTGAGCAAAGCCATTAGACAGTTTATAGTAAAGCATCACAAGGTACTACCTGGAAACATATGCTAGGAATATTCCTGATGGCAGCATTAATTCCCCAACCATAACCTGTGGTTATGTGTAGCATGCATTCAGTAAGGTTTTAAATATTTAGTTGAAAAAAAAAAAAAAAAAGAAATGTCATCGGGGCTCCTGGCCGGCTCATTCAGATGAGCAAGCAACTCTCCATCTTGGGGTCATGAGTTTGAGCCCCATGTCAGGTGTAAAGATTATTTAAATAAAAATCTAATAACAATAAAAAAGTTTTCAATTTAACTATACAATGAAAACAACGGAATTTAACCTAACTTCATTACATCTAACAGAAGCGTTAAACTCAAATTTTATACCACACTAAAGTATGATTTCATATTCTACTAATATTTTATTTTTCTTAATGGTTATGAAATGGCAAAATAAATAGAGTTATGATCAAAATCAACACTAAGATTATTGCCTCTAAGAACAACCATCTCTATTTAGAAAGGAATAGCCAGTGTTAAAATTTTTTTTAAATGTTCATTTATTTTTGAGGGAGAGTGTAAGTGGGAAAGGGGCAGAGAAGAGGACTGAGGATCTGAAGCGGGCTCTGTCCTGACACTGGTGAGCCCCACTATGGGGCCTCAATTCACAAACTATGAGATCATGACCTGAGCCAAAGTCGGATGCTCAACTGACTGAGCCACCCAGGTGCCCCAAAAAAGTGTTAAATTTGACTATACTTTAACTAAGTATAGACAAATATCATAAATATTAGCCTACTGCCTGGCAACAGATAGCTTTTTCTGACAAAAAGAACTTGTGACCTACACAAGTTTAGAAACTATGAACTTGGGGGTGGGGGTGGGGGGGCGGCACCTGGGTGGCTCAGTTAAGCATCTGACTTCGGTTCAGGTCATGATCTCACAGTTTGTGGGTTCGAGCCCCGCACTGGGCTCTTTGCTGACAGTTGAGAGCCTGGAGCCTGCTTCAGATTCTCTCTCTCTCTCTCTCTCTCTCTCTCGGTTCCTCCTCCTTTCACACTCTGTCTCTCAAAAATAAACAAACATTAAAAAAATTAAAAAAAAAAAAACAAAAAACCATGAACCATGAACTCTGCAGAAAAACCAACCTAAATCCCTTCACAAATCCCCTTCTTAAGTACCACACATAAAAGACTCCTAAATATCAGTTTTTCTAGTTTAAGAAAAACCTCTATCCTATAGACATAAAACACTTTTATCCTTGAAGGATCTAGCTTAGAAACTCACCTTAGAATTCCAGTAACCATATTTCATCTTTCCAAATGATAGGCTCCATGTCATTTTATCAGGGCACTGGGTTTTATGGGAATACATGAGACATGGGACTAACAGGAGACATTCATCCCCAAGACCCCCATTTACTGAGTTTACCTTGTGCTAAAAATATTGGAAAACAATACACAAAGGATCTCATTTACTTTCTCAACAACTGTGTAATAATAGAATCTGGCTGGCTTTTGTCCTAGTTCCTAGGAGGGAACTCTAAATCCTTAGAACTTCCCCTTTGACAGGAGTACCTTTGTTATTCATGCTGCACCTCCCACCGGATAGTTTACTATGCTGAGGGAGAGTGGAGACCTACAATTATTGGAGGGTTGGGGCTTTCGGTCACATAACATTAGCCCTACCTCTGGGAAGGGATGTAGAGCTGGATATGAAGTCCTGTGGGCAATGATTCAGTTAGTCATGCCTACATAATGAAACTCCAATAAAAATTCTGGACACCAAGGCCTGGGTGAGATTCCCTGGCTGCCAATACTGTGTGTGTACTGTCATGCATTAATGTGCCAGGAAAATAATGTGCCCCTGAAGACAACGGAAGCTTGCATTCAGAAATCCTGTCTATGTATCTCTCTTTGGCTGATTCTGATTTGTATCCCTTTGCTGTAATAAAACTTAAATCATAAGTACAGCATTTTCCTCAGTTCTAGGAGCTGTTCTAGTGAATTATGCAATCTAAGGTAGCCGGTGGAGACACCAAAATTTACAGCCAGCTGATCAAAAGTGAGGGTTCCTCTGAGAATCCCTAAACTTGTTGTTGGATCTTGGACAGTCTTCTGAAGGACAGAGCCCTTAACCTAGAGTGTGGCCAACCAGGTAACAGCAAAGTTTAGAAGAAGCTGTTAAGAGTGTGGAACAAACCTAACACTCTATAGGGCCCTTTAGAGATTAAATCTTTGTCTCCCACCCCAGGCTACTTGTCTATCTACATGCAGGTCATTACAGTGCTTTCTTTCTTCCACAGTTCAGGTAATTGGCCAATCTGCCTCCTCTTTCTGGCTGCCACATTCTATCCTGTACTTTCTGGTTTCTTCTCCTTGGAAGGGTGGCTAGAAGACAGATTTCCAGACTTTCCTATCACACACCCATTACAGTTTCTGTTGTTTGTCCCCCATACTGCCTCTCTTCCTCAAACTAGCACAACATCTCCTCTTCATTTTTAAGAGTTTTTACTACCGGTCACTAAAAAAGAAATAAATGTACGCATCCTTTGACCCAGAAATTTTATTTCTAGGAATGTATCCTGTGGATCTACATCTATATGTTCACAAAGACATACAAAGATATTCAGTGCAGTATTGTTTATAATACTAGAAACAATCTGTATGTCTGTTAACAGAAGGCTAGAAATAGTAAGTAAAGGATACCCATACAGTACAGTAATCATCAGCCATTAAAAACATAAGACAAAGTGAGAATGCTCTCTATATAATAACAATTCTAAGGACAAATTTTAAATAAAATAAGCAAGGTGAAAACAACTTAAGTGATATTCTAGCATTTAGTGACTAATACATAAATGCTTGCATCTAGAAGAATACACAAGAAACTACTCAAAGTGATGACTTCTGGATAAGGAAACAGGGAAATTAAGGGATGGAGAAGGTTATTTTTCATGGCATGCACTTTTGTATCTTTTGAAAGATACAACGAATGTATGTTGTGCCTAATATTAAAAAAAATTTTTTTTCGAATGTTTGAGAGAGAGAGAGAGAGAGAGAGAGTGAGCAGGGGAGGGGCCAAGAAAGAGGGAGACACAATCCCAAGCGAGCTCTGCCCCATCAGCACGGGATTTGATGCAGGGCTAGAACTCATGAACCGCAGGATCATGACCTGAGCTGAAATCAAGAGTCAGACCCAGGGTGCCTGGGTGGCTCAGCTGGTTAAGCGTCTGACTTCAGCTCAGGTCATGATCTGGTCCGTGAGTTTGAGGCCCATGTCCAGCTCTGTGTTGACAGCTCGGAGTTCCAAGCCTGCTTCAGATTCTTTGTGTCTCTGTCTCTCTCTCTCTCTCTCTGTCTCTCTCCCCCCCCTTCCCCACTCATGCTCTGTCTCTCAAAAATAAACAAACAAACAAACAAAAAAGAGTCAGATGCTTAACTAACTGAGCCACCTAGGCACCCCTAAGTCAATTCCTAAAAAGGAGTAGCTGAGGAAAATTTTCTCCTCACAACATGAGGTATTGCCCTTCCCCATGATGCCTTCCTTTTCAGTGATCACATACATCCTCTAACCATACAGTTAGAATATCCAGAACAGGGATGAACAGATTAACCTAAACCTTCAGACTGTTGTGAAATGAATTTATATCTCAGTGAAACTCCAGGCAGACACACCCAAGTTCAAACTCTACTACATGTAATACAGGAGAAATCGGGGTGCCTGGGTGGCTTAGTCGGTTAAGCGTCCGACTTTCGCTTAGGTCATGATCTCGCGGTTCGTGGGTTCGAGCCCCGTGTCGGGCTCTGTGTTGACTGCCAGCTCAGAGCCTGGAGCCTGTTTCAGTCTGTGACTCCCTCTCTCTCTGACCCTCCCCTGCTCACGCTGTCTCTCTCTCTCTCTCTCCTAGAAATAAATAAAACATTAAAAAAAAAATACAGGAGAAATCTACTAAGATCTTCTCTGACTTGGTTTCATCCACAAATCCTTTAGGCACACTTAACCTTCAAATACAGGCAAAGAGGTTTTCAGTGTGTCATTTTCATTTTCACTGAGGGAATAAATATATTCCTCCTCCTTGTCCAAACTCCCCAAAGCCTACTCCACAATCACTGCTGAAGACAAGACTCTTTCGAGTTCCTGGGTTGCTCAGCTAAGTAAGTGTCTTACTTTGGGTCAGATCATGATCTCACGGTCTACGGGTTTGAACTTCACATCAGGCTCTGTGCTGACAGAGCAGAGCCTGGAGCCTGCTTTAGATTCTATGTCTCCCTTTCTCTCTGCCTGTCCCCTACTCGCACCCTGTCTCTCTCTCAAAAATAAACATTAAAAAAAAAAAGATAAGATTCTTCTTCATCTTCTGGTAATGGAAGATCTCAGAACTCTGATAATTGAATGAAGGCCTCCATATAAAGCTTTCAAACATGTACCGAACCTTTTCTCCTCTGGGATGGACCAACATAGACACATATGGAATTCCTAGGACTAACTAAATTCCTGAATACTGTGCCTATAGTTAAAAGATTAAATGAGATGGCAATAAATTCATAAGAGAGATTAATGTGCCGTGTACCTGTAGCACCAGCTGTCCTATTAATTAACTGGCTAGATATAACTGAATATTTGAAGTTAAAACTCTAGAATGGGAAGGATTTTTTTATACATAATCACGAATAACATCTCCCAAAGTAGCTGGCTTACGATAAACAGGATATTGCCACTGGACAGGTATGGAAATAGGCAAAAAATAGAAATACTCAAGCAATTTAACTCCTGTAGGAATAGTAAAGTAATATCTTTAAAACTGTCCTCTGCACTCTGAACAATGTAATACACATTTCCTCAACAAATATTTGCTGAGCATCTAATATGTATGAGACTTTTATAAGTGCCAAACATCTGCAATCAGGAAAGAGTAGCTTATAGACTAGTCTAACCAGGGATAATGAAGGAGGAAAGGATTCAGGCCAAGTTCACAATAATGTCACCAAAAGTTCTTTCTCTAGCTCAAATATTTTTATTTAATAATTCTTTGCAGGTACTTTGTAGTACAGAAGACAGTACCACAATGCAACTTGCTTTCTGCTTAGGAACCAAGAATGTTATTATGCAGTAACTTCCAGATTTCTGAGTTTCAGGGGCCAGTAGAATGACCACAAAAAGGGCTGATTTTTTTTCTAAAAATATGAGAAACCAAAACTACCTGGTTCACTGTCTTCACTTCATACACTAATATTTTAACAATAAAGGACCTCTCTCAGAATTCAGAGACTAAACAAATTTAGTTGCAAGAAAAACAGAATGTTTCCTATTTTTTCCCCTCATTACACTGAATATGAGTGAAAAATTCCTAACAGATCAATATATGAGAATCAGTGAAAAGTAAAATGAAAAGATCATGGACTTACAAGTCCAAGGGACCTTGTTTCAATTTTTATGACTGCAGGTTAAGTCACTTAACCACTATGAGCCTCAGCTTCCTCAGGGATATTATCTCAGAAGTTTATGAAGGATTAAACATAATTTTACATTAAGCACTTGGCATTAAATCTGGCACCTAAAAGGTGTTCAACAAACATAAGCAACTTTCTTTGCTAAAGTAAATATTGGGACTTCCACTTCTGGTCATAACAGAACCAGACTCTTACTGCACACAACCACAAAACCATATGAATACATGAGGCTCTCCCACTGAGGGGGTAAATTCCTACCTGTGGCACAGTGAGCTAGGATCTAAGTGGTGTAGGAAGGTCCCACTGAGCTGAAAGTAAATCAGGGTTTGGAGCAGGTGAAAGAGCTAGAGGCCTTGAGTCAGGGTACCAGAGAAGGAATATGTGCAGGATCGAAGTGACCAGGAAGGGACAGAAGTCTATGTGGAGGTCACCTGTGGATGAGTTCTTGGCTAAGGGCTGGGCTGCTCAGCAGAGGGTGATATTTTGCAAGTTTACCACAGAATGGCTGCTATGGAATCAAAAGTGGCACAGAGATACTTGAGGTTCAGCAAACAGTGCTAGAGGACTTCAGAGTTCTGGTCAAGGCAGGCATCCAGGTGATATAAGACAAAGGCCATGACCATGCATCTTTTTTTTTTTTTTAAGGTTATTTATTTTGAGCAAGAGAGCACACACTCTTGAGAGAGGGGGAAGGGCAGAGACAGAGAGGGAGAAAAAGAATCCCAAGGAGGCTCCAAACTTTTAGTGCAAAGCCCGACACAGGAACTCAAACTCACAGAACTGTGAGATCATGACCTGGGCCAAAATCAAGAGTCAGATGCTTAACTAACTGAGCCACCATGCATCTTAAAGTAAGACTTCTTTAAGATCTGCCCTAACAAGGCGTGGGGGAAGGCCACCATAGCCCAGCATGGGGCATGGAGCCCAAATGAGGTAAGGAGGGCACTATGCAGAGCTGGATGGCAATGGCAACAGCAGCAAAAAAATGGCTGCATACAAGGAAATGATCAAATAAGTAAATCTATTTAGGATAATGAGAATCAGATTCATCAGAGAAGGAAGTTACAAATATGCAAAGGGAAACGAGAGAAGCTTGTGGTATTGGATTGGAACTGGAGAGATTATTGCAAATGCATGGTTTTCAATATTTCTTTCAACATGTTATCTATAGACAGATATAAAATATAGATCCACTGAGAGGGCCTGGGATTAGTGACATACCAATAGCAACAAGCACACCTAGTATCTTATTTCTTAACACTAATCTCTACTAAAGAGGAAATCAGGCTCGTTAGAGAAATGATTAATTTCAGGTCTAGGGCATAATAAAGTCCAAGACATGCCCTAAACATCTCTTTTAAAATAAGGAAGTGTTCAAAGAATGATGAAGAAATGAAAATAACAAAGCTTGAAGGGCCTCCCAAGAGTCAAAGCTAGAACTATTTGAGCACAAGAATAATAGACCTCCACAAATACATACTGATATAAATAAATGAATAAATTGTTTGATAGGGAACAGGATATTTAATAGCTTAGAGTACATCCCCACAAAATCCTTATTGATTACAAAGAGTATGGGGCACCTGCGTGGCTCAGTCGGTTAAGCGTCCGACTTTGGCTCTGGTCATGATCACACAGTTCGTGGATTCGAGCCCCGTGTTGGGCTCTGTGCTGACAACCAGAACAGAGCCTGGAGGCTGCTTCAGATTCTGTGTCTCCCTCTCTCTCTGACCCTCCCCTGCTCATGCTGTTTCTCTCTCTCAGAAATAAATAAAACATTAAAAAAAAAAAAAAAGAGTAACTGCACAGTAGAGAAGCCTTGTAGACATCCCCTTAGTCGAGTGATCAAAACTAACGTCACTAGCTATCAAACAAATCAAAATCATATGCCACTTATAAGATATAATGAGAACATGTGACTTCTGTGATATTCCTGTGAAAGATGCAACCTGACTCCACTCATAAAGTGAATTAGATAAATGAAATGGACAGACATTAAAAAAAAACAAAACAGCTGGTAATCTTCAAAAGTATTAAGATCATGGAAAAAAAAAAAACCCTGAGAAAACACTCCAGACTGAAAATGAAAAGATACAACATTCAAATACATGTGTTGGAACCGATCCCTTTGCTACAAAAGGACATTACTGGAACAAGTGTATCTCAGTTTCCTCATCTGTACATCATGAAGTTAAACTAGATTTATTGCTTCTAATATCAATAGAGAACTCAAAGAAGTTTTTATAAGGACAAACAAAAAAAAAACCCCTACATCTAATAGTAATTCAAAATATAAAAAGACTTCCACTGATAGTCTAACCATGCTTATAAAGAAAGACTACCATAGACATCTTCAGGCCTTAACCAAAATTGAACTTTTTAAGTTTTAAAGTCTTACAGGAAAAAGTATTAAGGAAAAAAAATGTTACATAATGTCTCTATAAATTGTATAATCCCGCAGTGCAATATTTTATCTAGCTATATCAGCTGATTAGGACAAAAGTCAAGATTTTGTTAAACAGAGAGGAAAATTTAGCCCAGTTATATATAAAACATATTCCCTTTTGTACATATGGTTGCATATAAGTATGAGATAGCCATATATATGGGCCTGCATATGCACAGAAAATTTTGGGAAGGATACATACAAAACTGTTGACAATGACTAGTTCTGCAAAATAGGAATAGATGGTCTTAAAGGAGACAGGACTTTCTTCTCTATCTTCTACCCTTGAATACTCAGTTCTCAACAAGAAATTTTAAAAAAGAGAAAAAGGTAAAGTTATCCTTGGCAACTAAGCACATATAGCACCCAGATAATGGTTTCTAACTACCATTCCTACCTAGTATGAAACTCCTTGTAGAAATGCCTGATTCCACATGTGGATCGGAGCTAGTACAAAGTGAGCTGTGGACATCTTGTGCCGGGAAGCAAAGAAGCACTCAAAAACCAAGGCAGGAACGTGCAAAGGACAATGCTAGTGTGAGAGGGCTGCCACTGGCCAAATGTGAGATAACTTGAACATCAAAAAGAAACACCGTAACTAAAAAAACTATCAAGAAAAGCAAAGAAGTGATTATTACAAGTGCCAGGGTAGCAGGTAATTAAGGGGATGGAGAAAGCACACAGTGGTTTTCTGGAATGCTGATGATGTTCTATTTCTTGGCCTGGAAAATAATTATACGAATATCTGTTTCATTGTTAGTTAAGAAACCATACATATTTGTTGGGTCCACTTTTTCATATGTATGTATTTCATAGTTTTAAGGAAAAAAGGTTTCGGGGGGAAAAAAAGGTAAAAACAAGAGGCTTTTAGAAAGAAAATTATAGTATTTTACCTGCAAGAGTATGTAGGTTCTCCTACTTTAAAAACACGACCACAAAGATGAGAAGGTTTGTTTGCTTGCTCAAGTTTTGGAAATCCAAACGCAGGATCTTCACCACAAAGGTACCACTCCATTGGTCCCAACAAAAGGTGCTGTGCCAGCATGTCTTCCTTCTGTGGAAAAGGGTTGGGACCCCTGCAGTAGATTTTGGGTACATAGTGGGCTAAATGCTGGTACACTTCTCTAGTGAGGTCAGTTGCTTGCAGCCATTTCTTTAAAAAAGAAAAAAGAAAAAGTAGGTTCAAACAATGCCAAACTGCTCATTTGAAGAAACCTACTCTCTATTCTTTTAGGCACAAAAATAAGGATAAAAAGAGTCCTATAAATTATTTTGTTGACATCACTCATAACTGTATATTCTTTCCAAAAAGGGTAAAATCCATTTAGAACTTGATAAAAATGTCTAGTATTTTAGAATTCTACTTAAAGTGAAATGATCCCCTCTCTTCAAAATGACTCTTAAAGCAATCTTCTGTAGGCAATTAACACGCAAATGACCACCACAAATCATCATACAAGACACAAGCCATTGAGCCTATCTGACTTCTTTTCTAATCTTTGCTCAAATGATATACTAATTGTGATTTGAATTCTCTTGTCAGTTTGCTGATAGGAAGAGTATGCAGTGAACATGAATAGCCAATACACTACTTAACTTCTCATTGATTAATAAATGATTTACCGGTCTCATGAATATAAGTCTACAAGAGACTTTGTTCTATCAATTATTCCTTCTTTCCCTGATCAACCTCTCTATAAACGCTTTTCCCTTTGCTCTCCCTGCTAAAGACAAACAAAAGCCACTTTTCTGTTCCAAACTTTTATGTCCAGCTACCTGGATAATTATACTTAGATATCTAACAGATACTGTGATATCATGATTTAAAATTAGAAATACATATTTGGTCTTCTTCCCATTCCTGGCACAGAGCTCCTAACACTTCTGAAATTTCCTAAGTGATAAGTGAGATAAAGGTGAAAGGAGTATCTTTTGATATTCATAACAATCACTTTTCAACCAAGCTAGAGCTGAGGTTAATGAAATGACTTTTGGAAAATCCCTAAGGATGCAGAGTTGGTTGCAAGAGGGAACAAGACATGTGACAGGTTAGAAATTACTGCCTCCGCCCCCAACCCTGAGGGGAGAGGGGCTGGAGGCCTTGCTAATCATTAACGACCAATAATAATCAATTGTGCTTATGTAATGAAGCCTCCATTAAAAAAATGGCTACATGTGGGGGTTCAAGGAGCTTCTGGGTTGGTGCACACACGTAAGTGCTGGTGCACTCAGAGACAACATGTTAGCTCTGCACCCTTTTCCACATGTATCTCTTTCATTTGCTCTTCCTGAGGTAACCTGAGGACCCACTGCCTGTGACTGTGGGTTAAGTAGTAAGGGGGCAGTCTTGTGGGACTGAACCCTTAATCTGTGGGAATCTGATGCTAACTCCAGGTGCACGGTGTCAGAAGTGAATTGAATTGTAGGACACCCACTTAGTGTCTGTAGAGAATTAGAGAATTCCTATGTATGGGGGGAATAATCTCACATTTGGTGACTAGAAGTATTGGTAAGTGTAGAGAGAAATAGACGATACAGCTTCTCCTGATTCAAACACCAACTCACTATGTCTAAAATTGAACTCTTGATCTCAACTATCCCTTCTCAAAAACCTGCATTTTCCCCACTTCCCTATTTTACATCCCAGCATCTACCTAAGTATCCACACCAGGAAAACGTGAAAATCTTCCTTCTTCCTCAACCCAATTAATCCTATCTTGACTACTAGGCTATTGAATCCATCTCATTTCTTTCTCTATCCATCTTCATAGGCACTACCTCTGCTACTCTATTCCAAAACCCCCCACTCCCATCTTTCACCATTATTAACACAAGAAGGCCCTAACTATTCATTCTCACTAGTCTTGCCCTTGTGCAGTCCATTTTCCAGCCTCACTACCAGCGTGATTCTTGCAAAATGTCAATGTGATCATGTCATTCAGCTTCCCCTTGTATTTAGGATCAAATCAAGACCCTCAATGTTGGGACGTTGCCTTGTATAAGGTCCTTTGCCTTGTATCATACTGGTTTCCTCCTCCTTACCTGTACTGCTTCTCTCTCTGCTTTACAGGCTATTTTCTACACATTTACGTTTCACTTTCTCTAAGATGCCTTCTCAGCCCATTCCTTACTCCCACTGCCTGTTCCTACTTCCCCTGGGTCGCAGTGAGCATTTGGTAAAATCTGTTAACTGAATGACTATAAATATGTTTATTCTACTTACTGTCATATAACATTGATACTGCAGAAAGATGCTCCAAGTGGCTTTAATGAAAGCAGAGATAAAGTAGATCCAGGCCTGCAGTCTCTAAAAACCAAACCAAATAAGCCCTAGATAAGGTATCCTTCAAACCACCTCCTTTCTTTTCCCCTTCTATTTCCTTACATCTTAAGTCTTTTCCCTATATTGTTATTTATCCCTGCCGAATCTGTATGTTTATCTGTCCCCCATACTGCTTTGTGTAATTGCAACTTATTTTGGCTCTCAAACAGGTAAACATTTAAAATCAGAATACAGGAAAGGACTCAATTCTACAAAAATGCAGTTCACTGAACTGCTAACTCATAGGTCTAATGTTTACCTATGGATTACAACCAAAGTTAATGTTATATCCTTGTTAAAAGAGTTTATGTTCAAATGAGGTCTACCACTGTAAGACAACAGTATGAGGTCTTCATTTCAACTATTACTCATAAAATCTTTACCTAGTTCCTTCCTTCTAAAAATAACTATACATAGATATTTTAAATACACAGGAGGAGGTATAGATTAACTTTCTAGTCAACCTCATATTTTCACGTGTGCTAAAAACGTAAAAACTTTGTTAGTAAATTAAGGGATTGAATTGAAGCTTGTAACAGAACAGAGTGAAAAACTTTTCACCCCTAAAATGAAACTATGTTTTCCAAATGTTAGCAACTTAGTTGTGTTTCCTTTATGCAAGTAAGAAAGAGACTAAATTACTCTTAAAACAGCACAGGATTAAGGATTCTCTTTAGAGAAGTGACTTGAAATCAAAATCTCACACACACACACACACACACACACACAGTTTAGTAATTATAAAAAGGACAAGTTAAAAAAAAAAGTAGTCAATAGTAAAGATTGATTTGATTGATGGCAAAGAGCCATCAACCCAAAAGCAAGATAGAATCTAATTCTTTGAGCTAAAAAGCATTTTTTTTGGCCACATCTAAGGGTAAATGTCTAGTTTTTTACCCATCGTCAGAAACCCTATTTCAAACATCAATGAACAAATCCACTCACCCTAAGCAATTTACTGTTTCTGGATAAAAATTAAGCTTTAAGATTCAAAAAATTTACTCCTATGATCCTAGAAAGTTATGCTTCAGGCAATTTTAATTTACAACGCATTTAAAACTTTTATCTTAACAATAATTTTTGTTTTCCTTTTATGTTCCTATTTTTCTTTTTCTTTTTTACATTTTTTAACGTTTATACATTTTTGAGAGACAGAGAGCTCAAGCAGAAGAGGGGCAGATAGAGAAGGAGACACAGAATCCAAAGCAGGCTCCAGGCTCTGAGCTGTCAGCACAGAGCCCCACGCGGGGCTCGAATTCATGGGCCATGAGATCATGACCTGAACTGAAGTTGGACATTAACACACTGAGCCCCCCAGAAGCCCCTATGTTCCTACTTTTCTCAAAACCACTTTTGCAGGATTTTAATCCAGGGAGAATTAAAAGTGATGTTTTCTAAAAGAAATTTTATGTTTTGTGGCTGCAACAACACTGATGGGTCAAATCTGCTCACAGATTTCTTCCTTCCTTCCTTGTCTTTCCTCCTTTCTCTCTTTCTTAAGCTCCATGCCCAATGTGGGGCTTGAACTTATGACCCTGAGATTGAGAGTTGCATGCTCTACCAAATGAACTAGCCAAGCACCCCTCTATTTACAGATTTCTTTTTTTTTTTTTTTAATGTTTTATTTATTTTTAGGAGAGGGAGAGACAGACAGCATGAGCAGGGGAGGGTCAGAGAGAGAGGGAGACACAGAATTGGAAACAGGCTCCAGGCTCTGAGCTAGCTGTCAGCACAGAGCCTNTATTATATATGCCTATTAATATATAATAACATCACAATACTCACTATATAGTACATATGATATACATTACTGTATGTAATTTGTGCTGATATTATATTATAAATTATTAGTAGAGCATTTCATCCTAAATACTATTTATAATATGTTGTTATAAATTATTAACAAGGTATACATATCTGGCTCAAGAAAAGCAGGCATAAGCTCCAAATTTAAAACCACCTAACAGATTTGGGATCTATTACAGACATTTTAAGCTTCATTAAACACTTAATAACAGAAAACAAAGTACCTTTACATAAAAATTCTATACCAGAAATATTCAATTAGTGACTGGCAACAATATAGATTGAAAAAAAAATAGTTCTGAAGAAAAACTGAACAGGAGGAAAAAATTTTTTGGCTGCCTTTCACAATAGTGGCTCACATGTATCTCAAAAAAATAAAATCAATAGCTTTTCTTATTAGCTCTCATTAACATAAGCTAACTGTAACTGTTTCTTCAACATGAACAACTATTGAGATTTGTAATTTAGTTACATGTTAATTTGTACTTCAAACACTGTGGCTGTCAAACCAGTGTGTACAGCAAATAAGCACTTATCTTATTAGAAGTCATCCATAAGGGAAGTAAGAAACTGTCAACTCATTCCACTAAAGTAAACATGTTACAACAACGTTTCCAGGAGCTTTCCTTTTCTGAATGCTAAATTTAAGCCTTGGGATAAAGAGCAAGTGTAATAAACACAAAAATGAAAGCCTCCCTAGAGGTTAGCCTTTTATTACAGTATCTATTATTCTATACCCAATTCAAACTGTATCCTTTAGGGGTTGTAGGGGGATGGGCTAAATGGGTATGGGGCATTAAGAAATCAACTGAAATCATTGTTGTTCTACATGCTAACTAACTTGAATGTAAATTAAGAAATAAATTAATTTTAAAAAGCTATTTAAAAAATTTTTTTAATGTATCCTTTAACCACATTTGATTTTGTTTTCAAACAAGGATGACCGGGGCGCCTGGGTGGCCCAGTCGGTTGGGCATCCGACTTCCGCTCAGGTCATGATCTCACGGTTAGTGGGTTCGAGCCCCGCGTCAGGCTCTGTGCTGACAACTAGCTCGAAGTCTGGAGCCTGTTTCAGATTCTGTGTCTCCCTCTCTTTCTGACCCTCCCCTGCTCACGCTGTCTCTCTCTCTTTCTCTCTCTCTCAGAAATAAATAAAAACATTAAAAAAAAAACCCCAAGGATTAACAACATGTAAGTTAATTACAAAGCAAGTCTCATTAGTACTGAAATTAACTTTTCAAGACTATGTTATGAAAAATCTTAAACAGATCTTATAATTAGAGTTCTAGAAATGAAGTAAAAGCACTCTGAAAGCAAAGTAAAATACAAACTTTATAATGAAAGAGAAAAAAATCTAATTTAAAAAGAGGCAAAAGATCTGAATTGACATTTCCAAAGATGTACAGATGGCCAATAAGCTCATGAAAAGATATTCAGCACCTACAGTCATGAAGGAAATACAAATCAAAACTGCAATGAGATACCACTTCACACTCGACAGAATAGTTATAATCAAAAAGAGACAATAACAGTGTTGGCAAGGAGGTGGAGAAATTCACTGGAACCCTCACATACTACTGGTGAAAATGTAAAATGATGCAATCACTTTGGAAAACAGCTTCCCAAAACGTTAAGCATAGAATTACCATAGACCCAAGCAATAACATGCCTGGGTATATGCTCAAAAAAAAAAAAAGAAAGAAAAGAAAAGAAAACAGATGTCTCCACAGAAACGTACACAAATGTTCACAGCAACACGATTCATGATATCCAAAAAATGGAAACCACCCAAATGTCATCAGCCGATAAATAAAATATGGTATTTCCATACAATGGAATATCATTTGGCAATAAAAATGGGGTGTTAATACATACTATGACAAGGTTGCACCTTGACAACATTTACTAAGCAAAAGAAACCAGTCAAAAAGACAACATATTGTTATTATTCCATTCATATGAAATTTCCAGACTAGGCAAATCTATGGAGACAGAAAATAGGTAAGTAATTGTCTAGAGTTCAGGAGTTTAGGGGCAAATGGGGAGTGACTGCTGTAAGTATAGGAATTTTTGGGGGGTGATGAGAATGTTCTAAAATTATGGTGATGCACAACTCTATGAATATACTAAAAACCACTGAACTGAATTTACATATGTGAACTGCAGACAAAACTGTCAAAATTTTAAAGCAAAAAATATCCAATGAAGACATAACACTCTACATAAAATTTCTAGAATGAGTATGTCTTTTATACTTGAGGAAAAACAATATATATACTTCTTAAATCACAATCACCCAATGGAACTCATTATAATAAAATTGGTGGAGCAAAAAATGTGGACAGACTAAAGATGTGCTAGAAAAATCAAAACTTGTGGAATCAATTCTACCAAGAAAAAAGAAAACTGACAAGAGAGGAGTACTTTAATACACTAAGCTTACAATTATTCAAAGAGAGCACTTAACTGCTTTTATTTGTGAGACATGCTTGTTACGATACATACGTTCCTTTTTGTAACAGAAATTTAAAAAGCAGGATGTAAATAAAGTGTGGGAAAGATGACACTAAGCTTATCAAGTAATTTTAAATGAACATGATCCCATAAATTATCAGTAACTAAGGTCTAAAGGCTGAAATAACTGCTCTGTTTACCCTCTCTAAAGTCTATTTTTAACCTGAGAAAGGTTTATTAATTCATTTTAATTTGTGATAAAGGGCTGTGCTGTAGACTACGCTGAAAGAATAGTTTTACATGTTATGTGGTTTTAACAAATACAGACCATAAACCCCTCACAAAGTAAGGCCAGGTTACAGAGCTGGAAGAATACTGTATTTTAATATTAGTTTCCAAAATTTTAATTTTATAACGTTAATTTTAGCATTTTAAGTCTTATTTAAAGAATTTTGTTGGCCTTTCGACTAAAATGTTTTTCATCTTATTGTTCAGAAAGCCATTTAAAAGTAAACAGAGCAAAAGTAAAATGTAGCTCAGACTGAGATCATCACAAACTCAACTTAAGTCCCAATTAATACATTTCCATCGCTTTCTCCTTAGTTTCTCCCACTATATCTGCTTGAGAATTTCACTACACATGAATTACTGCATGGGTCTCCAGCACCGGTTTTAGAATCGGTTTCCACAGGAACTTCTCAACAAGTTGGAGAAACTCCGATCACTTGATATCTTTCAGAGTTGGAGAAACACAATCACTTGCACTTTAAGAACTGGAAAAATATAGTGCACAGCCTGTATCACAGGGCCAAAACACAAAATTCACTGGGAGTAAAACAACAACAACAAACTTTGGAGTGGACGACAGATGTACTATTAATATGGATATTGATGGACATGATGACACGGATAGGGAATAGCTGTCATTCTGACCACTTTACTGCTTCCTTGGAACACTGCTCTCTCTGATAAATGAAGGGCAGATGGGGACGAAAATCCTTGGGTTGTTGCAATATGAAACAGAAAGTAAATGAAAACAGACCTAGACTAAACAAAGTGGCTTAAAAAAATATTCAAGAGTCATCATTCAACAATGTATCGCTTTAAACTTTTCACCTCTACTCCTGCCATCGACTTCCACTCTGACTTTCGGGTCTTTATGGATTCACACAGTCACCCCTCACAGGACCGACAGCCCCACGGTGCCCCACCGAAATTTTGTTCATAACGTTAAGATTGTTAACATGTGTGCAAAGGTCACTCCCTCCCTAAAAGCTTTTTAAAAATCAGAGGCCTTAGAAGGGAGTCCTGGGTTGTCTCCCTCCATTCATATTCATCCTGGACAATCTGTTCTAATGAGTGTTCCCCTGTCCTTCTCGAGGAAAGATGCCATCAAGTGTATTAAAGTCATCATCTTACAACTCTACTCACACCAGTATATTCTTAGGACGCTTTCCTTACAACACTGAGCTTGAACGGTTTAAGTTTGGGGGTTAACTGCTCCCACTGTGCGGTGACCAGACCTCACATTATTAGTTTCTATCTGCTGAACTTTGCTCTCTCAAAGTTACATAATATTTCTTTTCCACCCAACTATCCCTAACTCCTAGAAAAACTATTATGTTTTAAATCTCCCAGCCTCCACTACTGCTTTCTCACACTCTGTTAACACTACTTTCCGCACATTCACCAATGACGTCGACAGACCAAACCGGGGCAAAAACGCACTGACGGGGGCATAGACGGAAAACGGTGTCGTTTGCATCCTTTGGTGCCTATAGGGTAGTCCCAGAAACAAAGTAGGGACCCGGTTAGGGGAGCACGTTCCGGTGGAGGCGGCAATGCTCCACTAACCTGCGGGAAAGGAATTAGGCAGATAAAGTAGGGCGATTATACCCCCAGACCAGGAAGCGTCTTCCTCTCCCCTCTCCCGAGAGCTGGCCTAAAGGGCAGAGGCCCCAGTGTTGGGGACTTCATGGGAGGGTGGGGGTAAGGACGAATAATGGAAGAGCGGTCGCTTCTCCCAGGCAGAAACGGAACGTAAAGGTGGCCAGGGCACAGAGCGGCTCTGCGGGCGATTTGAGAATAAAGGAGGGCGAGGGGCAGGCTCGGTGGCCTCCCCGGGCAGTTACCCACACGGCGAGGACAGAGAGCCCGGCGAGGTCGTTACCCCAAGTCAGAGCACAGCTGCTCCGAGATTTCCAGGAGTCCGTTCCGCCCCCACCCCCGGGCGCGGCCCGCCAGGGCCGGACGTCCCCGCCCGGGTCCCGGCACTCACCCCCGCTGTCTCCTCAGCCGAACATTCCAGCAAACTCCGGTCGATGGCCTGAACCTCGGGCTCCAGCTCCGACGCCATCTTCCCTCCTCTTCCTCCCCAGAGCTGACGCCGCTACCGCCGCCCCGAGGGCCGCGGCCTCGCCACAGCCTCGGCTGCAAAGACTGCCACCCGTGTCCCAGGCAGTCGGTCCGGAGTCCTCCAGGCGGCCGCGGGTGGGGAGGAAGGAGAGAAGTGTGAGGTAAGCTGGACAGGAGGGAAGACGGCCTCCTGCGCTCTCTCCCGGGCTCGGCGCCCAAGAGTCAAGTCACTGCCTTGTCCCTGCCCAGGAGAAGGACACAGAAAACCCAGGACCTGGCACTCTCACCCGCTTCTACCGCGTCCGGCACCGGGAAAGGAGCAATAACACCCAAGAGAGGAAGCAGAGCAGTCTGGGAACTGTAGTCCCTCTTGACTGGACTGGGAAGCAGGTGGAGCCCGTCTAGGGTGCCCCATGAAGGCATTGTGGGAGTTGTAGTCCATCTTCTAACGCGAGCATGGGCAAATGGCAGACAAGCAGGTGGGGCTTTCCTGTACAACTAGAATCCTGGGAAGTGACTAGCGGAAAGAAGGGCCCACCTGGGAAGAGGCTGAAGAGCACGTCATTGTGGGAACTGTAGTTTTATTCCCCCCAACTCCATTTGTTCATGTTTGTATCCCCAGATCCTAGAAGGTGCCTGGCACGTGGTAGATGCTCAAGTACTTTTCAAAGTCTGGCCTATGGTAGGTAGGCCGACCGATGGTCGTCGAAAGAACAGAAGAATTACGTTTTATTCCTATAGTTCTAGGACTATGTCATTCACCATGCCCTCATCTTTTAGACTGCAACTGAGATGGACATACCCAGATTTTTTGAGGTTTTAAAACATATTTAAATGTTGTTAAAGAAAACGTTTACAAGTAATTTAGTTATGACCACTTACCGAAATGTATTATAAATGTCGCTGCAAAGGAAAAGGAGCCTATCAGCTAAGTCTATTAAGATTTACTCTTGGGGCACCTGGGTGGTTCAATTGGTTAAGCGTGCCTGGGGCTTTGTCTCACATCATGATCTCCCAGTTCATGGGTTTGAGCCCGGCACTGGGCTCTGTGCTGCCAGTCACAGAGGCTGGGGCCTGTATCAGATTCTGTCTCTCTCTCTCTCTCTCTTTCTCTCTCTCCCTCCCCAACTCCTGTTCTCTCTCTCTCTCTCTCTCTCAAAATTAAATAAACCTTAAAAGAATTGTTTTTAAACGAGTTACTCTTGACAGGGACATTTGATAAAAATAGATTAGGAACAAAAGAAAATTATGTTTGGTTAGAGGTAATTAGTTTTATGACTCACAGTTAGATGAGTGCGTTTCTTATTACGAGTCTTCAGTTCCTTTAGAGTTTACCAGAAAATTTACACATTTTATCAGGCATGCTAATTCATTCCCAGAAGGAGTTTGTGAATTATTTTAGGCAAAAAAAAAAAAAAAAAGGACCTGCCCCAATCCAGGTCTGGGACATGTATCTGTTGTTGTTATTGTTGTTAACAATAGTATTAACCAAGTGTTTTGTTTTTGCTTTTTTTAATTAGGAAATAAAAATTACCCATAATCTCATAGTTCAAATAAGTCTTGTTCTCACTTTTAAAAAGTAGTATAAGACTAGAAATTCAAACTTAATAGGAATATTTGATTGATTGATTGATTGATTTATAAAATAAGCTCTATTTCCAACATGGGGCTTAACCTCACAACCCTGAGATCAAGAGTCACAAGTTCCACTGACTGAGTCAACCAGGTACCCATGTAGGAATATTTTAAAAGGAAAAATGACAGGGCACTTGGGTGGGTCAGTTGGTTAAGCATCTGACTTTTGATTTTGGCTCAGGTCGTGATGTCACAGTTCATGAGTCTGAGCCCCATGTTGGGCCCTGTGCTGTTAGCACAGAGCCTGCTTAGAATTCTCTCTCTGCCCCTCCCCTGCTTGTGCTCTCTCACCCTCTCTCTAAAAATAAATAAATGTTAAAAAGAAAAAAAGGAAAAATGAAAATGACTATACATACCCCAAGTCCCTCCTCCCCAAAGAAAATCGTTTCAGTATTTCCTTCCATTACTTTTAGACTGATTTTAAAATCAGGTTTTTTTTAATCTTTATTTATTTGTGTGTGTGTGAGAGAGAGACACACATACAGAGTGAGAGTGGGGAGGAACAGAGAGAGAAGGAGACACAGAATCCAAATCAGGCTCAAGGCTCCAAGCCCTACTTAGGGCTCAAATTCACAAACCCCAAGATCACGACCTGGGCTGAAGTCTGATGCTCAACTGACTGATCTGCCCAGGTGCCCCATCAAAGATTCCTGTTCCTCTTTCATAATGTCTTGTTACTTTTTTATGGTTCTAAATCTTTGCCTTATATCTTTAATACTTCTAACTATTCACATTCAGTAGTGTTTATTAGATTGTTATACTCATGAAGATCTTAGGAATCTAATCTTACTTTGTGTGTGTGTGTTGATCACTTAAATGATTGTTTCCTCTCTACTTTGTGAGGATGAATTTTGAGATCAACTTCATTTAACATTAGTGTGGGAAACTTGAGTGGCCTGTGTTGAGAGCATATACCTTCAAAGTAGTTCCATTTGCCTCTACAAGGCCAGGCATTCCTGAAGCATCATACACTCAGGATCATACACATAGAACCAATTTTTACATCAATTTCTTGGCTTCTAGTTCTCTAATAATACAAATTGAATTGTGTGGCACTGTCCTTTTTATACATTTTTAAGTTTATTTTTATTTATTTTGAGGGGAGGGAGGGGCAGTAAGAGGAGGAGAGACAGAATCCCGAGGAGGAGAGACAGAATCCCAAGCAGCCTCTATGCTGTCAGCACAGAACCTGATGCGGGGCTCGAACTCATGAACCATAAGATCGTGACCTGAGCCATAGTCAAGAGTCAGACACTTAAGCGACTGAGCCACCCAGGTGCCCTTGTTTATAAATTTTCAAGGGAGAATAATACTTTTTTCTACTCACAGTCAAGATAAAAGTTTCCTTGTCATTTCCTCTCAGCAAGTCAGTGAGTGTTTTTCTAGTCTATCCTTTTAATCTATACTTTCCTTTGAAAGCCCTGGCTTTATGTGGGGATCACAGTTTCAATTCGTGTTTCTTGGATCCACAGTCTTGTCTTCATTCCCACATGGTCATTAAAATGTCCAGTTAGGGTCACCTGGGTGGCTCACTTGGTTAAGCATCTGACTTTTGATTTCCACTCAGGTCATAATTTCATGGTTCGTGAGTTCAAGCTCCACGTCAGGCTCTGCACTGACAGTGTAGATCTTGCTTGGGATTCTCTCTCACCTTCTCTCTCTGCCCCTCCCCTGCTCTCTTGCTCCCTCTTTCTCTCTCTCTAAAAAAATAAGTAAATAAACTTAAAAAAAAAAAAGCCATCCAGTTAAACAGAGCATATTGAATACCTCATAACAGTGAAGGGTGGGGGAAGAAAAGACTAGGGTATGGCAACATCAAAATTTTGGAAGGGGGAAAGCAAATAGATGCAAAATAATTGACTTAACAATCAGAAAATGCTAAAACCTAAGTCATCAGCAGAGAAGCCCAGAACCAAGTCAATTCATATGCAGAATTCTGAAAGACTTAGACTCTGAGGCACAAGGTTACTCTGAGAGTGGGTGAATATGATGCTAAAAACAGGAATATTATTTGAAAGTCTGGACAGCAACAAACTAGATCACCCCATCTTCCACCCTGGAAGAAGACCAGAGGCTTTCCCTCTTGAGAGGCTGCATGTGAGGTCTTTGTACTAAGCAACACCAGGCACAGCTAAGGCCAGATACATTGTGCTAAATACTAGGGCATTAATTCAAAGTCTATACACTGAACAGGCTCATTCCAGTGCATTCCCCACCCTGGCTCTGAGAACACCAGTGACTGGCTTATAACTCCCAGGCAGGAGTTTGAGGGCATCTTCCCCAGAGGGACTGACCAGCCCAAAAGAAAGAAAATCTATCAGAGGGATGGGACTCTATATTAGGTTGATTGAGTGGCTTAAATACCAGAAATTTATTTTCTTATTCTAGAGTCTGGAAGTCTAAGACAAAAGTGCCAGCAGGGTTGGTTTCTGGTAAAACTTCTCCTCTTGGCTTCCAGATTGCTACCCTCTCACTATGGCTTTTCTTCTTTGTATGAGAGTCTCTTCCTCAGTACTATTGGATTATGGTCCCATTCTTATGACCTCATTTAACCTTAATTACAAGAACCCTACCTCCCAATACAGTCACTTCAACTTGGGGATTAGGGCTTCAACTTATGAATTTGGGGTGAGGGACCCAAGAGACCCCAACAAAATAGTGCACTTGGGTTACCTCACCCATGTATGAAAGGTTTCCAATCATCTTTTTGGTGAGCAGTTGTGAGCAAATTTGAGCAGACAAGCAATTGTGCACAGATATTTGAGCAAAATCTCTAAAAGAGAGACTAAAATATAAGAAAGATGAGGAAACAAATAAGTCAGAGAGTTGGAAAAAGCTTTTAAAAATGTTACTGGGATTCTTGGGAATAAGAGAAGATTTTACATTCATTAAAGAATAGGAGGCTGAGGTAGAGAAACATTCAAGAACAAAAAAGTGCTCTTAGATACTTAAAATGTAAAATCTCTGAGTTAAAAAAAGACCCTGAATAATAGGAGGTCTAGAAAGAACAGCAACAACAAAAATGGATGAGTATAAATTATCAAGGACAGTGTTCAAGAAAACTTGCAAGAATGGAAATATATGAGATTTTAGACTGAGGAAGCCCATCTGCAGAGCTGAAATCTGAACTCAGATTTGTCCAAGGCCGAGGGTCATATTCTTTCCATGCCATGTGGCTTCCCTCATGGACCCATGTATTAGTTTTTTTCAAAATTAAAATAACCGAACTCATGCATAGTGGGCCCAAACCCAGTCTCCCTTTTCCTTGACAGATCTTAAAGTAATTAATTGGCCCTTCTGAAAGTCCATGAGTAAAAGATTGAGAACTTTTGTTCTTGAATTACTTCAACACATTGAACCGAGATCTTCGTATCTTAACAGGATCATACCCAGATGGGTCCATCTATGATTAAGACTGTGGATACATGCTCTGCTTTCCTTGGGGACAAGGTTATTCACCTCCCTCTTTCATATTGAGATAACTGACAGTGATGACAGCCAATTGCAACTTTCTTCCTTATTTGTGGTGCTGAGAATGGGTTTCCTCTAGCCTCTAATAAAAGGATTATAAAGCAGCCAGGATGTAAAGAGTCCTCAGGCGGTAAAAAAAAAGTAAACACATGAAGTATATTATATAAATAAACAAATAAATCAAGATTTTGAAGAATATTTCATTTTTTCTGTATCTATTGTCATTCATGGAAATGATCTCTTGGGAATGGAACACTAGGCATTTTGTGGTTTTCTGCTCCCTAAAGTCAGCTTAGCAAGACCATCTTTTTTTTCCAGATGTGGGAAGGATGGTCACACGGCATACTGTGAGGCAGAATGGTCCAGCTAGCACATTCCATCCTTCCCAAATATTATTTCATTGGGTGTAGCAGGTGTGACAAAGATTCTGTCCTTGACCTACCTCCGGCCTCTCTGAGTCCTCTTTTTGACTAGCCCTTGGGATCTGTCCTTGGGCTGCTTATTCTAGTTTAGAAAGAATCCTGCTGAGTCTGTTTAGCGGAAATTTCCCACCTTTGGTCTAGTCACCATGATGTTTGATCAAATTCCTCATCCTTCATCCTTGATATTTTATCACCCTAGTCTGCCTTCAGCAAGAATCCGGTTGAGTTAATCTAGCGAAAATCTCCCTAGCTTTGATGTTTACTCTTAGTAGTTTTCCACCCCCTGACCCTATCCTGCTCCTTGGCTCTAAATCTCGATTTGTCCTTGTATTCTGAGGTGAGCCTGATCTTTCTTCTGTACTACAAAATCCCATTGTTATAGCACCTTTGAATAAAGTCTTCTTTACCATCTTTAAACAAGTATCATGAATATTTTTTTCTTGACAGGTGCAATACACTCTTTAAGGCATATTGTACTTGGTCATTATGTGAGGCAAAGCGAAAGGAAGGGTCTGGTATCTGCCTGGCTTTGCAAAGCCGTTAGAAAACTAAAGGATGAAGGCTTAAGGCTGCTAGGAAGGGTACTATTCTACTGGCCTCAGAAACCATCGCTCACAAGGTTTGCTATTGCAGCAAGTGCTGCAGATGGGCTTGCCCAGCCAATTTCATCTCCAGGTATGCTATCATGTGCTACAAAGTACGGTGAGCTAAAACTACATTTCCCACCCTCCTTTGCAACTAGGGCTCTGAGACGAATCAGTTATAAGTGCTCTGGTGAGATTTAGCAGTTGGAAGTGAGTTGGAGGCTGTCTTTCTGCTCCCCTGGCTACTACGGGTATGAAGCATGATCATGGGGATGTTGAGTTATCTACAGCAGGATCCATCTATAGTTTCTAGAGGACTAAGAGGCATTTATCATGATAGTGGTAACAACTCCCAGATTCTTAGATTGCAGCTGTGTGGGTATGTTCTTTAATTTAGCAGTTCCAGGATCATTCTCCCAGATGCTTATCCTAAAATTGCCCCTCTACCCTTTCTGACAAACTTGTGAGCATCTACTTTCTTGTATCAAACACCTACTTGCTTAAAAAATCTGCATCGCAGTTTCTATTTTTCACAACTACATCTTAAAAATGGTTGCTGTGATGGTAGTTAATTTTATGTGTAAACTTCGTTGAGCTATAGTGCCAGTTGTTTGGTCAAACAAGGTATTGCTGTGAAGATACATTGCAGATGTCATTAACATTTACAATCAGTTCATTGTAAGTCAAGAAGATTACCCTTGGGGTGCCTGGGTAGCTCAGTCAGTTGAGTGTCTGATTTGGGCTCGGGTCATGATCTCGCAGTTCAGCAGTCGTGAGTTCAGGCTCCGCATCAGACTCTGTCCTGACTGCTTAGAGCCTGGAGCCTGCTTCGGATTCCGTGTCTCCCTCTCTGTCTGACCTTCCCTTGCTCATACTCTGTCTCTCAGAAAAAAATAAACATTAAAAAGAAAAGAAAAGAAAAAAAAGATTACCCTTGATAATGTGGGTGGGCTTCATTCAATGAGTTGAAGGCCTTCAAAAACTGAGGTTTCCTGGAGAAAAAGAAATTCTGTTTCAAAACTGTAACAGAAATTTTGTCTGAGTTTCCAGCTTCCTGGCCTGCCCCACATTTTTTAGACTTGCCAGCCCTCATTTTTGTGAGAGTCAATTCCTTACAATAAATCTCTCTCTGTATGTATACATTGGTTCTGTCTCTAAAGAATCCTCACTAATACAATTATTAATTAGCAAATATATATTTATTTTCTTGTTGGTCTCCTTTAATTAGCTGAATGGGTTTTCCATTTTGTATTACAATTTTTTAATTAGAATTTTTTATTTTAGGGGTGCCTGGGTGGCTCAGTCAGTTGAGTGTTCAACTCTTGATTTCAGCTCAGGTCATGATCCCAGAGTCCTGGGATTGAGCCCTGCTTGGCTTCTTCACTGGACCTGGAGCCTGCTTAAGATTCTCTCTCCCTCTGCTCCTCTCTCTGGCTCATGCTCTTTCTCTCTAAAATAGAAAAAGAAAAAAGAAAAAGAAAATCATGGGAGGTGATTTAACAATTTTTATTTTTAATAGATAATATTATCACATGGTCTGCAATTTTAAAAGTATGAAAGGATTGAGTACCTGGGTGTCTCAGTCAGATAAGCATCCGACTTTGGCTCTGGTCATGATGTTGCAGCTTGTGGGTTCAAGCCCTGCATCGGACTCTCCACTGTTAGCACAGAGCCTGCTTCAGACCCTATGTCTCCCTCTCATTCTGTGCCTCCCTCACATGCTCACGCTCTCTCTCTAGCATGCTCGCACGCTTTCTCTCTTTCAAAAATAAGTAAACATTAAAAAATAATAAAAAATAAAAATATGAAATTGTTTAGGAAAGAAAAGTAAGTCACTCTCCTGACCCTTCCATTAGCCACCAAGTTCCCGCTCCTGGAGACAATTACTGTTTCATTTTATTGTGTGTCCTTCTAAAGTTTCTGTACAGTATTTTTTTTGTTTCTATACCGACGGTAGGATACATGTACATTTTCTGTATTTTTCTTTTTCATTTAAGAGATTTCTCCACATATATATCAAGTTGCTTCATTTTTAAAAAAATTTTTTAATGTTTATTTAATTTTGAGAGAGAGAGAGAGAGACAGAATATGAGCAGGGGAAGAACAGAGAGAGAGGGAGACCCAGAATCCAAAGCAGGCCCCGGGCTCTGAGCTGTCAGCACAGAGCCCAGGGCTCGAACTCACAAACTACAAGATCATGACCTGAACCTAAGTCGGATGCTTAGCCAATTAAGCTACCTAGGCATCCCAGGAGTTGCTTCATTTTATTTTTATTTTTTAAAAAAAATTTAAATGTTTTATTTATTTTTGAGAGAGAGACAGAGACAGAGTATGAGCAGGGGAGGGGCAGAGAGAGAGGGAGACACAGAATCTGAAGCAGGCTTCAGGCTCTGAACTGTCAGCACAGAGCCTGACGTGGGGCTCCAACTCATGAACTGAGAGATCATGACCTGAGCGTTAAATCGTATGCTTAACCAACTGAGCCACTCAGGCGCCCCTGAGTTGCTTCATTTAAAAAAAAAAATAGGGTACCTAGTATTCCAGTGGCTGTATGTTTTATTTATTTAACAATCCCTTATTGATGATGTTTAATCATTTCTAATCTTTTGTACTTACAGACCATGCTGCAATAAATAACTTTGTAAAAATGTCCTTATGCACACGCATGAGAATATCTGTGGGATAGATAAATTCTCAGAGCTGGAATCCCGCCATCACAGGATAGGAGTTTTTTCATTTTTCATTTTTGCCAAAATTACTCATGTGCAAATTTCAGTTAGAGACTTACAGGGTTCTGCGAAGTTTGTTAAGAAAAAAAGAAACTGAGGGTTGATGAAGGGAGGGGGTGGGGGATGGGCTAAATGAGTAATGAGTATTAAAGAGGGCACTTGTGATGAGCACTGGGTGTCATAAGTAAGCGAGGAATCACTAAATTCTACCCTAGAAATCAATATTACACTATATGTTAACTAACTAGAATAAAAATTAGAAAATAAATAAATAGATATTAAAAACAAAGAAAGGAAGGAAGAAGAGAGAAACCAGAACAATCTCTATTCTCTTTCCTCCCATTTCTGTCTTCTCAGAGGCAATCACTTTAAATTATTTTAGCTGCTTCCATATCTCAAAATAGCTTCCCTGTACTGCTTCTTGATTTTTTTTTCCATTTTAGGTATCGTTTATGCACTTCCTGTAATGAAAGATGAGTATTTCACTCTCTTTCAGCCTCTACCCTCACTACATACACGCACCCTTGTTAATTCCTCTGTCCTCCTCATATATTTATATTGTAATATAGTTACGTGACAATGATTTTGTCATATTTTTCTCTAGGAAGAATAGGAAGATAATTCAACCTTTTCTCCAGCATGGTTCATCACAATTTGTTTTTATTATTGGTAGTGGAGATGTATAAAATAAGCAACTTTACATACACATAGTACTGCTCGGCTGCAGGTTTAAGCAGAATTCTGAAACTTTGTGTATGTGTTTCTCACCAAAAGAGAAAAACTGGACGGTATACCTATAATTCTATGTGTTGCATTATTCAGTATATTCCTGATAGGAGAAAGCTGAATTGCTGAGAACTAAATCCATCACTTCCAATTTCCTGTATGTGAAGAATGAAAGAAGGTTTCCGCAGACTAGCTCTGGCTCTTTACATTCAGACCTTGTTT
This sequence comes from Crocuta crocuta, assembly GCF_008692635.1. NCBI lineage: Eukaryota > Metazoa > Chordata > Mammalia > Carnivora > Hyaenidae > Crocuta > Crocuta crocuta. The sequence continues at coordinate 6,085,137 of NW_027530179.1, forward strand.
CTCTGCCTCTGCTCACCTAATTCTGCTGCTAGGCACCATAGAACATCTTGTTATAACCTCTGGCCCTTCACCTTCATGTAATGGCCTCAGGTGAGTTAGTGCAGTAGGAGGTAGAAATATTCCTGAAAAATTCCTACTGGGATGGCTGACAATAAACTAATTTTATACAGATGTGACTGTAAACTACATAAATAAATCCAACTAAATCCAAACTGAGTGGATCTCCAACTTACTTTCTCTTGGTTCCCCAAACTGCAGCGTGTGGGAAAAAAATATGACAGAGGGAAAGTTGGATAGGCAAGAGACAGTGAATTTAACTCATCACAGTTAAAATATCTTACTTTGCAAATTTTACAAAATTCATGAGCCTGTGGAGGGCTCCTAAAGCTGAGTCTTCATTAAAGAAACACACTGCCGGCTCTAGGCTAACATGTCAATTAGTCCATTTTGGAGTCGATCAGAAAACTCCAGGAGGAATCTCTACAAAGTAAAATTTATAGACAACTAGGTGTGTTTCAGTATAATGAAAAGATTTAGCCAATTGGTGGAGACTTGGGAGTTGAATATGCTGATGTGTTCAGAGAAAACTGTGAAAACAAAAAGACAATTACTAACTCCATGGAAAACCAAAAGCTGGAAAGTCATCATAACTTACCACATGGCTCAGCTATAATTAATTTTTAACAGCATAATAATGTAAACTCTGAGCAACAGATGGATGGACAGACTGGTGATTAAGTATAATAAAATGTTAACTGTAAGTTTTAGTGGTAGGTATCTATATAGTGTTTATCATGAAGTTCTTATAACTTTTCTATAGGTTTAAAATTTTTTAATGTTTTATTTCTTTTTGAGAAAGAGAGACAGAGTGTGAGTGGGGGAGAGGCAGAGAGGGAGGGAAATACAAAATCTAAAGGAGGCTCCAGACTCTGAGCTGTCAGCATAGTGCCGAATGAGGGTCTCAAACTCACCAACTGCAAGATCATGACCTGAGTCAAAGTCTGACGCTTAACCAACTGAGTCACCCAGGTTTAAAATCTTTCACAATAAATTGTTGGGAGGAAAATTATACAGCTGAAAATATAGAGAAAAAAGTCCTTGAAGACACAGATCAAGCAGTTAACACAAAAATATTCTATTTTCCTGCATTTTGTGATGTTTGTGGCATTTGTCAGCTTTTAAAAATTTATAATGTAAGATTTCCTTTTTCATTCTATACGAATACTCATTTTCATGCTGAATTTTTGTGACTGTAATTTTGTATTTTATTTTCTTAAATAGGATCCCCCAAATTGTATAAACTTCAAGCCCCACAAAGCTTGGACCCACTCCTGCCCAGTACACAGGCATTCTGAAATCTCTTTCCACAATCTCTTCGGAATTTCCAGTCTCCATTATGCTTAAGATTCCCTTCGTCCCTCCTGTGTTGAAGCTTCTGTTTACTGGATCCTATGTCTACCCATCTTCTTTGTTCTTGCATTCACTCTCATTTTGGTGGAGTTCATATAGCAGTAGCTTCCTGAGAAAGGTTGCATAAGAAACTCATTTCTGAACTCTGGCAATTACGGAATCATCTTTATTTTGCTCTTCCACTTGATTGATAGTTTGCCTGAGTATAGAATTCTAGGTTAGTACAGAAATAATTTTCCTCCAGAATTTTGGAGGCAGTTCCCAGTTGTCTTCTGTCTTTGTCTTCCAATATTTCTATGGAGAAATCTAAAGCCATTCTGATTTCTAATTACGTATGATATGTTTTTATATCTCTGGAAACCTACGTGATCTTCTTCTTCTTTTAAAAATTTTTTACAGGGGCGCCTGGGTGGCTTAGTCGGTTAAACGTCCGACTTTCACTTAGGTCATGATCTCGCGGTTCGTGGGTTCGAGCCCCGCGTCGGGCTCTGTGCTGACTGCCAGCTCAGAGCCTGGAGCCTATTTCAGAGTCTGTATCTCCCTCTCTCTCTGACCCTCCCCTGCTCACGCTGTCTGTCTCTCTCTCTCCTAGAAATAAATAAAAATATTTAAAAAAACATTAAAAAATTTTTTTTACAATTTGTTTTGAGAGAGAGAGAGAGTGCTCAAGCAGGGGAGGGGCAGAGATAGAAGGAGACGGAGAATCCCAAGCTGACAGCACAGAGCCTGACTTGGGATTCAATCTCACAAACAGTGAGATCATGAACTGAGCTGAAATCGAGAGATGGGCACTCAACCAACTGAGCCACCCAAGAGCCACATAAGTAAGTGATCTTCTTTTTATGCCTCGAGTTCTGAAATTTTGCAAAGCATGACTTGGCATTGATCAGTTTCCATTCATTGGTGCTGAGTGCTGAGTGCATCCTTTCAATATGAAAACTCATGTCCTTAAGGTCTGAAAAATTTTAAAGAATTTGTTTTTCAAAAAATATTTTCTCTTATTTTTCTCTTTCTTCCTAGAACTCCTGGACTGGTCTTCTATTTCTCTTATTTTTTTTGTCCTATTTCCATCTCTGTTTGCTTTTTTCCTGGGAAATTTCCCAAACTGTATCTTGAAAATGTTTGATGAATTTGTCATTCCTTATTTCCATTTTTGATTTCCAGGAACTCAATATTACTCACTGACTATCTTCTTTGAAACAACATCTAGTTCTTATTTTACGGTTTCAGTAGCTTGTGTCTGAAGATATCAATGGTAGGTGTGGTGTGACATTTTATTGAAGTTTTCTTCCCTCCTATATAGTTTGTTTTACTCAGGTTTTTTTCTTCTGTTAGTTTTGGTCTCTATTTTTCATATTAGAGGCTGTAATCTGTGGATGTTGGCATATTTTTAAGAGTGAAAGACTAAAGGGGCACCTGAGTGGCTCAGTCAGTTGAATGTCTGATTCTTGATTTTGGCTCAGGTCATGATCTACCAGTTGTAGGATTGAGCACCACACTGGGTTCCACCTTGAGTGTGGAGTCTGCTTGAGATTTTTTTCCCTCTCCCTCTCTCTCTCTGACCCTCCCCCAGCTCACACGTGTCCTTACTTTCTCTCTCTCTTAAAATAAATAAACATTTTTTAAAAAGGGGTGAGAGGCTAAAAAACTGATGAGATACTCTGAAACCATAAATAGGGCGTATCAGTTGTGAAGTTTGCTGTTGGATGAGCTGCCTGGGAGGTTTCACTGGGAAACCTCTGATGTCAATATCTTTAGGTCTTTCCTCTTAGTCTAGTCAGATTTCTCATAGAAGATAATTATAGTCTTTTGCCTGGTAAAATAGTCCTATTTTTTCTCACTGTCAGTGGAGTAGTCCAATGTGGCACCCACTGTCAGAACCTGCAGGAACAGAATTCCCAGATTCCGAAGGTGAGTCAGTTAAACAAACTGATCGCAGATTGGAAGGGAGGGATGTGTTCATTTTTTATTGATAAAAAGTTACTAGTATACTTTTTTAAAGCTTATTTATTTTGAGAGAGAGAGACGCAGAGAGAGAGAGGGAGAGAGAGAGAATCCCAAGCAGGCCCTCACTGTCAGTGTGAAGCCCCATGTGGGGTTCCAACTCATGAACCGTGAGATCATGACCTGTGCCGAAGTCCAACACTTAACCGACAGAGCCACCCAAGCATCCCTATGCTTTTTTTTTTTAAATCATGCTCAATGATCTTGAATCTGTACATACCTATTACTATTGGCATTTATGTTGGTCCATTCCTTATTTTTGTCAATGGCTACAATAGTTGAATCCTTCCATAGTTGAACTTACACCCATACGGTCTTCTATCTGCAAATGCTCATGGAATGTTATTAATTAGGGTATGCAACTGTTGTCTGAATACATCCTGTCGTGGCTTGGGAGATTCGTATGTGTTCACCTGTCTACAACTGATGGATGAAGAGCCACCTCATGCTGGTGGCTGTGTTGCTTCCCAGTAGAAGGAATAATCCCATATATAGAGAGAGCTAGTCTTTGACCAACAGGAGCCATAATGAAAAGAAACAGGATCAGAGCAGCCATACTAGAAAAGGAAAATTCAATCAAAGACTTCTTCACGTGAATTTGTGTTTATTATCTAATTCAGTCTTTCCTGAGCCTCCCTCCTTCTCCTCTTCATGGTTTGATTCCAAGATAGTAAGTTCATAATGTATCCACTGTTTGATTAAAAGGAGTTTTCATTTTTACTTCGATCTTTCTGGTGAATTATGATATCATAAGTTCCTGTCCCACTTTACCCAGTCAACTATCATCAGATTGGTCACCCACATTGTGTAAAAGCCAAAAGATACAGGGAAATTTCACTTGAGACTCATATGTTTGGTTGTTATTTTTCCCAATTCATAGTTCTTTTTCCAGTTTTTGCCCCAATCCTTCACTTGGGCTTTATCAAATCTAAGTTTAAAACTTCCTTATTTGTATTTATCACCTCCCTTCATAGGTGGCATCACCAGAAATATTTGGAGTTTTGGTCCATTTATTAGGAGGACTCTTACATATATCCCATTATTTTTACCCATTCCTTGGTGTTCTCAACATGGCAGAATGTGAGAGAGAAGAATTAGCATGAGAGTGACTCGCTTGTGAAAGAATTGTAGGCCTTCTCATGCATGCTCCTAGCCTAATGGACATCCTCAGCTACAAAATGAAGGATCAGTTCCTTCATCTTTCCTTACATGCTGCTTGGGAGAGATGGGTACTTTGGAAGGGTTGTTTTATATTTAGGTTGTAAAACCATTTTTGAATTACACCATTTGTGAAATTGTGTTTCCAAATCAGATGAAAGAAATCAAGACTGTTGTAATCAAGACTGTCATATTCCTCCACAACTTTCTTTTCTTTTATTTTTTTAATGTTTATTGATTTTTGAGGGAGAGAGAGAGACAGAGTGGGAGCGGGGGAGGGACAGAGATAGTGGGAGGCACAGAATCCCAAGTGGACTCCAGGCTCTGAGATGTCAGTACAGAGCCCGATCCACAAACCACGAGATCATGACTTGAGCCGAAGTTGGATGCTCAACTGACTGAGCTCCCTCCACAACTTTCTACATAAGCTCTTGAAGACTTAATTCCATAATGGCCGATTTCACTTAATCAATCAATCAATTAATTATTGCGATAACACACTTCTGGCCTTGATAGGCTAAGTAGCAGTGAAATATAATCTACCTTTCAGCAATGGGCGGGGTGTTACCTCCAGGCACAGCAGTAAGTAGGGGAAGGTCAACCTTACAGGGCTGTGTTAAATATGTTGCACCCTTGTCTGTGCCCAGGCCGTGTCCATTCCTCTGTGATCACTCTGTTCATGTGTCCACTTGCCTGCCTCCCTTATCTTGCCAGAACAAGGATTCCTCACCAGGATTTGGTGGCATCCACATGAAGAATCAGGAGCTTAATTTTGTCAGAAGTGCTAATCAGTTGAAGCCAGCAGCAAAGTCAATGATCAACATTTATCAGAGCCCAGGGCTTTGAATGTATGACAGGATGTCCAATTTCTCTGCAAAGTCAAGGGTCATGCATGGATACCGCCTTTAATCTGCCCACTGTGATGAGACCCCTCATTCTCCTTTCAAAGACCTCCCCCCCCCNTACACGTAAGATGACTGCCACCCAAGGCGGTTTTAGAAGCGACAGTGGAAAAACCATCCTCACACCTGGCCCGGGCTCTGAGTTAGACCGCCCTTCCTCGGCAATGATGCTGGATGCCTGCAGGGGGCGCTCTTGCCCAGGACTGACTGGCTCCTGCAGAGCAGGGAGGAGGGACGAACCTCGGTGGGGCTGGGCTTTCCTATCCCCGGGGTTCCTCTTCTTTAACAATGGAGGTTGCATTTGTTTGAACATGACCGATTCCCGTCGCTCAGCTTGGGACGCAGAAGTACTTGAAGTCCCTTTGTTGTTTTACATTCAATAAGCAGCTGGTAACTGACATTCTGACATTCAAAGGAGCGTGGTGTCCGGCATCCTCAGGACGGGAAGCTTGAGGCCAATTCCTTCCCCTCCCTCTGGAATCCCACAGACCATCTAGTCTCTTTCGGTGGGTCGAGGAGACACACCTCCTCTTCTGGTTTGTGATATGGACCTAGCGGAAGGGCGGAGTGTACAGCTGTCTGCAATGCTTCCGAAGCTGTGTGTGGCTTAGATCCTCTACAAATGGCGATACTGGACCCAGATGTGGAGTTGATCTCTCTAGAACCCAAAATTCCCACTAATACTTGTGTCTGTTTTTTTATTGGCAGGGTGCTTGAAGAACAGAAGCCTCTGCCTGGGTCCCTGTGAATTCCTCTAGGAGTTAGAGATAGAGCCAAACTGTGTCAGCCCTAGTTTTCCTGTAGTTACAGCTCATCCCTTTCCAGGCAAAAACAAAACAAAACAAAACAAAACAAAACAAAACACCAAAACAAACAAGGGAAGGTAGAGTTTCAGGCACAGTTGTTTCTAAATCATCCTAATTAATCTGCTGTAGTTGAATTGAGTACCTTCAATATCTGCATCACGCCACCTGTTGAAATCCTATCTTACCAGATTATAGCATATTGTTGGAGAATTGGTATTTCACTGTGGCAGGAACAAGGGAATTTCTGAACTTGCCCAGTGGAGGCTCACTAGGAGTAGGTTATCAGACTTAGCAAATACAAACAAGGGACATCCACTGAAATTTGCATTCCAGAGAAACAGCAAATAATTTTTTGTGTATAGTATGTGTCAGATGTTGCACAGGACGTACTTATACTAAAAATCAATTTACTCTTTCTCTGTAATTAAAATATAAGTGGGTTTCCTGTATTTTATCAGGCAACCCTAACTATAAAAACAAAGTTCAGGGCTACCAGCGTGGCTCAGTTAATTGAGGGCCTGACTTCTGATTTTGGCTTAGGCCATGATCCTAGGATTGAGCCCTGCATTGCATCATGGAGCCTGCTTAAGATTCTCTCTCTCTCTCCCCCTCTGCCCCTCTCTCCTGCTTATGTGCTCTCTCTCTTAAAAAAAAAAAAATATATATATATATATAAAATAAAAGTTCAAACAATCTAAAAGACTTTCGATTCTCAATCTCATTGCATGGAGATAACCACTATGAAGGGTTTTGGTTGTGTCTTTCCATAAACTATTCATGAATAGACACAAATATTTATTTGTGTATCCAACTCCTGACTCCTCCAACTGTTACCTGGGTAGCTATAGAGGGTTACTTAATTTCTCTGGATCTTAGTTTCCTTATGTGTAAAATGAGGATAATAATAGTGTCTGCCTTGGGGTGCCTGAGTGGCTCAGTTGGTTAAGCAAGTGTCTGACTTTGGCTCAGGTCATGATCTCACAGTCCGTGAGTTTGAGCCCTGCATAGGGCTCTGTACTGACAGGTCAGAGCTGGGAGCCTGCTTTGGATTCTGTTCTCTCTCTCTCTGCTTCTCCCCTACTTGCACTTGTCTCCCTCTCTCTCAAAAATAAACATTAAAAAAAAAATTTAAATAGGAGCGCCTGGGTGGCTCAGTCGGTTAAGCGTCTGACTTCAGCTCAGGTCATGATCTCACGGTTCGTGGGTTTGAGCTCCACTTTGGGCTCTGTGCTGACAGCTAGCTCAGAGCCTGGTGCCTATCTTTGGATTCTGTGTCTCCCTCTCTCACTGACCCTCCCCTGCTCATGCTGTCTCTCTCTCTCAAAAATAAATAAAACATTAAAAAAAATTAATTTAAATAATAGCGTCTGCCTCATAGAATGTTAATGGGGGTTCAGTGAGTCTAACACATATAAGGCACTGAATGATTATCTATTATGAACGATGATAAGTATTACCACTAATATTACATATAATGTGTTACATATGCAAATGGAGACATACATAGTCCCCTTTTATCCATGGGGAATATGTTCCAAGACCTCTAGTGGATGCCTAAAACCATGGAGAGTACCAAACCCTGTAATATACTGTTTTTTCCTGTACATATATACCTATGATAAAGTTTAATTTATAAATTAGGCACCATAAGAGATTAACAACAGTAATGAAGTTGTATAATTATAACAATATACTATAATAAAACTTATTTGAATGTGGTCTCTCTCTCTCTCAAAATATCTTATTGTACTGTACTTACCTTTTTCTTCTTGTGATGCTGTGAGATGATGACATGCCCACATGATGAGATGAAGGGAGAGGAGTGACACAGGCAATGTGGTATAGCTACTGTTGACTTTCTGACACTATGTCAGAAGGAAGATTATCTTCTTCCAGACCGTGGTTTACCTCGGGTAACTAAGACGGTGGGAAGCAAGACCTCAGATTAAGGGGGGACCACTGTTCTGTATGAATTGTTCTATACCTTGTTTTAATTCATCTTTTATATCTTGTTTATTTTTTTCACAGATGCATAGAATTCCTTTTAAAAAATTAATTAGTTTCCATTGATGGCCATTTAGGTTATTTTCAACCCTTCTCTTTATTTATTTTTGAGAGGGAGAGTGAGGACGGGGACAGAGAGATAGGGAGAGAGAGAATCCCAAGCAGGCTCTGCACTGTCAGCATAGAGCCTGATCTGGGGCTCGAGCTCATGAGCCATGAGATTATGACCTGAGCTGAAATCAAGAGGCAGATGCTTAACCAACCGACTGAGTTACCTAGGCGCCCCTCAACCCTTTTCTATCTGATTACTGTTTCAGTGAACGTCTTTGCGGTGCAATGACTGTCCTTACCTGCTTCTTCTAGATAGTTCTGGCATGAGCAAGTCAGACCTCAGGGCCTCCCTCCACCCTGCATCTCCCAGTGGTCAGTCTGAACTCTCCAGTAGAGCTGAGAGCTTCCTCATCCAAGCATGGGAGTGTT
>NW_027530179.1:6094414-6098580 GCF_008692635.1 Crocuta crocuta
AAAGGGTTGAGACTCCAGCGCTTGGATGCAACATTTAAGAGGGCCCTCGAATCTCAGTAATCAAGAAAAGAATATTTGATGCACTACTTTAAAAAATCAGTGTTAATCCAAAAATCCATGATGAACACTATAAATAAAAACAGAATCAGTAACAGTGCCATGCTGGTCATGACATTGATTTTTATTTTAAAATATTTCATTGAATTCTGTTATCTTGACTGTTGAGTTTTTGGTGGCTGCTTAAATTTTGCACCAGAGACAGGTGTCTCATTTGCCTCACCCTCTGTCTAGACTCTGGCTGGTACCATGTCTAGATGACATAATGTCCAACCTGTGCTTCCCTGATAGGGTGGTTCTCATGTTTGCCCTAAAAGAAGGGATTCTCTCAGGGAACTGGGGTCCCGCCCATGAAACACAAACCCACACTGCCTGGTCCTAGAACATTCCTCAAGAGATGAACAGGTTGGTGTTGTTGACCCTGACCTTTCTTTTGTTGACCCTGACCTTTCCTCATTAAAGTCTACTCTTTAACCCACACTGTGCAACTTGTGGAATTTATCTTGAATCCTATTGACAACAGGAGTTGATCCTGAAGAGATCTAACGTGACAAATCTTGTATATATGATTTTGTATATACATCTGAGAAGGTATGTTTAGTATAAGTTTCTAGAAATAGAATTGATCGTCGCAGTGGTATTTACACTACACGTTTTGATAAATACAGCCAATTTCCTCATTTCAGACAATGTATTAATTCATAAGTAAATTCTAGTCTCATTTTTCAAGTGGATTATTGGTTCCTTTTATTGATTTGTTAATACTCTTTATATGTCAAGGAAAATAACTGTCTGGCTGTTATATGTGTTGCAACTATTATCTCTGGTTTTTTTTTTTTTGTTAGTCTTTTGACTTTTTCATGATTTTCCCCCTGAAGGAATGATTTACATTTTTATGTAATCAAAGTTATTAATCTTTTCCTTTATGGTACTAGATTTAGTATTTTATTTAAAAGTTCTTTCTTACAATAAGTTTATATACTATTTACCTATGTTTTCTTCTTGTACTTTTTATAACTTTATTTCTTCTATTTAAATCCATCTAGGGGGCACCTCGGTGACACAGTTGGTTAAGTGTCCTACTATTGATTTCGGCTCAGGTCATGACCCCAGGGTCTTGGGATGAAGTCCCCTGTGGGCTTCTCACTGAGCATGGAGCCTGCTTAAATTCTCTCTCTCTCTCTCTCTCTCTCTGCCCCTCTCTCTGCTCATGCTCTCTCTCTCTCTAAAATAAAACTAAAAACCAAAACTCCATCTAAGATTTACTTGGGAATAGAGTAAGAAAGACAGACATCTACTTTTTTAAAATGGTTTTTTAATGTTTATTGATTTTTAAGAGAGAGAGTGCAAGCAGGAGACAGGAAGAGAGAGAGGGAGACACAGAATCTCAAGCAGGCTCCAGGCTCTGAGCTGTCAGACAAAGCCCGATGCTGGGCTCTGTCTCACAGACCCAAAGATCATGACCTAGCTGAAGTCAGAGGCTTAACCGACTGAGCCACCCAGGTGCCCCCCAAATTACACTTTAAATTCTCATTGGTTTATGGGACTTCTCCTGAACTCTTTAATCTATTATAATTTGTTGTGTATTCCTGAACCAGCACCAAATTGTTTCAAACAGGTAGATTTATAATGTGCTTTAGTATTCGGTATTCATTTTCCCTGGAGTTAATAATCATTTCTTTCCCCCATTTGCTTAGTTTTTTTTTTTTTTTTAAGTTTATTGATTTCTTTTGAGAGAGAGAGTGCACAGGTGTGATAATGAACAGGGAAGGAATGGGGGGGAGAGAGAGAGAGAGAGAGAATCTCAAGCAGTGCTGACAGTGCAGAGCCCAACGCGGGGCTCGAACTCACAAACCTTGAGATCATGACCTGAGCTGAAATAGTCAGAGGCTTAATGGACTGAGCCACGCAGGCGCCCCACTTAGTTGCTTTTCTTAATGTTATGATTAATTCTGCTTCAAATTCTTTGCTAGCTTATACATCTCTTGTCAAGATTTATTATTTTATCAATTTTATCTCCCTGAAGAACATCTGGACTTGTGCTCTATGCCTGGTGTATATTTGCCTCCCTTTGTCCACTGCGCTGTCTCCTCAGCCAGCATCCTGGACAGACCTCCAGCTTTCGGACATTGGATCTCTCTTTATTTGGGTTTACGATCATGTTTTGGTGAAGCATACCTTTCAACAGCTTCATAAGGAAGGGTGATTTGGAGGTACTTTTTTTTTTTTTTACATCTAAAAATGTCTCGGGGCTCCTGGGTGGCTCAGTTGGTTAAGTGTCCAACTTCGGCTCAGGTCATGATCTCACGGTTCATGGGTTTGAGCCCCGCATCGGGCTCTGTGCTGACAGCTAGCTCAGAGCCAGAAGCCTGTTTCGGATTCTGGGTCTCCCTCTCTCTCTGACCTTCCCCTGCTCACGCTGTCTCTCTCTCTCTCTCTCTTTCAGAAATAAATAAAACATTAAAAATAAAAGTTTAATTTATTTCCTTATTTTGAGAGAGAGAACGCGTATGAGGGGGCAGGGGAGAGAATCGCCAGCAGGCTCCCTGCTGTCAGCTCAGAGCCCGACAACGTGGGGCTCCATCTCACAAACCGTGAGATCATGACCTGAGCTGAAATCAAGAGTTGGTTGTTTAGGGGCGCCTGGGTGACTCAGTCTGTTAAGCGTCCGACTTCGGCTCAGGTCATGATCTCATGGTTGGTGGGTTCAAGCCCCGCATCGGGTTCTGTGCTGACAGCTCAGAACCTGGAGTCTGTTTCAGATTCTGTGTCTCCCTCTGTCTCTGACCTTCCTCTGCTCATGCTCTCTCTCTCTCTCTCTCAGAAATAAATAAAAAACATTTAAAAAAAAGTCTCTATTCGACTCCCACACTTGACTAATGGTATTTTGACTCTGGAACTCTACGTTGAAAGCAGCTCCAGAATTGTGAAAACATTGTTCAATTGCTTCCTAGCTTCCTGTGGTAGGAGTCAGAAACCATCTTTATCCCTCATCTTTTATACGGGTCTTTTGTTGTCCTCACAAATTTGGAGGATTTTTTGTTTATTTGTCCTCACTGCTCCAAAATTTTACCTCGAGATACGTGACTACCGGTCTCCTTTGATTCTTCGCGTGCAACACTTTTAACTTGGAAACTTGTGCTCTCCAGGTCTGGGAAATGTTCTCGAATTATTTCTTTAATAATTCCCTCCTTTTATGTTTACTGTTTATGCTTTCTAGAACTCCTGTTGTTTGGATATTGGACCTCTGGGACCAGACTTCTAACTTTCTTCCATTTTGTCTTCTATTTTCCATCACTTTTTGTCTTCGTGCTTTACACTCTGGGAGATTCTCTCCACATCATCTTCCAAATGTTCTGTAGATTAAAAAACAACTCTCTGATATGATGTCTTTAAGTGCCCAAAGCTCTCTTACTTTTTTCTCCAGTTTTTAAAAATAGCTTTTTATTGTTATTTTGTGGCTGCAATGTCACAATAGCTTCTTATTTTTCTAAGGAAATTAGCAATAGTTTTTAGTGTCTTTGTTTTCATTTTCCTGGCCTCGCATAATTGCATAATCCATTTCCCCCCGACTTCCTTTTTTCTGTTTGCACATTTGGTTTCTACGCCTCGTGTTAGAAGTTTTCCTCAGATGCCTGGTGGGCGATCTTTGGTCATTTGCTCCCAGTTAAGCTGACTGGAGGCTTTGCAGGCATAGGGAAGGATTTGTTGCATGTTCTGGCTGAATGGTTTCGCTGGGGGGACCCTTATCATAAATAGCTTTATGTCTTTCTCTGTGAGCTGGTTGGATTCTCCAGGTAAGTCTTTTCCAATCTCCTTCTGGAAGAGGGAAAGCCAGTCTGCTATCTTCTAGGAGCAGAGATGGAAGAGGGCAGAAATTTCTGCAACTGATACTTAAACCTGCTCTTGTTTTTCATCCGGTCCCCCTGACCTCAAGTGTGCCTAATGCTCTCCAAACAAGAGACCCCCCCCCCGGGTTTTCCATTCCAGAACACAAATCCCCATCTTCTGCTGTGGTGGGCCAGGGAGCTGGAAGGGCATTTAGGGCTCTAGCCGGTTCTTAAACAGTATTTCAATCAGTTCTCTTTGCTCTAACCCTTCCCTCCTTT
>NW_027530179.1:6098639-6237398 GCF_008692635.1 Crocuta crocuta
TAATTGGTCTCCCCAGTTCCTGAGCCTGTGGGGGATTCTGCGGGGCAAATTGGTTTGATTCTTATCTTTCCCTGCTGCCAACGTAGAATTCTATTTTCTCAGGTCTGAGTCATCTACTGATAGGAGAGCTGTCCTTTCTGGTATATTTATTTTGCAGTGAGATCCTGTAGTGCATTCTCTTGCCCTTAAGTTTTCAAAGTAAACAATCATAACATCTGCAAATAATGAAAAATTTCCTTCCCTGACTAATTTTTGTCCTTCCTATTTCTTTCCCTTCTATAATTGCATTGGCTTCTACCTTCACCACAGCATGAAATGGTAGTGGCAGTGAGGCCATCTTTGTCTTTTTCTTAGATTTCCGGGGTGCCCTTGTAGTATTTCACCATGAAGCACGATGCTGGTTTTGGCTTGACTGCATACATTTCTTATGTTAAGGAGATATCCCGCTTTTTTATTAAGATATTTTATCAGAAATTAATGTTGAATCTTTCAGACTTAAAAAAAATTTTTTTTAACGTTTATTTATTTTTGAGAGAGAGAGGGAGCGACAGAGTGTGAGCAGGGGAGGGGCAGTGATAGGAGACACAGAATCCGAAACAGGCTCCAGGCTCTGAGCTGTCAGCACAGAGCCTGACATGGGGCTCGAACCCACAAACCGTGAGATCATGACCTGAGCCGAAGTCGGAGGCTTGACTGACCAAGCCACCCGGGCGCCCCAAATCTTTCAGATTTTTAAAATCCAGATTCATGAATGAAATTTGTAGTTTTCTTTTGCGTGCTGTATTTCTCAGGTCTTGGCATCAAAACCTGGTTTTGTAAAAAAGAGCCTGAAAGCGTGCTTTCTCTTTTATGCTTTTGAATAGTTTAACAGCATTGGAACCATCTGGTGAGCAAATTTAAACAATAATAGTGTCCAGCCCTTGGCCAGACCGGCCCTTCGCCATCCTTCAGATCAAACCACAGTTGGTAGGCTTCGGCCGGCCTATCTCTAAGCGGACGCGCGCTGTAAACTGTAGTCTCAGCAGGCTCAGAGGTAATATTGAATGAAAGATGTAAAATTTACTTTCTGGAAGCTTCAGGGAGCCGGAAAAGGAGGAGAAGGAAAAGGAAAAGGAGGAGGAGGAAGTTAATTGTATTGTTTGGATAAGAATTTAGTTCAACAGACCATGTTTCTCTTCGGCAGGCCTGATAAAATAGGACAAAGTAAAAGGAATTTCTACCGCTCGTTTCTCCACAGTCCTCAGACTTGGCCCCACAATTCTGTGGTCTCCCAGTGCCCTTTGTAGACACTTCCCCAGAGGAAATATGTGAAGCCCTCTCTGCATCACTGGAACAAGAGCTGGAGTTACCCCTTGCTGATAAACAGTAAAGCCCTCTGTTGGTTTAAGGACTGGCTGATCCCTTCCTCTGATGAAAGATGGTGTTTAGTTCACTGTACCAGCTTGATTTGGCTGTCTAATTCAAGATCTAGTGGCTTTTCAGGGTTTATCTACCACCAGGAGAAACGCTGAGGTAGAATGTTCTGGAACAAGTTCGGTATGTTACAAATGAGAAACCTCTGGCTCTGTTTGCAGATAAAAGCTGCTGCCTCTAGAGGATTGACTTCACCATCAGTTGCCAAATGGGGCACTGGGTTTTCTCATAGTTTTCCAAGTCCACAACTCTATGAAATGGGGAGGTATTGAACATGTGTTCTTTTATTTTTCTTTAATTTGTTTTAATGTTTATTTATTTTTGAGAGACAGAGACAGAGTGCGAGCAGGAGAGGGGCAGAGAGAGAGGAAGGCACAGAATCCAAAGCAGGCTCCAGGCTCCAGGCTCTGAGCTGTCTGCACAGAGCCCGACGTGGGGCTTGAACTCACGAACTGCAAGATCATGACCTGAGCTGAAGTTGGACGCTTAACCGACTGAGCCACCCAGGTGCCTCGAGCGTGTTTTCATATTTTAAACAGAACTGTGAATTTAGATCATCTTTATATTCCTTTTAATGTCATAATTGATTAGAGAGTCGGTATGGCTCAGGTGGCCAAGAGCACAGACTGGATTCAGACAGATATAGTGGGAATCCCATTTCTGCTCTAATCAGCTATATGACATTGGTCACATTAATGAGCCTCGCTGAGCATCAGCTTATCTGTAGAGTGGCGACAGTATTAGTGCCTACTTCATAAGGCTGATGAAAAAATGAAATGAGATAATGGGCTTAAGGCTTCTGACATGGCATGTGGCCCAAATTGAGGATTTATCACGTATTTGCTATTGTTATTGCTGTTATTCTTGTGTCACTAACGAGGAGCTTTGGGAGAGACACGTGTAAAGTCCAGGCTTATCTGGGAATTCAGTGGTAGCCGAAGACTTGTATCAACCAGTCAGCCCATTACTCAAGAGAAGCTCCTGGCCCCTGACTCTCCAGATCTCGCTTGTGCATCTTTTGTCTTTTGGAAAATTCTGGGGACTTTTTGGATGCCTGAGTTCTGGTTTCTGAAAGTGCACTGGAATCTTTATTCTTGTTCCTGACGGAAGGACTGGACTCCAGGTGGGCACCTCTGGTGGCTACTTCTGATTGGTCGTCAATGGAGCAAAGGTCACGTCTGGGAAATCAGTCCCCTGCTCCCTGCACCGTCTGGACTGCTCTGGTCATCACACTGCCTCCTGAGCACTTTCTAGACAGACACTCTGCAGCTCAGTTTCCCTTCGCTCTAACTCCAGCCACTGGTTAGATCCTCTTTCTGATGGGTCAGTCAGACTTCCTTGGAATAGTCTATGCTGGCTTCTGAGGAAGAGGTCTGTCCCCATCATCCCCTCCTCGATGGGCTGTCTGCAATGTCTTTCCTCTCTCTTGCTTCCCCAGTCTCTACCTCATGCAGTTGCCCTGTGTTTTCGCTTTTCTTCCCCTTAAAGTCAGATTTTAAAGCTTTTACTCACAAAATTTAAAAGATGAATAGAATTATGGGAAGTGTGTGTTGGACTCTTACTTGTCATGGAGTCTTTTTTGGTTTACCTTATTTTATTTATTTATTTATTTATTTTGAGAGAGAGACAGAGTGTGTGTGCATGTGTATGTGTACAAGTGGGGGAAGGGCAGAGAGAGAGGGAGAGAGAGTTCCAAGCAGGCTCCATGCTGTCAGTGCTGAGCCTGATTTGGGACTGAACTCATGAACTGTGAGATTATGACCGGAGCCAAGATCAAGAGTCAAGTGCTCAACCAACTGAGTCACCCTGGTGCCCCTTTTCGGTTTACCTTGAATAATTCCCTTTCCCTAGTGGGCAAGGAGGGTACACAATTATGGCGAAAAGCCCCTGTATGTGGGAGATTAGACTCCAAAAGCACTTAGAGGGTCTCCCCAGCTGGGCTTCATTGGAACACAGCTTGGCAGACCAGGAGGGGGGCCAGACCCAGAGCTCAAAGGACAGTGACTTGTTCCCACCTGGGCAGGAGATTGCCCACTTTCCAGCATGACACAGCCCGCTTCTGTTTCTGCTTCTTACACTTCTGTCGCCGTCAGCCCACCTCTCTTCTTTTCTCTGCCTCATGGCTTGTGCTTTCTCCAAGCATGCGCTTTTGTTTTTTAATGTTTCATTTATTTCTGAGAGAGACAGAGAGAGACAGAGACAGTGTGAGCAGGGGAAGGTCATAGAGAGAGGGAGACACAGAATCTGAAACAGGCTCCAGGCTCTGAGCTGTCAGCACAGAGCCCGACGTGGGGCTTGAACTCACAAACCATGAGATCTTGACCTGAGCCGAAGTTGGACGCTTAACCGACTGAGCCACCCAGGCGCCCTAAGCACACGCTTTTCAAGAGCTCTGGGCCTTTGGGCTCTAAGGCTTCTCTGTCTCATGGTACTGCCTCCTGTCTGATGAGCAGAGTTTTTTTTTAAATACATTTTTATTTTTACTATTTATTTTGGGGACAGATAGAGCAGGAGCGGAGGAGGGGCAGAGAGAGAGGGAGACACAGAATCCAAAACAGGCTCCAGACTCTGGGCTCAAACTCACAGTGAGATCCTGACCTGAGACAACTGAACCACTCGGGAGCCCTGAGCAGGGACTGTTCTAGCAGAGCTCATCATAGCAGCTGGCTTGGTCACTCCCTGGCTGACCTTGCATTAACTTTCTGCTGTTGGTCCTTTTGCCTGTGGCCATGGAAGACATGTGGCTTTATCTGGGGCCTTGTTCCTCAGTGCAGGGATGTGGCAGGGCTGGGGGGAGGGGCGCAGGGGAAATGCCCAGCGCTCTGAGCTTGGCTTTATCTAGGAAACGCTGTTGCCCTTCCCACAAGCACAAAAGGGTTAAATCAGAATTTTGATGATTCTCAAACTGAGTGAATAGCAGAATCTCATGGGCAAATTTTTACACAGGAAAATGTTACTTATCTGTAAAACAGAGATTATAATAAAGCTTACTTCATGCGATTGTTGTGATTTTTTTTTTTTTTCAGAAAATTTTTTGCTACATTGGCCTGAAAAACAGTTGGAAGTTTAGTGCCCCTAAAATAGGGTTAAGTGAGTGGTTTTTAAGGTCTGGCAAGAGGAGAGAGCAGCAGTATAGAAGAATTGTTTGTGAAGCCCTATCTCTGATCTACCTCATCAGAATAGAGTCAAGGGTTGAACTTTCCAGACTATATGATACACCAGCTGCAACTCTCTACTCCCAAAGCACTGCACTAAGTGACCTACAGTAGTAAAATGAAATTCCGTGTAGCCAATTAAAATGATCTTGCAGAAGTGTGTGTGTGTGTGTGTGTGTGTGTGTACATATATTTTTTTAGAAAGAGAGAGAGCACATGAGCAGGGAAGAGGAAGAGAGAGAGAATCCCAAGCAGACTCCATGCCCAGCACAGAGCCTGATGCAGGGCTTGATCCCATGACCCTGGGATCATGACCTGTGCTGAAATCAAGAGTCCAATGCTCAACTGACTGAGCCACAAGGGGCAGGCGCCCCTTGCCAAAGTGTACTATTGTAAAATGCAAAGGAGGACATGATGACTGCTGAATTTAAAAAGCAGGTTAAGAGACAGGATTATGGTAAGAATTTTTAGAAAACAGGAAAGGACCTATAGATACCTATGCATGGCTAAGAGTCTGGAATATTAAAAATATGGTTGATAGATCCGCTGCTACAGTATCATCCTTAATAAAAATCAGAACCCCGGGGCCCCACTCCAGACTTACTCAGTCAGAATCTGCATTTTGCCGAGATCACCACAATTGATGTGCATGTTAAAGTCTGAGACTCACTGCTCTAGAACACTGGTTCTTATCTTGGGTGCTCATTAGAATTTGCCGGCGGAGCATTTATTTACTTATTTGTCTAGGATGTTATATTTAAGTAATCGCTACATCTAACGTGGGACTCAAACCTATAGCTCCGAGATCAAGAGTTGCATGTTTGCTGACTGAGCCAGCTGGGTGTCCCACGTGGGGAGCACTTAAAAAAAAAATCCTGATGCCCACGTGGCATCCAGTCCAGTTAAATGACAGTTTCTGGGGGTGGGGCCAGACATCAGCTTGCTTAGGTGCCCGGGTGATCCTGATGAGCAGCCAGGGGTGGAAACCCCTGCTTTCAGGAACCACCCCAGGTGTTTCTGTGCTTATCCTGTGGACAGTGTGAATCTCATGGTTCCAGTTTTGTCCTTTCTCCTTTTCTGTGTTTTCCCATTTTTGTTTACGGAACATATTATTTTTGTAATGATAAAGAAGCTATTTTAAATCTAAAAACCTTACACGGGTGCAAGGCTGGTCTGAAGTTGAGACAGCAGCCTTGGAATGAGAAAGATGTTCTAGAGCAGGATTTACAGTTTGAAAGGGAGGGAGGGCACAGAGCTTCCAGGCTGGAGGAGGGCGAGTGACAAGAAAGCAACCTTTGCGCTATTTCTTTTCTTTTTAGTCACAAAATTGAACTTTTTTTTTTTTTAAATGTTTTATTTATTTCTAGGAGAGAGAGAGACAGCGTGAGCAGGGGAGGGTCAGAGAGAGAGGGAGTCACAGACTCTGAAACAGGCTCCAGGCTCTGAGCTGGCAGTCAGCACAGAGCCCGACGCGGGGCTCGAACCCACGAACCGTGAGATCATGACCTAAGCGAAAGTCGGTTGCTTAACCGACTAAGCCACCCAGGCACCCCACGAAATTGAACTTTTTAATGGTATTTTGAAATAAAAAATATTACAGAAGGAAACCATGAGCTTTTTATGGTTAGCAAAAAGGAACATGGATGGATGGGGGGGGGATGGGCATGGAGGAGGGCACTTGTGGGGATGAGCACTGGGTGTTATATGGAAACCAATTTGACAATAAACTATTTGTAAAAAAAAAAAAAGGAAAATAAAGACGCTTAATAGGAAAAGAAAAAAAAAAGGAACATGGGTTAAGCATATTGGGAAAAAAAAGTTTTATATAGATAAGAGGAAAGCCATTTGATCTACCACCTTACCCAGTGCATCTCTTCCCCTTAGCACAAGAGGAGCCAAACATTGCCAAGAGCTCACTAACCACACAGCGTGGTAAAAGGCATTTCACTGATCCTTGTAACAATGCCAAGGAGCAGCACTATCATATCCCTATTTGAAGGGAGGCTGAGACCCCACGAAGTTACTTCCTTTGCATTTAACCCCTAGCCCTGGACTGTCCAATATGGCAGCCATTAGTCACATAAGGCTCTTGAGCACTTCAAATGGCCGGTCTGAATCGATACATGCTTTGAGTGTAAAATATGCAGAGACTTGGTATGAAAAAAAAACCCTAATTTTATGAAAAAAGTATAAAAGAGCTCATTAAAAATGTTACATATTGAGGCCCCTGGGTGGCTCAGTCGGTTAAGCATCCGACTTCAGCTCAGGTCATAATCTCATGGTTCATGGGTTCGAGCCCCCCATAGACTCTTTGCTGACAGCTAGATCAGAGCTTGGAGCCTGCTTTGGACTCTGTGTCTTCCTCTCTCCCTGACCCTCCCCTGCTCACGTTGTGTCTCTCTCTCTCAGAAATAAATAATAACATTAAAAATTTTTAAAAAATGTTTTACATATTAATTACACATTGAAATGATATTGGTTTGGATATGTTTGGGTTAAATAAAACATATTATTAAAATTATTTCACCTGTTTCTTTTTCCTTTCTTAAATCTGGCTAACTAGAAAATTTTAAATTACTTACATGGCTCACATTTGTGGCTCACGCTTTATTTCTAGCCAGGTTGAGGCAACCGGAAGTTAGACCTAGGGGGATTATTGATGCTTGTTGTTTATTCTTTTTGGAGCCCTCCTAAAAGAAGAGAAATTGCTAAGAGAGGAAACAACTTCTCCATAGACTGTGTGGGTGAGGAATGGATGGGAAAGAGATTAAGATGGGGAACCTGGGTGGCTCAGTCGGTTGAGCATCCAACTCTTGATTTCAGTTCATGTTAGGATCTCACAGTTCATATTCTCACCGTTCATGAGATAGAGCCCCGTGTAGGGCTCTGTGCTGATAGCACATGGCCTGCTTGGGATTCTCTCTCTCCCTCTCGCCTATCCTGCTCTCACTCTCTCTCTCTCTCAAAATAAATAAATACACTTAAAAAAAAGAGGTTAAGATGAATTTGAGGGCATCTTTGCCAACTGTCTTTAGCCTCAGCTGAACATTAGAATTTCCTGGAGAGCCTTTTAAAATTCTGATACTCAGCCACATTACTGTCCAATTAAATCAGAATCTCTGGAGAATCTCTATTTTTCAGGATACTGAGGTTTAGCCAAGATTGAGAACCACTGCTTCAGCCAGACTTATTCTTCTTCACCGGGGACAAACCACAGCTATCTGGGAATGTAGGCTAGCAATGTTGAGAAAGAAGACACCTCACATAATCTTAAGGGGTATTACTTGGGCCATTACAAATTTTCTATTTTTAAAAAATTGAGGTTGCTTTATTTCACTTTTGTGAATTAACCTTGAAAGGCCAGGGGTAACAGTTCAGTCTCTTGGCCACTAGGGGGACTGGATTTAAACAGGGTAGGCTGATGTTCTGGGGGACATTGCTCAGTGTCATGGTGGTGGGCAAAAGACTAGCATGTATTGCTTCTTTTTAATGTGTATTGGAGTTAAATCCTCTCGGCTCCCTCAAAGGCCATGACCTTTGTATCAGTGAAAATTGATAATATATTTCTAGAGATCACTTTACCAAAGAACTATATGGATTATATTCAGTGCTCACTTTAGGTCAGATACTGTGCTAAGCACTTCATATACATCATCCCATTTAAATTCTTACAACAGCCTTGTGCAGTGGATACAATTACTATCTTTTTAAAAATGTCTATTTTTGAGTGAGAGAGAGAGAGACAGAAGAGACAGAGCATGAGCAGGGGAGGGGTAGAGAGAGAGGAGACACAGAATCCAAAGCAGGCTCCAGGTTCTGAGCTGTCAGTACAGAGCCACACACGGGGCTTGGACCCATGAACCACGAGATCATGACCTGAGCCAAAGTCGGACCCTTAACTGACTGAGCCACCCAGGCACCTCGGTACAGTTATTATCTTAATTTCAGGTGAAAAACAAGATTAGAAGGATTAAAGAAGAGACTTATTGGCCACAGAGCTGGAAAATAGAGGATTTGAACCCACGCATCTGTCCCAAGGACTGACCTCTTAACCTGTAAATGATATTATATAAAATACACCTAGACTTTGCCCAGCGATTTTAGTTCTAGGACTTTATTCAAGGAAATGAACAAAACTAGCCCTAGAAAAATCTCAATGGCTCTATTGTTGCAGGAAACTAGTTAAAAAAATTAGTGTATCACCATGAAGTGAAATATGGGACAGCTAAGAGTGCTGATATAGAAGCAATTTATTGAAGTAGAAAAAACTTCGTGAAGTATTATTAAGTTAGAAAACATATTCAGTTCAATATCCAGAAAGAAAGAGGTGGTGGGGGCATGAAGGAAGGGGAGGGAACACAAAAACACTAATGGCGGCTATGTTTAGAGGAACTACTGGAAATTTTAACTTTCATCTTCACCTTTTTCTGTATATTGGAATTTTTCCATAATGTGTTTTTCAGGTAGTAATTTTTTATTTTTTACTAAAAAATTTTTTTACATTTATTTATTTTTGAGAGACAGTGACAGAGCACAAGTCGGGAGGGGGAGAGAGAAAGGGAGAGACACAGAAACAGAAGCAGACTCTAGGCTCCAAGCTGTCAGCACAGAGCCTGATGCGAGGCTCGAACTCACAAACTGTGAGATCATGACCTGAGCCAAAGTCAGACACTTAACCGACTGAGGCGTCCCGCAGGTAATGATTTTCTAAAAGGAATCTCTACACCCAACGTGGGGCTCGAACCTGTCACCCCAAGATCAAGAGTCACATGCCCCACTGACTGAGCCAGCCAGGTGCCCCTAAGGTAGTAATTTCTTTTTTTTTTTTTTTAAAGCAATGCAAACTATGATATTTCAGGATATGAAAGAACAATGCCTGATTAAAGGAAGTGGAGGGAGTAAATGGGAACTAGTTCTTGATGTTGTCCAGGGCACTAAATTTAACATTAAAATGCTGAGTACCAAAGGAAAAAGAGAAACACATTGGTTGTATAAATTTCATGCTGTTTCCTTTAGCATTTTACAAGAGAGCCTCCTAGCTGGTGTTCTGCATTTCCAGTTGTTCACTCTTGTGAGCTTTAGGGTGTGCAACCCTCAGCAGATGCTCCACGCATATCCCAGTTCTGTGTCACCAGGTCCCTTGAGCTCGGTTGAACTCGTGTTCCCTGAGTACATCCCTTGCGTCAGGCTGGGCGCCAAGTGCTCAATGATCTCTTCCATGCAAAAGCACTCTGATTCTTGCATTCTGCTCACTCCCCAGCTGGAATCCCGTCTCACACAAATGTTCGGATTCTTAGGTCTAGTTCGAGCACCTCCAGCAGAGTCTCCAGTCCAAACCAGTCTTCCCCCTTTGAGAGCCCTATTGCATCACCTGCCTGCAGGGAACACCCTAGTATATGCACACATTCCCTCATCCTGTCGTCCGCAAAGGCTGCTGCGTTGTGTCTCCACTGTTAGGCTGAAAACGTCCTGTGAACGTGGGCCTGTTCTGTCTCCAGAATTATAGCATTTTAGAGTTTGAAGGGGATGCCTGACAGCTGAGATGACCAGTGAGTGCATCCTGGTTTGCGGGGACTTTTCAGGTTTTAGCACAACAGGTAACATCCAGAAAAAAACCACTCCATTTTGGCAAAATGGTTGGACAGTCGGCTGGGTAATTATTTCTTGATTGGTTGGATTGTTTCATATGGTAAAATCCCTCCTGGGGACATTCCCATTGTTAGCTATATATTGACAAAATGATAACCCTTGTATTATTAGGCGTCTCTCTACTGCAGTGCTGGTATGATCCTCAGATCAACTCTGAAAGTAGGAAAAGATAACGGTTATGACTTCAGTTGAGGAAACTGATGGCGAGGAAAGGTTTGTGAAAGTTTCCAAGTACTAAGTGAATAGCTAAAGCGTATCTTTTAGGTCTTTTTTTTCCCCTTAAGATTTTTTAAATTTATTTATTTTTATTTATTTATTTATTTAGTAGGCTCCACACCCAATGTGGGACTTGAACTCACACCTCTGAAGTCAAGTCAAGCGTTGCATGCTCTACTGACTGGGCCAGCCAGGTGCCCCAAGATTTTATTAAAGTAATGTCTATACCCAATGTAGGGTCCCGGCTTAAAACCCCCCAGATGAAGAATTGCATGCTCTGCTGACTGAGCAAACATCTTTTAGGTCTTTTGATTCCTAATCATGGCTTCCTGGAATTTGAAAATATCCACCATGGAGCTTTCACTTCCCGTGTTTTCCAGCATTTAAAATAATTGAACGACAAGACTTTTGTGAAGAAAATACAAATTATACTTTCATCTCCAAAGGGCCTGCATGAGTAGAACATGGCATATCATCATTCTAAATGGAACAATAGAGTATTGTAAAGATAGGGTCTTCAAAATTATTTAATAAGTTGAATGCAGTTTTAACTTAACATTTCCATAAGATTTTTTTGTTTTTAGGAGCAACAAGGCAAAAGTGATTCTAAAGTTCATCTGCTAGAATATTCTTGGAATAAAAGTGTGAGGAATTTTTGAAAAAGAACAATTATGAATGAAGGGGAGGGGCTTATGCCACTAGCAACTAGGTATTAAAAGTTATTAAGCCTCGGTCCTTTAAGCAGTGAGGTGTTGGCACAGAACTGATCAATCAATGGAACAAAAAACAAAGTCCAGAAGGAGAATCTAAAATATACAAAAATTTGATAGATGATAAAGGTGGTCCAGGTCAATTGGGGAATAATGGTTTACTTAGAAAATGATGTTAGGAGAACAGGCTGGTCATTTGGACACAACTAAAACTAGGTCCCCATCTCTCCCAAAATAGCAAAATAAATTTCAGATGGCTCACAATATATAACATTTTAAAAAAGGCTGTAAAAGAATTAGAAGAAGAACCAGTGATTATGTGATTTTTTTGGGGGGGGTGAAGAAAACCTTTCTAAATATAACACAAAAGGCAGACACCATAAAAATAAAAACAGACTAAATTTGACTGTGTGAAAAATCCATTTTAAAAAAGTACAATAGAAATGGCAACGCGGAAAAAACCTTTGTGGCATGTATAACAAGTTAAGAGAATTCTTACAAATTGTTAAGAAAAAAATAAACACGCTAACAAAAACATGGGGAAAGTCCACAATTTGCCACAGAAGTGCACATGACAACAAAATTAGGGAAAGTTCTATCTTTCCAGTTAGTGAATAAAAGTAAATAAAGACCAAAATGATCTCCTCCTTCTTTTTTTTTTTTACTTAATCATATTGGCAAAAACATGTTAAACAATAATATCCTTTGTTGGTGGGACACTAATTGGCAGCCTTTCTGTAGGGCCCGTTGTATTATAAATCAAAAGCCTTATCAACATGCATTCATTTGGATCCAGCAATTCCTTATCTAGAAATATATTTGAAAGAAATAATCAGAAGTGTGTGCAAATATCTCTTTATAACTGTGTCCATGGGAATTTTATTTATTGTGGTTAAAAAGAGGAAACAACTTAAAATGTTTACTTCTAGAGAAATAGTTGCACAAATGACAGTATATTTTTAGTAGAATGCGAGGCAGTTATAGAAAGGCACTACACAGGGGCGCTTGGGTGGCTCAGGTGGTTGAGCGTCTGACTTCTGCTCAGATCATGATCTCATAGTCAGCGGGTTCGAGTCTTGCGTCAGGCTCTGTGCTGACAGCTCAGAGCCTGGAACCTGCTTCGGATTCTGTGTCTTCCTCTCTCTCTGCCCTCCCCTGCTTGTGCTCTGTCTCTGTCTCTCAAAAAAGAGTAAATGTTAAAAAAAAAAAAAAAAGAAAGGTACTACACAGCTGATATTGTAGAAGAATATTCAATGACATGAGTAATATTCGTGACAATGTATACCGCACAGTGAAAAATGCACGTGACTAGGTTGTATTTGCAATTTGGTCCCGTGTTTGTTTACACACACACACACACACACACTCACACACTCACACACGAAGCGTGAATTGTGCATTACAAATGACTTTTTTTTCTTTTCTGTATTTTCACAGAATATATTTATTGGTTTTCCAATAAGAAAAATGAATAATTACTATGAATTGTTATTAATAGAATCTAACAAATCCTCGATCAATGGTTTTCTGAGGGTACGGATATACAGGAGTGTTCACATCCTACAAGATACACTTCTGTAATGCTCAAATTTTGCTGATTGAATCTGGTCACTTAAAAACAATTTTTTAATGTTTATTTTTAAGAGAGAGACAGTGTGAGCAGGAGAGTGTCAGAGAGGGAGGGAGACACAGAATCTGAAGCAGGCTCCAGGCTCTGAGCTGTCAGCACAGAGGCCGACACAGGGCTCCAACCCACGAACTGTGAGATCATGACCTGAGCTGAAGTCAGACACTCAACCATCTGAGCCACCCGGGCACCCCGAATCTGGTCATTTTTATAGTCAAAAAGAAACAATTTTAAAAAACAACAAAGGGTGGGGGAACAGAGATGTTCATGTTCTTCGATAAAACAATTTCACTTTTAGAAATG
Source organism: Crocuta crocuta (assembly GCF_008692635.1). NCBI lineage: Eukaryota > Metazoa > Chordata > Mammalia > Carnivora > Hyaenidae > Crocuta > Crocuta crocuta. The sequence continues at coordinate 6,111,713 of NW_027530179.1, forward strand.
CTCTTGACCCTGAAAATGAGCAAATATTTATGCAGAGACTGCTCATAACAGCAGTATTTATAACAGAAAAAGCTAAAAAAAAAAAACTTGATAGCAAACATATAAACACCATCTAAATGTCTAACAATAGGGAGCTAGATAAATAAACTATGGCTGGCCCATTCGATGGACCTCTAGCTGCAGAGTGAGGTCAGCATGAATCCAGCCTGCCTGGATTCAAATCTCCGCGCTGGCCCTTACTCGCTGCCTGACCATGTTCAAGGTGTGAGTTTCAGCATCATCAGGAAGGTGGGAATAGCAATAGTTCCTACTTCATAGGACATTTATGTGGATGTTTATCAGCTAGAGTCCACACAGGAAACAGATGACACCCTGAAACTGGGTAATTTGAGGAGAATTTAACAAAGGGACTTTTTACAGAGGCGGTGGCAACCTGTAGGGAAATCACCAAAGATAGTGCGGTGCCCTGGGCTAGTAAAGTCGGGAGACATTGATCAGTTATGGGAACTTGGTGAGAGAGGGGAAGATGGGGAGAGAGAAGGAGAAGGAAAAAAGAAATCAATTCTAGGAGGAGCAATGCCTTTTAAAAAAATTTTTTTTAATGTTTCTTTAAATTTTTTTTTATTTCTGAGAGACAGAGAGAGAGAGACAGCATGAGCAAGGGAGGGTCAGAGAGAGAGGGAGACACAGAATCCGAAACAGGCTCCAGGCTCCGAGCTAGCTGTCAGCACAGAGCCCGACACGGGGCTCAAACCCATGAACCGCAAGATCATGACCTGAGTCGAAGTCAGACGCTCAACCGCCTGAGCCACCCAGGTGTCCGGCAGCAGTGCCTTTTAACAAAAGCCCACTGAGCCTTGATAAATACCTCGACCTACTGTCCAGGGTCATTCTGAGACACCTGGGATTAGTCTGCCGTTGCTGCGATAGTGCTGCATACAAACAACTCGTCATCTCAGCAGCTACCAACTGTAAACATTTGTGTTTCTCACTCCCAGGTTGATCAGGTGGCTCTGCTTCAGGCTTTGGATTGGTTGGATTCTGGTCAGCTTTAAGGGCCTTTGATCCTGGGACCAGCAGCCAAGAGGCCAAACCAGACAGGCAAGTCCATTTCAGGCCTCTGTTCACCCCACGTCTATAACCATTCCATTGGCTAAAGCGTGTCACATGACTGAGCCTAAAATAAATGGAGTAGAAATATTTCTGTTCCATATACTCTACTAGAAGGCACACTCACATGGCAAATGCTAACACAGGAAGAGAAGGAGAGAGAGAGGAGCTGGGAATGGCAATCCAATCTACCACAACACATCACTGGCCAAATCCAAGGGAAGTGAGAGGGTGCCGAACGAAGCTCATTGATGTAATCTATGCTGGTTGGCCTTTGGGGGCACAGAGCAGGTGGAAGAGGGTACAGAAGTCGGAGAGGTAAACAAAGATATCTGTGCAGGATTACATGAGTTAGTATTTTTAACGAGTTTAGGATGGTGCTGGCACGTAGAAAATACTACATGGTTGACTTCTTGAACCAGGTGTCTACTTGCATGCACATTTTTTGCTTTGATAAATGCAGTACCGTACTATAAATGTATTCTCTCTTCCATATGAGTTTGTTAAATAATATTTTCTTTTCTTTAGCTTACTTTATAGTTAGAATACAGTATACAGTATATATAACACACAAAATAAGTGTTGTGTATGTTGTTGGTAAGGATTCTTGTCAACAGTAGGCTATTAGTAGGTAAGCTTTTAGGGAGTCAAAAGTTGTATATGTATTTTCGACTGCACGGGGGAGTTGGTGCCCCTAACTACCACATCATTCAAGGGTCAAATGTGTAAGTTTTTGTTAAATGAAAGAATAAAATATGGTGCAAGAGAGAATGATGTTTTTAAGAATATTTAACTATTTAAAAGTTAACAATATTAAGTGAAGGAGGTTACAAAGCAGATGAACATTATAATATCATTTAAAAACACAATGTATTGGGGAGCCTGGGTGGCTCAGTCAGTTAAGCATCTGACTTCGGCTCAGGTCATGATCTCATGGTTTGTGAGTTCGAGCCCCGTATCAGGCTCTGTGCTGACACTTCAGAGCCTGGAGACTGATTTGGATTCTGTGTCTCCCCCTCTCTCTCTTTGCCCCACCCCTGCTTGCCTCTGTTTCTCTCAGTCTCTTAAAAATGAATAAAGGTTAAAAAAACGTAAAAAACAACCCCCCCCGCCACAATGTATCTAAAAGAAAGACTGGAAGGAAACTTAGAAAAATATTAATATTGTTGCTGAAAGGTAGAATCACAGGGAAGTTTTTCACTTACTATGTGCTCAGAAATAGGTTGCCATATACAGTCCCATAGGATGTACACTGCACAACTCTGGGTGTCCCATTTGTCCCTCTTCACGCCTCCAGCTTATACAACCTCCTTTGTTGCCTACAGCTTCTAAAATGTACATGTATTACTTGTGTGTACTCAAACAAGTGGGGTTTTAATAAATTGCAACTTTGCTTTTTCTCCCTAAAGCAGTTGTTTTAAGTTTATTTATTTTGAGAGAGAGAGAGAAAGAGAGAGTAGGGGAGGGTAGAGAGAGAGGGAGAGAGAATCTCAAGCAGACTCGGTGATACCAGTCCGGAGTCCTGCACGGGGCTGGATCTCATAAACTGTGAGATCATGACCTGAGCTGACATTAAGAGTCAGACGCTTAACCAACTGAGCCATTCAGGCACATCCCTCCTAAAACATTTAGAAGGCAGCTGAAGTTGACCTAGTTTGGCATTTTTATTAGAGTGGGAAAGAAATGATCCCAGTACTCCCAAATGATTGCTTTGAGGCCTACCCACCAGTGCTTGAGACCAGTGAGGTATTCAGTCACCACTGCAGAACTGAAAGTTTCTTCATGCATGTAGCATAAGTAAAAGACACATATCTGGCCTGAGTGCGTTATTAAAATAATAAAAAATCATGATAAATAAAATAATAACCACCCCCACAATATTTTTTAGTCACTGGAAAAATCCAGAACTCCTGGATCATATATGATGAATATAAGAATGGAGACTTCGAGGCGCTTGGGTGGCTCAGTCAGTTAAGCATCCAACTTCAGCTCTGGTCATGATCTCACGGTTCATGAGATCGAGCCCCATATCGGGCTCTGGGCTGACAGCTCGGAGCCTGGAGCCTGCTTTGGATTCTGTGTCTCCCTCTTTCTTTACCCTCCCCTGCTCATGCTCTGTCTCTCTGTCTCTCAAAAATAAATAAATATTAAAAAAAAAAAGAATGGAGGTTCATATTAAATCCACAATGGAGAAGATTTAAAGTAAGCAAAGGTTTCTTTCCCCATAGCCAAGACGAAAGGAACTTGGTTCATAATGGCATCCAGATCTACCCTGCACTTTCTGGTCTCCATACTTCTTGCTATATGAGATGATAAACATCTTTACTTAAATAGTAAATACCACTGTCATTGGATACTGTACTCCTTGAAGCTAGAAAATATATATATTCTCTTTGAAGCCCTTCCTTCCCTATGTAGAGTTAAATATCCTCTTCCCTACATGTCCACAACCCCTTGCATGTACCTCTATCCCAGTCATCAACCTGACTTGTTTGTGAGATCATCCAAAGAATTCATGGGCTTTCTTTTATTTTATAACCTCCATATCCCTCCTCGTATCTAACACAGAAACATTGGTTTAGTAGAGATCATGATACTGTATATTTCTGTTCTGGGAGGTGTGGAGGGCACTCTTTCCTGAGAGTGTGGAGAAGAGGCAGACCCAGCCCATGCACACACACTCATGAGTAATCTCATAGCCTGGGTGAGGCTGTCGGTAAAGGCTGAATCAGAAATACCCCTGTGCACTCCTGAAAACTAGATGGAAGCAAAAGTCACTCTAGATTCAGGGAGGTGATAGAAGAGTATGTCCCTTCTTCCCACTTGAATTCTTAGGATAGTTCTTAGATATTATTTAAATTTTATTTATTTATTTTTAATTTTTAAATGTTTATTTATTTTTGAGAGACAGAGTGTGAGCAGGGGAGGCACAGAGAGAGAGGGAATCNTTCTTGGAGATTAAAATGTTGGCTTCATTACAAAAGTTGATTGGAGAAGGTGGCCTAGTTGTGATGTCAGATGGGCTTGGTAATACTCTCTGATTTTGAACTTACCCTCCAAGATGCCATCCTTCACCCCCTGGGGACAGAAGTGGTCCTGTTTGGCTTATCATGTGGCTGGGGGAACAGACTAAAACACACACCTGCACTCCACAGAGCAGGTGGCCAACCACTGGCCCAGACAAAAGTGAATCCAGAAAGCCAGGCCTGCCTGGGAGGCATGAGCAGCAGCAGTTTCTCTTATCCACAGTTTTCATTTCCATGGTTTCTATCATCTGAGGTCAACTGCGGTCTGGAAACAGGTTACTCTCCTTCTCACTTATGGTAGTTTAAGGTGACATCACAATACCTATGTACCTATGTCACTCTCTTCATTTCTTTTTTTTTTTTAAGTTTATTTATTTGACAGAGACAGAGACACCACACGTGAGTGAGGGGCGGAGAGAAGAGAGAGAGGGGGAGAGAGAGAAAATCCCAAGCAGGCTCCGCGATGCCAGCACAGAGCCCAATGCGGGGCTCAAACTCACAAAATGACGAGATCAAAATCTGGGCTGAAACCAAGAGCCAGATGCTTAACTGACTGAGCCACCCAGGCTTCATTTCATCTCATATGTAGGCACTTTATCATCCCAAGTGATTACAAGAAGGAGAAAGGTGGGTACAATACAATATTTTGAGAGAGAGAAAGAGTCCACAGTCACATAACTTTTATTACGGTACATTGATATAATTATTCTATTTTATTATTAGTGATTGTTGTTAACCACTTATTGTGCTTAATTTAGAAACTAAACTTTATCCTAGGTATGTACGTATAGAAGAAGCCCTGGATACAGGGTTTGGAATGATCCACAGTTTCAGACTTCCACAGGGGCCTCCGAATGTATCCCCCGCAAGGAAGCGGGGGTGGGGGGAACTGTTACATAAAGACATGAACTTGTTTACTGGTAAACTGCTAGTCTGCCTTCTTTGTAACCTCTCTCACTTTCCATTCCTGGTTTGGCTCATTGGGAGGTCACAGTACATAAACATTTTCCCTGAATCTTGGTCTGATTTTTGCCTTCTTGTGACGTGAAGAACACAGTCTCTGAACCCGCTGAGGGATGTGGGCTGCAAAACGTGGTCTATTTCGTGTTCAATGTCATCATAATTCCACACTTTCTACACAAAATCTCAGTGCGGTGGCTGAATTTATCATTGACAAAAATACGCAGGATTCTGGATGTGAAAATTTGGGCTCCAGGCTGTAGTAAAAGTAACCAGCCCAGAGGGGTATTTTCAGAGTTCAAAGGTCCCAATGGGCAAATCTGATCCATGAATTTGAAAGGCATTAATGGCAGAGAATCGGATTGGTTGTTAGAACACCCCAACCTCATTTGCCTTTTAGCGGCCAAATTCAATGCCTTACCTCAAAGGAGGTGTTCTATGGGAATGTTAAGTCACGGGACAGATCTCCTCAAGGATCGGGGGTTTCTCTGGCACCCTTAAATCTTGGCATATAGGAAGCTCCTACTTTATTCTTCCACATATGGGGCTGATGCTTATACGAAGGTGGTGGAAAAGGAAACACTTTCCAGGTTTAACTCAGAAGGAGCAAAACACAGGTGGCCCAGAGCTGGGATCCTTCGAGCTCCACCACATCACGATACACTTCAGCAGTTTGAGCAGAAACAGGAAGTTGGTAAAGGCAACACGGAGGCCCGCCTATGTGACCAGGGCACAGTTGCTGGGTTCTGTAGAGTAAGTTGACCTCATCAGGTTCCATCCAACCAGGCTAGAACTCAGCCTCTTCTTCCAGCCTCCCCAGCCTAGTACTGCTCTGGGCCCCAGGGTCCATGGTCTATGGGCCCCTTGGCTCCACTCCACAGTCCCAGTCCCTGCATTGCTAATCCTGGCCAGTTGTCAAGAAAATAATCTTCCGGATCCTTAAGGGCCTGGGGGAGACTGTGGATGACTCAGTGTGGCCCATCCCCACTGTTCGAGAACAACTCAAAGCAAATTGTTTGTGGCAGTGAGTTAGAAATGTCAGCTTCATTAGAGGGTATTCTGTGGAAGGTGCGGCAGTGAATAGCAGTTGCAAACCTTTTAAGACTAATTTTTGTGCCATGAAGCAAAGGGGAAGTTGGAATAAATAGACCGAGACTCAGATGATTTATTTCGCAGTTTAGGCTTGTGTGTTTCATTCATTCCTGGGACATAAAGTCTCATCTATCTGCCTTTGGGGATCAGTATAGAAAGAGGAGTGAGTCATGACTTGACTATGTCTTTGCTGTCTTTAATCCCTTAATGTAAAGGAGAATTAGGCAAGAAGATTAAGCGAGGTTAAACAAGACTGATTAATGAATTTTTTAAAATTAAGCTCTAGCTAAAAACAACATAAGAAGAGATGTGTACAACAATGTAAGGGACATGAAAACTCTTTATTCAAATACAAGAGATGTCAACCATTTACTTCCTGAGAAAAGTCAATCGTTAATAATAAGAATACACTCAGTAGATATCATGTTTCTTCATCCACGCAGAGATCCTATTGACCCCCTCCTAGGAAAGTATAGCTTAGAAGAGTAGCTCTTTCTAGTCCTGAGATAGGTTATCTGATATTTCTCCTCATCTGCCATAGGACTGGGTCTCCTTATGCAGCTGGCACTCAGAGTTTCCAACTGCTACACCATCCAACAAATGCTTACAGGTTGGACAGCCTCTAGATAACACTCAGTTCAGGGCTTGAGTGAGTTGCCAACAATTTGCAAAGTTCCCTTCCTCCTTTTAAATGACAGACTTGGCCTTCAGGTTCAGTCTCTCCATCTATTCCTGCCTTCTAGCCTTTATGTGGAAGAACAGAGAGTGAAGATCTAGGGAAAATTCTGGAAAAAATAAAATTAGGGTTTTCTCAGAGCACTTCTCAAAAAATTATGTAGATTGTAGAAAGACGAATACAATGTTGAAGGTAATATGGTCATGGGTTACTTGTTAAATTTTATTTCTCCCAAGATATTTCTTACAATCACAAAAGAGAGGAGAATTTCTGTGGAGCCAGCTCCATCTCAGAAGATTACACTTGCAGACGTCAGAGATAGAGCGAGATTCTCAAAGGCACAGTGTATGTTTGCCTTCGGAATTGCTATGGTTTTCATGAGTAGGAGTCACTGCCTTTTCTTTGTGGGCTTCTTGCTGTTGGGTTTAGTCTAGAGCCAGCCTTGAAAAGTCTCTGGTAGAACCACAGATGAGCAACTGGGGGGGCTGTGAATCCTGTGAACTTACAGAAATATTTTTATTATATGAACACGGCTTGGGGAAATATGGAGAATCCAAAGGTCTCATTAGATTCTCAGAGGAGTCCGTGGCCTCGTCATTGAAGGCTCTGGTCCAGGCCTGGGGGCACCTGCATGCCTTCTGAATCAGCTGCAGAGCCCATTCCTTAAACATAGGTAATATTGTTATCCCCATTATACAGATGAGAAAACAGGCTGACAGTTTAAGTAACCCATCTAATGGTCCTACTGCTGGTACATGGTGAATCCAGGTTATAAACCCAGATCTGCCTGACCTCAGAAATGGAGCATTTCATTAGTGGACAATGCTTTGCCTACATTTAACAGGTTTAAAATAGTAAGACCCTGGAATTTGTTAGGGTTTTTCCAACTTTCTCAAATCTTTACAGTAGCATCCCTGACAGGTGACCCAGCTCTATATGAGCCCTTCAGGGGATAACCTCTTCCTACTTCTCTAGGAGTCAGCAGCCCTGTTGAACAGCACTCACTGTTGAATGAATGCTTTTAAAATATTAAACCCCAACTTACCTTAGGATTGGATGCTGGCAAGGTACTTTCAAATGTAAAATGAAAAAGATCTTCAGGTATGTTGTCTAGGACTGAAGTCTGAAATCCTGCAGCATGGAGTCTCTACTTCTCTCTCTTCAAAGTGCGGCACGTGGGAGGAAATGGACTGTGTTGGGAAGTACAAGCATGCACATCCAGAAACAATCTAACATGTGGAACGGTGGATAGAATCCTTCTATCTTTCAAAAGCATTAAAAGAAAGTGTGCTTTGAAAATGGGAATGACCCAACAATTTCCATATATAGCGAAATTTTTCTTAGCTGCCATGGGGGTCTTTTTCTCTTTAGTTTCTTCTGCTTATTTATTTTGAGAGACAGAAAGAGAGTGAGAGAGCGCATGCACATGGGGGAGGAGCAGAGAGAGGAGGGAGAGAGAGAATCCTAAGTAGACTCTGCACTGTCAGTGCAGAGTCCAAGTTTGGGCTCGATCTTGCAAACTGTGAGATCATGACCTGAGCTGAAATCAAGAGTCGGATGTGCAATGGACTGAGCCACCCAGGTGCCCCTAGCTTCTTTTGTAAGAATGATCCTCTTTNTAACCGACTGAGCCACCCAGGCGCCCCTATTAATTTATTTCTGAGAGAAAGCGAGCTTGCCCACGTGTATGAGTGGGGAAGAAGAGAGAGAGAGAGAGAGAGAGAGAGAGAATCCCAAGCAGTTTCCCTGTTGTCAGCATGGAGCCAGACGTGGGGCTTGATCTCACAAAACGTGAGATCATGGACTGAGCTGAAATCAAGAGTCAGATGCTTAACTGACTGAGCCACCCAGGTGCCCCAAGAATGATCCTTTTTTGATCTTCTTTATAGCTGAAGAAACAAGAAATCTGGAGGGTGGAGGAGGGTGTTTTCTTAGAGTATTGATGGTTTCTTGTGAAACCAGATTCTTCCCTATTTTCCAAAAGGTTCTCAATGATAGATGCCTGCAATGCTTTAAAAATTGGAACCATTTAACGGTAATGTTAGTAAATTAGAAAATTTGTTATTATTATTGCCTAAGTAAACCATTATTTTTGCAGTAAGTTAGACTCCAGAGATGGCCCCCAAAGGTCTTTCCACACAGGACCCAGAACTGGGAGTCTAATCTTGCCAGATTCCTTTCAACCAATACAGTATGGTGGAAGTGATGTTGTGCCAGTTCCAGAGTCCAAGCTTTAGAAAAGTCTCAAAATTTCCACTTTGGACGTTTGGGAGCTCCATGCTAACATGTATGAAGTCCAACTACTCTGCTAGAAAAGGTAAGTGCAGAGTGAGAGGCCCTGAGACAATGTGGAGAAAGAATCCCAGTTGCCCAAGTATCCTGTCTGAGGCCATCCAACCCTCCAGCCATCTCTGAGAAGGTGCCAGCCATGTAGATGAGCGATCTTGGATGCTCCTGTGCATCAGAGCCCCCAGGTGACTGTAGCACCGGCTGATGTCACAAAGAGCAGAAGAATCACCCAGCTGAGCCTAGTCAACTTACAGAATCATGAGAGATAATAAAATAATTGTTATTTATTTATTTATTTTTGAGAGAGAGAGAGAAAGAGAGCACGAGCAGGGGAGAGGGGCAGAGAAAGAGAGAGAGAGAATCTCAAGCTGGCTCCACGCTCCGCACAGAGCCCAACGCAGGGCTTGATCCCATGACCCTGGGATCATGACCTGAGCCGAAATCAAGAGTTGGACTCTCCACCAACTGAGCCACCCACGTGCCCCAAAATGGTTGGTGTTTTAAGCCCCTAAGTTATGGGGTGGTTTATCACATAATAATGGATAATCAAACACTTTCCATTTTCATATATCAAACCTGTATATTTTTATGGATAAATAAAGGTTCATAACAATGCATATTATAGCAAAATAATAATATTCATTTATCTTGCAGAATACCCAATCAGAAATAAGCCTCAACCCACAGTGAGTTAGAGCTTTACACCCATTATGATGGGTACAATCACAAAGACAGATAATAGCAGGTGTTGACAGGCATGTGGAGAAATTGAAACCCTTATGCGTTGCTGGTGGAATGCAAAATGGTGCAGTTGTTTTGGAACTCAGTCGGGCAGCCCCTCACCGAGTTAGCATATGATCCATGATCCAGCAATTCCATTACCATATACTCAAGAGCAGAGAAAACATACAGCTCCACAAAAACTTTTACAGGATTGTTCATAGCAACATTATTCATAATAGCTGAAAAGCAGAATCAACCCAACTGTCCATCAAGTGATGAATGGATAGATAACATGTGGTATTATCTGTGCAGTGGGGTGTTATTTGGATATAAAAAGGAATGAAGTGCTGATACATGCTACAATGTGAATGAACCTTGAAAATGTTATGGTAAGTGAAAGAAGGCAGTCACACAGACCACAAATTGTATGATTCTATCGACATGAAATGTCCAGAAGAGACGAATCTATAGAGGCAGAGAGTGGATTAGTGGTTGTCTAGGGCTGGAGAATAATGAAAAATGACTGCTAGTGGGTACAGAATTTGTTTTTGTGGTACTAAAAATATTCTAAAATTGATTGCTTTGATGATTTCAAACTGTGAATATACTAAAAACATTGAATTGTACACTTTAAATGGGTGAACTGTATGGTATGAATTATATCTCAATAAAGAGGGAGTTTTAAATTTTTATCTTTTAAGGTTTTATTTTTAAGTAATCTTTACACCCGATGTGGGGCTCGAACTCACAATGCTGAGATCAAGTCGCATACTCTACCAGCTGAGCCAGCCAGGCACCCCAAAGGTGCTTTTTTTTTTTTTAAAGACATTATTCTGTAAGACTTATGTCTATTTTGTTTTGACCACTTTGGGCACCAGACTCCTGCCTATTTTAAGATAAGGCTAAATCAACCCAGATATCTAACAATAATGACACTTTAATGGACTTCTGGTTAGGGGAGCTTTTAGGACCAACATATGAAATGAGAACTGAATGCCTGTTTATTATACAATTAATATAGAGTAAGATTACAGTTACTTATTTTTAAGATAGTTTTTTAAATTTTATTTTTTTACTTTAGAGAGAGCAAGTGGGGTAAAGAGGCTGAGGGAGAAAGAGGGAGAATCTTAAGCAGGCTCCACAGTCAGCACAGAGCCCAATGCAGGGCTTGATTCCAAGATATTGGGATCATGAACCTGAGCTGAGTTGAATCAGACATTCAACTGACTGAGCCACTCAGATGCCCATAGAGTTAATATTCTAATATTCCTCTTATCAATAAGGTAAGGATCAGCATAGACGCTTAATTTGAGTTCTTAGAATCTCTCATGAGGTTTAACCCACTTCTTAGGATCTGTTGTGTTCTGATTAAGAAGTGATAGTAGCTTGTCAGCATGAAGAAAGGGGAGAGGGAAATATTGCCCCCTCCTCAACTTCCTAGAAATCAAAACAATGTTCATAACTATATTTCCAAGACCCATCAAAAGTATCAGAATTCATTATTTACATGACAAGAAAACATTACAGTTCGACTCTCCTGCAATAGCATAACATATTTTTCATTGTGGAATGATTACTCTATGGTTGACTTTCACATAGTGAAATGCTTCACACAGTTTTGAAAAAAGTACTCATGTTCTATTTGCTGTTACCTACAGTTTTGTAGATACCCATTAATTTGAGCTAAATATTTTAGCTACTTTATTGATTCATTTATTTGTTAAGGTTTTATTTATTTACTTTGAGAGAGAGAGAGAGCATCAGCAGGAGAGGGGCAGAGAGAGGGAGAGAGAGAGAGAATCCCAAGCAGGCTCCACACTATCAGCATGGAGCCCAATGTGGGGCTCGAACTCACAAACCGTGAGATCACGGCCTGAGTCGAAACCAGGAATCAGAAGCTTAAATGACTGAGCCACCCAGGTGCCCCTTAGCTACTTAATTTAGAATTAAAATATAGAATAATAAATATTTATGTATTGATAAACTAAAATATATGAGGCCCCATCAGGCCCTGAGAAGTCAACCCTGAATCCTGCCCCTCAGGTAACTTACAGTGGATGACAGTTTCCCTAAATACATGAGGATATATGACCTACAATGCCAGTTTGTTTTTACTTTGAATTTCTATTTTTAATTTATATTTTGCTGTCATTTTAATTCAAAGCTTTGCCTTTCTATCAGGTTTTGATAAAGCAATGTTAAAATCTCTCACCATGGTCATCAAGTCATCAAATCCTCCTTTAAGATCTGTCAATTTTTGTTTACATGCTTCGAGTTTCCATTGTCAAGTGCATAGTTATTCAGGATTTTTATAATCTCCTAATGAATTCTCCTCTATCTCCTGCAGGGGCCAATCTGCGATTCACACCATCCAGTGAAATTTATCCCAGATATTATAGCTTTCATCTCTAGAGGTTCAATTTGGGTCTTTTTAATATCTCCCATATCTCTACTTAACACGCTCAATCTTTCCTCCACCTTCTTGAACTTACCGATAGTTACAGTAACTTAGTGTCCTTTATCTACTAATTCTGTCATCTGTGCTGTTTCTGGATGATGAGTTTCTATTCATTGACTTTTCTCCTCATTATGGATTGTTGTTTCCTGCTTTTTTGCATGTCAAGTAAGTTTTGATTAGTTTCCAGACATTTTGTGTATTTTAACTTGTTAGTTGCTGCATGTTTTGTGTTTCTGTAAATGTTCTTGAGCTCTGTTCTGGGACACAGTTAAGTTACTAGGAAACAGTTGATCCTTTTAAGGCTTTTTTTTTTTTTTTTTTTTAATTTTTAAGCCTTGTTTTGTGGGACTCCAGTAGTCTTTCGTCTAGGGCTGGTTTTTCTCCACGGAGAAAAGTGCAGTATCCTGATTACTCAATGTTCTGTGAATTACAAGGTTTTCCACTTTGTCTGATGGGAACCCAACTATTCTTAGCCCTGTGTCATCTCCCTGGATTGCTCTTTCTGCTCCTTTTGGGTCATTTCTTCCCTGGCTTAGGGTAGCTTCCCCACATTCATGTGCTGATGAGCAGTCAGCTGAAGATCTGAGAGGGATCCTGTGCAGATCTCTAGAACTGTCTTCCTCAGTGTGCAACTGTCTCCTGTCCAGTACCACACCTGCAGCCTGCAGCAGCCTTGACTCCTCCCTTCAGACTCCCAGATTTATCACTTCAACTCGGGGACACCACAGGTCTGCCTGGTTTCCACCTGCCTGTGCTATGTCCTGGGAGCTCCCCAGGCCCTCGATTGGGGCAACCATCCAGCTCACCAAATTTGTGTCCCCTATCTGTGCTGCTTGGTGTTCAAAGTGTGAAAACTCAATGTTTCAAGTAGTTTTTTAGTTCTTAGAGCTGAGAGGGTAAATCCGGGTCCTTTTACTCCATCTTTGCTGGAAGCTGAAGTCTAATTAATTTCTAGTAATGCTTTTTGCCTGCTGTTGGTATCACCACACCAGCCTATAGTATTTGCCTGCCGTGTATGTTGCCATCCATTTACTTTGAACATCTTATATCTTTATGTCTCAGATTTGTCTCTTTAAAAAGAACATGGGGGTTGGATTTTATCTCCTGGTCTGAGAATGTTTGTCTTTTAACAGCTGGGTTTGTCTAAATTTATTGGGACTAGTAATCTATTTGGATTTATGTCTCTGTCCTCTTTTTGTGTTTTTCCTCTTTCGAGCTTTTTCTTTTTCTAAATTGTTTTTATTGTATTAATAAAGTTTTTCTTATGGTCCCCCTTTTTATTTCTACGAGTTTGGAAATTATGTGTTCTATTTTTTATCCTTTTAGGAGTTAGGCTTAGCATTTTAATATGCATTTTTGACATAATACATTACAAAATTAATTGGTATCACTATCTTCCAAAAAATGCAAGATCTTATAATGATTTAATTCCTTTCTCTCCTCCCCCAGATTCCACATTACTGTTGCCTAAAATGTACTTCCATCTTGGTTCTAAACCTCCCCACAGAAATTAGTAATTTTTTAAAAAGCTTATTTATTTATCTTGAGAGACAAAGGGAGGGAGGAGCAGAGAGACAGGGAAGAAAGAGAATCCCAGGCAGGCTCCACCTTGTCAGCATAAAGCTTGACATAGGACTTGATCTCATCTACCACGAGATCACGATTGAGCCAAAATCAAGAGGAGGATGCTTAACCGACCGAGCCACCCAGGCACTCCCCAAGTGAGTAATTTTTAATGGCCAATGTTCGTTAGGGTTTACATTACCAGTCTACCTATTTGTTCACACTGCTTCCTCTTTTTTTTTCTTTAAAGAAAATTATTTTAATGTCATGATGCCCTTTTTGCTTTGTTTGTTTTGTTTCAGGAGAGTTTAGTGATTCGTTATTTACATATAACACCCAATGCTCATCACAGGTGCCCTCTTTAATACCGATCACCCATTTAGTCCATCCCCGCACATCTCCCTCCATCAATCCTCAGTTTGTTCTCTATAGTTAAGAATCTCTTATTCACCACTGCTTCTTGCATCCCATGCCTTCAATTACCATCTTCCTGGAGAACATTCTTTGGGAGTTCTTTCACTGACGGTCTGTGAGAAGTGAACTCTCTCAAGTGAAGTCTTTGTACCTGTCTGAAAATGTCTTTATTTTATCTTGCACTCAGTCTAGAAACATAAGTTAGCTAAATATAGAATTCCAGGTTGACAATTACTTTCCTTTTTTACACCGAAGATATTGTTTCATTTTCTTTTGGCCTTTGTCATTGTCTGCTCTCAGTAATTATTGTTCTTCTGTAGATAATCTGTCTTTCCTATTTGGCTGGATTTAACTCTTATTTGCCTATATTATTCTGCAGGTGTGATGATGTGTCTAGGTATGGATTTGTATTTATTTCTTCTGTTCAAGACTCAGTGTGCTACTTCAGTTAGAAAAGACTTATTGCGTGTGACACTGTCCTGTATCACCTGGATCCCTCTTAGGACTGAAGGATGGAATCCTCCAGATCCTAGAAGCTGGAGTGCTTCTAACAGACAACACTCAATGTCAGCCCCTCTCCGGGAATTGCCCTCGGCTGAATAGTGTACCCCTTCCTGAGTACAGCCTGCATCCAATGATTGGGTGTTGCAGGGGTATAAAGAGCCAGCCCTCTTGTCTTAACATGGGACAATTGTAAAGGTCCATCTCAGCCTCCCAGTTCCCATGGTAGTATGATCAACTCATCCAGGTTTGCCAGGCACTCGTGTATCTTAAACCCCTCAAGTTTGCACCCTGGGAAATCCCTGGAACCTGGGCAAACCAGGACGGTTGGTCATCCTTCCCACATAGCTGAAATTAAGTCTCTGTTGAGACTGCATTGCCTTTTACCTTCTCTCTCTCTGCCTGGTTCTGGTAATCATCCCTTCCACTGGTATCGATCCCAAAAGTACTCCATCATAAGCCAACCTCTGTCTCAATCTTCCTCCCTGGGAACCCGATCTGCAACACTAATGTCTCTCTAAATTTAGTTATAGAAAATTCTTAGATATTTTCTGTAAATATTGACGTTTTGTGGTCTCTATTCTTCCCTTCAGGTACATTCACTACATACATGTTGAATGTCTTCATTCTATCTTCCATTTCTCATAGTCACTCTTTTTAATTTTCCATCTTTCTCTCTCTCTGAATTTGTTACTTTCATATTCATGTGAATCTAAACTGCTGTTTAACCCATCCTTGGACTTTTTATACCTTAATAACTTCCTTCAGTTGGCTTTGAAGACACATGCTCATCCGGCTTTCTTCCTGTATTTAGGGTTGCTCTGTTTCAGTCTTGTTTGCTGGTTCCTCTTCATCGTCCCTACTTCTAAATGATGAAGTCCCTGGGGCTCGGTTCTTAAACCTCTTCTCTTTTTTTATAATCTAAACCACTTTCCAGATGAAGTCATCAGCCTTGTGACTTTAAATACCATAGATATGCTGATAGCTTCCAAATTTATATCTCCAGCTCAGATGTCTCCCCTAAACTCCTGACCCATATATCCAGCTGGCTATGAGACGTGTCCACTTGCAAGTTTGGAATCAGAACGCTTGATTCTCATTCCCTAATCCTGCAGTTTCTCCTAGCTCAGTAATGGTAGCTGTAGGGCTAAACAATTTGGATCATCCTTACCTCCTCTCTTTGTCCCACACTTTTTTTTACTACAAATCTTTGGGATTTTATGTAAAAATAGATCCAGAATTTGATGACTTTTTACATTTCTACACTGTTGTTCCCACTGGTCCAAGTCCCCGTCATTTCTTGCCTGCATTATTATTATTTTTAAAATATTTTTATTTATTTCTAGGAGAGAGAGAGAGACAGCGTGAGCAGGGGAGGGTCAGAGAGAGAGGGAGTCACAGACTCTGAAACAGGCTCCAGGCTCTGAGCTGGCAGTCAGCACAGAGCCCGACGCAGGGCTTGAACCCATGAACCGCGAGATCATGACCTAAGCGAAAGTCGGACGCTTAACCGACTGAGCCACTCAGGCGCCCCTTCTTGCCTGCATTATTGCAGTAGCCTCCCTTGACGGGTCTGCCTTCAGTCTCTTTTCAACATGGCAGCCCGAGTGATCCTGCCAAAATGTTCCCCAGGTCCTTACCTCCCTCTGCTGACAGCCCACCAACTGTCACTCAAAGTAAAACCAAAGTCCTGTCTGTGATCTGCAAATCCCTGCATGATCCAGCCTCCTGTTACTTCCTGGGCTTACCTCCCACTGCGTGCGCACATGCTCTCTCTCTCTCTCTTTCTCTACTCTCACCTACATTGGGCCCCTTGCTGTTACTTTAAAACACCAGGTTTATCCCCCTTCAACAGCCCCCCCACCCAGGCTTTTGCTTTGTCTGTTTCCTCGGTCCAGAAATTTTTTCCCTACACATCTATACAGTTTGCTCTCTCACTTCTTCAGGTCTTGATAAAACTCATTTGCTCAGTGAGCCTTTCCCAGATACCTTATCTAAAATTTCACCCATTCCCCTTTGTGTTTTATCCCCTTCATCCCTACTTTATTTTTTCTCCTTAGCACCTATTATCCCTACCTCATATGCAATATTTATTATCTATCTTCATAATTAAAATGTAAGCTCTGTTGGGTGCCTGGGTGGCTCAGTTGGTTAAGCGTCCAACTTTGGCTCAGGTCATGATCTCGCGATTCGTGGGTTCGAGCCCCGCGTTGGGCTCGGTGCTGACAGCCAGCTCAGAGCCTGGAGCCTGCTTCAGATTCTGTGTGTGTGTGTGTGTGTGTGTGTGTGTGTGTGTGTGAGACCCTCCTCTGCTCACGCTGTCTCTCTCTCTCAGAAATAAATAAAAAAATAAATTCAAAAAATGTAAGCTCTGTGAGGACAAAGCTTTTTGTCTATTTTGTTCACTGCAGTGTTCCCAGAGCCCATGTCTGCCATGTAATATGAGCTCAATAAATATCCAGTAAATGAATGAATGAGTGACTCTATTTCTCATTTCTAGAAAGTTTATTTAGTTCTTTCTTCAAATCTGCCTGTTCTTTTTTAATTATTAAAATTTTAATGTTTATTTATTTTTGAGAGAGAGAGAGGGACCGAGTGCGAGTGGGGGAGAGGTAGAGAGAGAGAGAAGCATAGAATTGGAAGCAGGCTCCAGGCTCTGAGCTGTCAGCACAGAGCCCAACATGGGGCTTGAACTCACGAACGGGGAGATCATGACCTGAGCTGAAGTCGGACGCTTAACCCACTGAGCTCCCCAGGTGCCCCAAATCTGCCTGTTCATATTTAATAGTGTCCTGTTGCTTTCCATTTATAGTGACAAATAGCATGTGCTCTGGCACTAGACTGTGTGGGTTCAGATCCCAGCTCTGCTGCTCTAATAGCTGTGTGACCATTGGTAAATTCCCTAATGCCTCATCTGTAAAATAGAGAAAGTGATAGTATCTACTTCACAGGGATTTCGTGAAGATTGAATGAATTAACTTTCTGCAAATCCTCTGAACAGTGTTATGTAAGCATCAGCTATCTCTACTTTCATCTTCATCATTTAAAATCGATTTATGATTTATAGTACCTTTCAGATTTTCTATTATTTTGACTTTAGAGGAGGGGCCAATTTTTCTGTTTCTTGCATATGCAAACTCTTTGCTGATAAAGCCCAATCAGCTACAGACCACCAGGAGTAAGTCTGTAGTCTCACCGAATCAGTTATTGATTCAGTGCTGCAAGGAAGGGCACTCCATAAGAGGGAATGTCACTCCATAAGAGGGAGCAGGGAACATCTTTTGTAAGGCTCAGGATCCCACTGAAGGATCCTGAGGATGCTAAGGGAAGTGGGCATCAGTTCTGAATTGGTGGCTGTCACTGATGGGATATTAGAAGAAGTGCAGATTAACTACGGATTGGGTGCTCTAATGGCTTAGCAATTGGGTGCCCCAGCAATAGAAGGGTACTGCACAGTGATCCAGGGGGTTAGTAGCAAAGCAGTAGTCACTGAAAGAGTCATTATGGTATTTTATAGAGGCTGCCTGACCTTGGGAGTAACAATGTTTCCTGTTAGTTGCATCTGGCTATATGAGTGCCTGTCTTCCTGCCCTCCCTTCCGAATTTGGCAGAGCGGCTGTTTTTTGTTTGGTTTTGTTCTTTGCCCAGTTCAAGCCAATTTGCACTCTTTAAATCCCAGACAAGATTTTACTCTTTCACCAAAATGGCAGGGTATTTGCAATTTCTTGTGAGCTTATCTTCAGCAGGGGGTGTTTCTTCCTATAGGAATCCCTGAAGCTCTGGACAGTGCCTCATCTCCATGGAGCAGATTTAGATTTGTGTCTTCCGGAATGCAAAGTGTCTCAATGGCCCTAAGCCAGTTTTTATGTCAAATTTTCATCTTGGAATTTGCACCACACAGGTAGCTTAATTTAGACCTCCACTCCTGCACACGGTATAGGCCTATGGTTTAGACATTTTTGGTCCACATCTAAGAACTTTGACAAATGGTGAGCTTCTTGGCCAATTTCCAGGACCTGTGTGCAATTGTTCTATCTCCATTTTAGAGGGAAGAGTTCTTCAAAGCCCTTAGGTTTTATGCAGAGAGGGCGATCATGGCTTGCCACCTTCTTCTTGCCCTTTATAGGCATTAACCCCTGCCTAACTCCAGATCCAAATGCTTGTGGGCAGGCTGCTGTGACATTAGTTGACCTAATGGCTGCTCAGATTTTGATGCCTTGCCTTATTCCTAGCTAACATTTGAGCATTTCCCTTTACTTTTCCAAGCTTATTTATTTAAATATATATTTCGATTGTATTTTATTCAGCATCTTTTATGTATTTGTGATACAACTGAGCCCACCTCCATATTAGCTCAGCTCACTGTAAGGATGCTAAGACGTCAGTGTTTGTCTGGAGTCACACCTGGCTTTAAATCCCAGAGTCTATGCTTATTTTTTGTATGACTGTGGTAAACTCTCTAAGCTTCTATCTTTTACATGTCAAGTGGGACTAATAATAAGACATGCCTATAAATGAGGCAATAGACACAAAATACATATATAAGAATTCAGTAGATAACACTCTTAATACTATCAATATAGAAAATTTAAAAAATAAGCGCTCCTGGGTGGCTCAGTTGGTTAAGTATCCGACTCTTGATTCTGGCTCAGGTCATGATCTCATGGTGATGAGACTGAGCCCCGTGTCAGGCTCTGCACTGGGCATGGAGCCTTCTTAGGATTCTCTCTCTCTTCTTCTGCCTCTCTCCCCCTACTCATGCTCTCTCTCTCAAAGAAAAGAAAAGAAAAGAAAAAAGAAAGGAAGAAAGAAAGAAAAAGAAAGAAAGAAAATTTTAAAAATGAAAGAGGACAAGAAAGAAAATGGTGTGTGCCTTTCAATGGCAAGATCTACTGTCAACCTATCAAATATATTTCAATAATAAAAAATTCTTTAAAAAGACCTACCTCCTAACACCAAAAAGTCTACCTCTGTCCATTTTTGACATATTTGTGTGTTTTGAACATAGAACACTTGCTTTTTTTCCCCAAAAAGCTTTTGAATTCCTTCAGGGTTCTGAAAAATGCCTTCCTATAGTTATTCTACCCAGGATATGGCTTACATCTTTGCTTGCTGCTGGTGGTAACAGATGTGCCTTTCAGTATGAGAGCTCTGACCAGCTACCTCTGCGTTTTGTGATTTATGACTTGTGCCCATGAGTTAGTGGTTTTCTGCTTCTTCACTGGAGGAAAAACTTTCTCTTTGGTGTCTTTAGAAGCAGAAACCTTCCCCTCACCGCCCACCACATAGGCAGACCCCAACCAGGCAGAAACACCAAGGTCAGAACACTTCTTTTGCAACATCATCAGCTTAAAGTGAGGATTAACTTCAGGGGTCCAAGGTCGTGCGAGTTAGATGTGTGTTTAATTTCCTTACACATTTCTGATTTTGGAAATTCGACATTTCTGCTAAATACCTGGCTTTCAACTCTCATTTCTCTAGCAAAGATAAACAAGTTGTCTCTACATCTGCTCTATTTACCACCACCTTGCCTTCTCCAGGAAATTCAATAACTGTTTTATATATGTAATATATTCCATACCTCAGGAATTCTGAGTTCGTGTGTTGTATTATATGGAAAAGCATATGAAAGTGTTTTTTGGTACTTGGTAGGCTCACAACGAATACATGATGTGAACCGGACACATCTCCAGCCTCTATACCCTGATGTCATCTAAGGTAGACCTTTTAAAAAGCAAATTATAATTCCCTAATATATTTTTTCAGAGGCTGTCATACATATATATTAAAAAATTTTTTATGTTTATTTATTTTGGAGAGAGTGAGAGAGAAAAAGAGAGACAGAGTGTGAGTGGGGGAAGGGCAGAGAGAGAGGGAGACACAGAATCCCATGCAGGCTCCAGGCTCTGAGCTGTCAGCACAGAGCCAGATGTGATGCTTAAACCCATGAACTATGAGATCATGACCTGAGCCGAAGCCGGATGGTTAACCAACTGAGCCACCCAGGCACCACTCCCGAGTCCTTAACAAGTGGAGTTCCAAGCCCATCAAGGAAACACACCTAGGGGTTTGAAAGTCAAGAAGAGATGGAGTCCAGGCGTCTGTGGGGTTTTTGGTCGTTTCTACTGGTTTGCATTCAAGTAGAGATGAGTTGGGTTCTTCTGGGAAAGTGGCAGAAGTCCCGGTAGCTTTGTGGGTGCCCGTATAGGGTGGTGCTCATGACACTGACTTCATCTTTGGCCCTCCATCATTTTCATGCCCACACAACGACCTCCCTCAGAGCTCCGCTTCAAGGCCCCTTGGAGGTTAATGTGCGTCCTGGCCACAACGCGAGCAGCCTTGCTCTGATCTTCCCTAACGTAACCCACAGAAGGCGTCACTGTAGATGACTAGCGGAGATGACTGGTTTGCAGATGGCCCACCATAGACGACCAGTGGAGAGCTTCTGGCACACAGATGGCACCACATTAGATAACTACCTTTCACCTCACCGCAATGATCCCCTCGCCCTAAAAAAACCTGTGGGTTAAGATCCAGATGGGGGTGGAGAATTGCTCCTGGGCGCCTGGATCTTCCGTCAGCCCGCCCCTGCCCTGCCGCGGGTAAGTTACTCTGAATAGAACTCTGTAAATGGCGTGGAGGGCCTTGCTGCCTTGTTTTACCATCTCCAAGTGCCTTCTCTGACTGAGGGTACTTTACTGCCCTCCTCCACCTTCTTTTTATTTAGTTTTTTAATGTTTATTTATTTTGGAGAGAGACAGAGACAGAGAGTGAGCTGGGGGAGGGGCAGAGAGAGAGGGAGACACAGAATCCAAAGCAGGACCCAGGCTCTGAGCTAGCTGTCAGCACAGAGCCCGACTCGGAGCTGGAACCCACGAACTGCAAAATCATGATGGAGCCAAAGGCGGTTGCTCAACCTACTGAGCCACCCAGGCGTCCCATCCCTCCTCCCCCTTCTAACACAGGAGCAATAGTGGTCCTAGAGCTTCTGAATCCCCTAACTTATTAGAATTGACAATTAACAACTCCCTTTGTGGGCCACTTCTACCATGGTGTTCTTGGGAATCATTCCTGGAAGCTCTTCCTGCACCCTGCAAACAATTTTGTAAGCAACCAACTCCCTTATTAAAGGGTTGTTTAAACCAGCCACAGTGGCTTCTGTTATTTGCAGGACCCTGACTGATAGACCCTATAAATGCCTCCTCCTCTCACACCCCACATTCCCTCTGCCAAGGCTGGTGGCTGTAATTCTTGCTAGAAAGTGTACTCCATTTGTTTGAGCCTTTGAATCCTATAAAAGCTTACCGAACCCGGGAATATACAACCCATCGTAGGATATTCTCCACCAAATATAGCTCAGAAGAAGATATGCAGATGGTTTCTCCTGGTAGAAGATTTTGAATGGAGAAAAAGGAAGAAAAAAAGGAAGGAGGGAAAGAAGGGAGGAAGAGAGAGAAAGAAAGAGGGGAGGGAGGGGAAGAAGAAGAGAGAGACAGAGAAAGAAAGGGAGGGAGAAAGAAAAGAAAAAAAGGAAGAAAGAAAGAAAGAAAAAGCATGCAAGCAAGCAACTGAGAAAAGGCTGGAGAAATCACCCATCCCCACGTCATCCTCCTCCTCGCCTGAGTCGGCATTCATGATGCAAATTTCCCCAAATGCTCTGTTTAGCAAATAAAGAATTAGTTGTGAGATCTAAAGAGAAATCCCTGACTTTATGTTTGTACCCATCCCAAGTACTCTTTCAGGAGAAGATTTTTTTTAAATTTAAAAGTAAAATGTAGTTATTTTTATTTAAGACAGTTCCCCATTTTGAACACATTTACATTTTTTTCTTCCCCCATTTACAGCCTATTTCCTGAAAAATGTTAAGCAGATTTAAGCATCTAATATCTTCCAAGGCCACCTCATAATTCATCCGTTTATTATTTGTTAAAATACCAGCCTCAAGAAACTGGTTTCAATGGGAATGGTCACCTGGATTTTCTCTTCTGATTTACTTCAAGGATGATACTAGGATGAATTAAAAGATTAAAAAGAGTCAACATTGTGCTGAATCCCTCGAATGACAAAGAAGGCCTGTGAGAACCACAAGACCACAGCTAGTGCCGCTTGTCCTATGAAATAGAGTCCCATATTCATAGAATTTGTAACCATAAGAACCTTAGATCTGTCACCTCATTTCACAGAGGAAGAAACTGGGCCTACAGAAGGGAAATGACTAACCCAGGATCACATCTTCAGCCAGCCTCAGAGCAAGGACTAGAATTCAGGTCTCCTGAGATTCACCCTCCGGTGCCCCTCCCCCTCCGGGCTGACTTTCAAGTGCATTCTTTTGATCTCTCTTCCCTTTCCTACTCTCCAGCTCTTTCTACCGTAGCAGGAGCCAGATACCTTTCTGAGTGTCCCTACTCATGTGAAATGAGAGATCATTTGAATAGCTGAGAATTTCCTCCTCACGTATAGCTCTGTAGAAGTTAGGACTCCCATCTTGCGCATGCAGTTGAGGAAGGTAAAGTTCAGACATGGGGTTTGACTTGTTGGATACCACACAGCTGAGCCTTGAACTCAGCCTTCCTGACACACATGCCAATGTCCTTCCCAGCACACTACAGTAGGTGGCCTGGTGGTGAATGCACCGTGTTTTTGTTTTAAGAAGTATACGGAGAGCACAATTTGGTCTTGTTAAAGGCCATCCAAGGGGGACTAATGAAGTACAAAAAGGGCCTCATCGAAAGGAGCTGTCCTCTAAAAGGTCTATGACAGTTACCTTTCCAAAGTGATCATTAGAAAGCAGTGCCTATATAATTTTCCAATCCTGTAACTTTAAGATTTGTACCAGTAGGGGCACCTGGGTGGCTCAGTTTGCTGAGCAGCTGAGTGGTTGAGTGTCTGACTTTGGCTCAGGTCATGGTCTCATGGTTCATGGGTTCGAGCCCCACTTCGGGCTCTGTGCCGACAACTCAGAGCCTTGAGCCTGCTTTGGATTCTGTGTGTCTCTCTGCCACTCCCCTGCTTGTACTCACTCCCTCTCTCTCTCTCTCAGAAACAAATGAATAAACTTAAAAGAATAAACTTAAAAAAAACTTATGTCTATGGAGTATGTGTGGATCTGCATGTCCTTTTATGATGACCTGAATCAAGGTTGACTTGAACGGAAAGTGGCTAAAGGTCCAAGATCATGAGCCAGTACTCTTCTTCTTGTGTAACTATTTAAATTATGAAAGTAATTTAAGCACATTATAGGTCTTTGAAAATTCTGGAAAGAAAAAATATAACTGCAGTTCCACCGTCCATCACGTTATTATTATTATTTTGAATATTTCCCTTCTGTCTTTTTTATAGAAGTGTTTGTAAACAGTTTTACACTTTTTCTTGTTTCTTGTTTCTGCTCCCCCCCGCCGTGGCCTTATATCATAAATATTTTTCGTGTAACACATTCTCTTTGTGAGCACCCCGTTCAACGGCTGTAAAACATTCCTCCTCATGAAGGTCCCCTAAAGTATCTGTGATCCACTGCAAGGTTTGCGAACATTATTCCAGGGAATCCCAGAGAATGTGGACCATTATTCCACTTTCAAAAACAGCAATGGCATTTGTTTGAATTCCAGAAGGTAGAAAGCAGCTCAAGCAGTTATGCAAAACATTTGCCTTTAACACTGTGAGAGGTGAGAGAATGTCTGGGGGTGTGGGGGGATAGTGTGCACAGAGTTAGGGGAGAAGTGGAGCAGTCCGTCCCCCCCGTCCTTATCCCAACCCATACAGCAGCATGGGCCCTGATACCTAAGAAACCTACGGGACAGGCAGTTATAAATTATTTTTATTCCTATTGCATTATTCAACCTATACTCATAATGGATTCTAGGCTAACAACAGAAAGAATAAGGAATGCTGTTATTCCAGTATAATAGGTGAATTAAAAATATAATTCTATACGGGGGGCACCTGGGTGACTCAGTCGGTTAGGCATCCAACTTCAGCTCAGGCCATGGTCTCACGGTCCGTGGGTTCGAGCCCTGCATCGGGCTCTGTGCTGACAGCTCAGAGCCTGGAGCCTGCTTCAGATTCTGTGTCTCCCTCTCTCTCTGCCTCTCCTCTGCTGTGCTCTCTCTTGCTCTCAAAAATAAATAAACATAAAATTTTTAAAAATTATATAATTCTATACTGACATATATGGGTGCACCTTGAAAACATACTAACTGAAAGAGGCCACGTGCAAAAGGCCCCATACTGTATGAGTCCATTTATATGAGATATTCAGAATAAGCAAATCAGATTAGTGGTTTCAGGGGCTGGGAGGGAGGAGATTGGGGGGGTGACTGCTTGGGGTATGGAGTTTCCTTCTGGGGTGATGAAACTATTCTGAAATCAGATAGCGGTGGTTGTGGTGATGGTAACACAACATTGTGAATGTACTAAATGTCATTAATGATACATTTTACGTTATGTGTGTTTTGCCGAAATAAAAAATTATAATTCTAAAATTTTTTCCATGAGCTAGCTCCTATCAGATATGCAAGTTGTATTTATTTCATAAGTCTAATAACATGAATTTAAACATCAAAACCTATCTGATACTTTAAAGTCTGTATCAAAAGTAGGAAGGGTGTCTGGCTGGCCCTTTTGGGGGAGAGTGTGATTCTTGATCTCGGGGTTGTTGAGTTCGAGCTCCACATTGGGTGGAGAGGTTACTTAAAAATAAAATCTCAAAGAAAATCAAAGTGAGGAGCAATTCATTTACTAGGAATAATGATTATCTGCACTCACCTTCCAT
This sequence comes from Crocuta crocuta, assembly GCF_008692635.1. Lineage (NCBI taxonomy): Eukaryota > Metazoa > Chordata > Mammalia > Carnivora > Hyaenidae > Crocuta > Crocuta crocuta. The sequence goes on from NW_027530179.1 coordinate 6,137,293, forward strand.
TTCCAAATGTGTATGTAGAGAAATACTTGCAAATGAGAGTTTAAAGTCTCCCTTGCCTCTTCATTTGGAAACAAAATATGAAAATCATAAAAAGAAAAGAGCTTATATTTTAAGTAAAAATGCAAGCACTCTAAACATTAGCTGGTGAAAACAATTTTTACCCATTTCAATGCCATACCATGTAGATCCTTTCAAGCTATGTGAAATATAGATTTTGTCCATAAACACATTAAGCAATTCCATTTCAAAATCTATAACAAAAATTATGCTTTTAATAAAAAGCATACATGTAAGCATAACTTAAATGTAACTACGTAATGATTTTAATGGATGTGTCACACGTTACAAGAAGTAACATTTTGTCTTAACATGGATATTAATGACCCTTGTATTAAAACAATCTCTATCATCAATTTTAATATTATTTTGTTAAAAAGAAAATATGTTGCAAAGAGCTTTTAAAATATATCAATAAGCTAATATTTTAATGTAAAATTTTATTTATTTATTTTATAAGATTTTATTTTTAAGCCATCTCTACATCCAAAGTGAGGCTCAAATTCACGCCCCCAAGGTCAAGAGTCGCATGCTCCACTGACTGAGCAAGCTAGGCGCCCCTAAATGTAACATTTTTAAATTCTTTTGAAGTTCTTAGAACAACGCCTGGCCCATATTAAGCACTTGTGCACTTATTAAATAATAATACATCAATTATAAAATGATTTTTTAAATGCTATAAATTTTATGAGATTATTATATTAATGGACAAAGGANTATATATTTTTTAAATCTAAATATATAAATTGATATAAATATATATTTTTAAAAAAATTTTAATGTTTACTTTTGAGAAAGAGAGAGAGAGATACTTACAGAGTGCGAGTAGGGGAGGGTTAGAGAGACAGAGGGAGACACAGAATCTGAAGCAGCTCCAGGCTCTGAGTCACCAGCACAACGCCCAATATGGGGCTCAAACCCACAAACCATGAGATCATGACGTGAGCTGAAGTCAGGCGCTTAACTGACTGAGCCACCCAGGTGCCCTGAAATCGATATAAATATAGATGTATCTACAGGGAAAGGCAGATTTATGTAATTTCCTCATTGTTGGCTATTTGGATTCCTGCCGACGCCCTGCTTTAACAAAGATTACTATGATGAACATTTTTCAAGCATAACGTTCTATAAGTTTGTAATTTTCTTGAGGTATATTTACAGAATTAGGGTTATTAGTTCAAATGTTAGGATAACATGTATTACTTTTGATATATGTCACCATTTCTAATCTTTGTGTGGCATTTACCATCAGGAAAAATGTAATGTCTGGACTCATTCGGCCCTTTGTACCAACCTTATCTTTTTTGATCCTCATACTAACTCTGTAGGGTAGGAGGTATTACCATTCCTATTTTCTAGACGAGTAAACTGAGACTCAAAGAGTTAAATCATTATGACCTGTATCTGAGAGGGCGTACTGAGTTTCAACGGCAGGGTAAATTTCTTATCTTGTGTGGTAACTTTCTTTCTCTTGGCTGAAGAGGACAGGGAGGGGGTGGTGGTCAGCTTATTGTTGTCATCTACAAAGGAAATGGAAAGTGCTTCTATCATGGAACTGACCAGAAAAAACGGAAAATGGGTTGGAGAAGGGATCAAGGAAGACTGATAGGGTTACACGGTGTATTCGTTTCCTAGTGCTGCTGGAGCAAATGACCATGACCTGGGTGGCTTAAAACGACAATTTTTTCTTGCAGAGTTTTGGAGGCACAAGTCTGAAATCAAGGTCATGCTTCCTCTGAAGGCTCTGGGGGAGGAATCTTTCCTTGCCTCTTTTAGTTTCTGGAAATTGTGGGCAATCTTGGCTATTCTTTGGCTTGTAGATACAACATCCCTCTAACCTTGGTGCCTGCCTTCCCATGGCCTTCTCTGTGTGCTTGTGTCTTTGCATCCAAAATTTCCTCTTCTTATAAGGATACCAGTCATATTGGATTTATTTACCCTAATCCAGTTGCCTCATTTTATCTTGACTATATCTGAATTTGGGCCCTATTTCCAAATAAGGTCATAGTCACAGGTTCGGGGTAAACATGGGTGGGGTGGGGGACACTATGCAATCCAGTACACTTAGGTAGGAAGAGACTGATAGTTCCTTCCCTCACTGCTTCTCACTGTGTGTCATATAGCAGTTAGCAGACGGATCTGCCCCTGAATAGTGGGGAAGAGACCTTTGGGCATAAGAGGCAAGGTAGAATCTTGGGAGGCTGTAGATACACAGAAATAGAGCGAGCTCCACACGCAGAAGGCCAGACACAAGTGCATCCCCATTTTCCTCCCCAGTAGTTACTTGAAGTGGGTTTTAATAAACAGCTCCCACAGTCAGGATAACAGAGAATCACAAAAGAAAAGATGTGCACGAGGCACATATTACTAACACATCATCAGAGAGAAGCTCAAAATGCAACACATGACTAATACCTAGGAAACAGTTAATAGAGTCACAGAAGGTGATTTTAAGGGAAATATAATTAAAATCTTCACAGGGGTATGAGGTGTAATTGAATCCATGAGACAAAAAGGAAGTTATGAAAAAGGACCAAGTACCAAGGACCCGAGGACCAAGAATCAAGATCTTGGAAGTGAAATGTACTCAGAAGAAGGGGAAATAGAATGAATACAGGGGCGCCTGGGTGGCTTAGTCGGTTAAGCGTCCGACTTTCGCTTAGGTCATGATCTNGAGAATGAATACAGACAAGGAGCTGTTTAATGAACCAGAAACGATAACCAAGGGATCCTCCCAGAGTGCGATACAAAGGACGGAGAGTATAAAAGTAATGTTTAGAAACATGGAGAATAGAGCCAGAGCTTCCCAAATCTGGTCATATATGTTCCAGAAGAAGAAAAAAAAATCATAGAAGACAAAAAGGAAGAAAAATTTCCAGAGTTGAATAAAGATGCAAGTCTCTGGTTAGGAACTGAGTAGGATGAATAAGAAATGACTACACCATAAAAAGGAAGGAAGATAGGAAAGGAGGGTGGGAGAGAGAGAGAGAGAGGGAGAGATGCAAGCAATGACTTCATCTAGATATGCAGAATGAAAATTTAGGCATCAAGAGAATCCCTAAAAGCATCCAAAGAGTCTTTATTTATTTATTTAAATTTTTAAAAAAATGTTGGGGCACCTATGTAGCTCAGTTGGTTAAATGTCTGACTCTTGATCTGGGCTCAGGTCATGATCTCACAGTTTGTGAGTTTGAGCCTTGCATCAGGGCCCAGAGCTGACATCACAGAGCCTGCTTGGGATTCTCTGTTTCCTCTCTCTCTCTCATCCCCTCCCCACTCATGCTTTCTCTAAATTAATAAGCATAAAAATGTTTTTTATGTTTGTTTATTTTTGAGAGAGAGCAAGAGAGTGCATGCACATGAGAATGAGCTCAAACCCATGAACTGTGAGATCATGACCTGGGCCAAAATCAAGAGATGGACACTCAAGTGACTGAGCCACTCAGGCACCCCCTCTTTCTTTATTATTTTAGAGAGAGAGAGCATGATCAAAGGAGAAAAGGAGAGGGAAAGAAAGAGAGAGAGAATCTTAAGCAAGCCCCACACTCAGTGTGGAGTCCAACTCAGGGCGTGATTTCAATGGCCCTGGGATCATGACCTGAGCCAAAATCAAGAGCCAGTGCTCAACTGACTGAGCCACCCAGGCATCCTGCAAAGATTCTTAAAAACATTTCTAAAAAGACTGACTTCAGAAATTTCAATGGAAACATGTTGAAAGCAAAAAGACAGTAAAAACATATCTTCAAAGTTTTCAGAGGAAAATGGTTACAAATCTAGAATTCTATACTTAGCTATTATTCAGGTATATGAATGCAAAATAAATACATTTGTAGATATTCAATGACTCAGAAAAATTACCACCCACAAGTAATTAATAGAGGATGTACCTACCTATCAAAAAATTTTAATTTAAATATAATTCCACAGAGACACTTATCATAAAGTCCATATAAATGAGTGCAACCACTGGAAGAAATAGCAGATACAAGTTACAAATTTTAAGGACAAAATAGGAAAAAGAAAATTCAATAAATCTTACAAAAGACAAAAGGAAACAAGGAAATCCAAAATAAGTAGAAAAGGCAAAATGAGATGAGAGCTCAGATGTGTCACTATCACATTCAATGTGATTGGGTGAAGTTCATGGGTGAAAAGAGAATCTTATACTGGATTTTTAAAAATCTAGCTATTACAAGACACACCTCTAAAATAAATACCTATGCACGTTGAAAAAAAAGTGATGGGAAAAAATACTCAAAGAAGAATTGAATGGAAAGAAGCTCTGTGTGAGTACGTTTAAGGCACCTAAAATAGAATTCATGGAAGGGCTAGAAAATGGATCCACCCAGGAGAAGTGAGCATCTCTGGTACCTCAATAGTGATCTCTAAACATAATTTTCCACTAAAAGAAGTCAGGGATCACTTGAGAAAAGGCCGATTCCAGGTCAGGGGCAGGAAATGTACAAGATGAACCCCAAGTTGTCCGATCAGAGGCAAGAAAGCTAAAGACTAAAGTGTCCAGAACCACTTAGGTTTTGACTTAAAGGGGCTCCTACTGGCAATTTCACATTAATAAAACAATATGTGCACTGGATTAAAACACTTCAAATATAAGTTTATGAGCATGTGATAATTAAAACAAATGAACAATTCTTACTGGGTGCTTTCTACAAGAAATAGGAGACAACGGAGAAATTAAACAACACCATAGGGATAAAATGACAAAATCCAAGCAGTAGGAACTTCTACAGATCCAATGACTCAGTTCTTTCAACAAATAAATTCTTAGGCACAAAGAAAGATGTAGGTGGGGTGGGGGCAGGGGTATCTATAAATGAAAAGTGACCTAACAGATCACCCCACTGCATTTTTGGACTTAGTTGGATCTTAATACAAATAAATACACTTTGAAAATATTTATGAGACATGGAGGGAAATTTGAGCCTTGACTAGATGTTTAATGATATTATCATGGTAATGTTTTAAAAAGAGTTCTGAGGCACCTGGGGGACTCAGTCAGTTAAGTGTCCTACTCTTGATTTCGGCTCAGGTCGTGATATCTCAGTTGGTGGGATTGAGCCTCACATTGGGCTCTGCATTGACAGCGTGGAGCCTGCTTGGGATTCTCTTTCTTTGCCCTCTCTCCACTCATTCTTCTCTCCCTCTCAAAAGAAATAAACTTTGAAAAAGTAAATAGAAAGAAATCTTATATTTTTTATTTAGAAAATTTTTAGTGTTTATTTTTGAGAGAGAAAGACAGAGCATGAGCGGAGGAAGGGCAGAGAGAGAGGGAGACACAAAATCCAAAGCAGGCTTCAGGCTCTGAGCTGTCAGCACAGAGTCCAACATGGGGCTCGAACCCATGAACTCTGAGATCATGACCTAAGCCAGAGTTGGATGCTTAACCGACTGAGTCACCCAGGCTCCCCAAGAATTCTTATATTTTAGAGACATATGCTGAAATATTTACAGATGGAATGTTATGTCAGGGATTTGCTTCAAAATGATCATTGCTATGAGTAAATCATTTTTGGCTATGCTTAGTAAATGGGGGGTTATATTATTTCTTGCATTTTTCACAAAATTTTTTAAAGTTAAAAAAAAGACAATAAGCCTAAGTTTTATGGGTACTATAAAACTTTCCAACAATAAAGATAATTTCTATGTTATAGATTTTACTCGAGTTTTGGGAAGGTGTCCAACTCATTCTGTAAGACCAGCAAAGCATGGATGCCAGAACTGAAAAAAACCAACTGCACTTGGACCATAGATACTAAAATCCTATTTCAATTTTAGCAAAGCCAATACAGTAGTGTATCAAGGGAATCTATCATGACAACAGGTTAATTACAGAAGTCCACAAATCTAATTTTAACTTAGAAAGCATATAGAATTCACTACACTTACAGATGAAAGCATCTGATTATATCAATAAATGCAAAATGATTGATAACATTTGACATCAATTAAGGATTTAAAAAAACCCTCTAAGCAGCTAACTATAGGTGGGAAACTTCTTATCTTAATAAAAGGACCTATCCCAAACCTACAGCTATCATAATACTTAGGGGTGATTTTAGAGATAATCCTATTAAGTGAGGAATAAGTGAAAGCTGGCTTTCACGCTACCATATAACATTATACAGGGAGATCTAGTCAATGCAATAAAATAAGAAAAATGAGTAGGAAACTATAAATGAGGATGTTTTCACCTACGAATACTAACAGAAAACCCAATTTGAAATAGCTTATAAAATAAATTGTATTATTTCACATAATAAGAAATACTGAAGTAGGAAGTCTCCAGAGTTGACTCATTCAGTGGCATACTGACATCATGAAGGACCCAGGTTCTTCCTATTTTTAACTCTACCATATCCAACGGTTATATATGTAAACCTGCCCCTTCCAACGCAACAACATGGCTCCCATACTACCAATCATCCTATGTAGAAGTGATGTCTTCCTATTTGTTTCTTCTCCAGAGTGAGGAAATGTGTGCTACAAGTGCTCAAGGACGTTTTGCCGGATCTCATTGGTGAGAACGAGCTTGTCTACCCATCCCAGAACTGTGAAATAGAGCTCCCAGTCTGCCCATGATGGACATACAGTGGGAGAGAGAAAGAAAATCTTTGGGTGCCTGGGTGGCTCAGTTGATTGAGTTTCCGACTCTTGATTTCAGCTCAGGTCATCATCCTAGGGTTGTGGGATTGAGCCCCATGTTGGGCTGTGTGCTGCATGTGGAGCCTGCTTGGAATTCTCTCTAGTTCCTTCTGCTCTTCTCCCCAACTCACATGTGAGCTCGAGCTCGAGCTCTCTCTCTCTCTCAAAAAAAAAAAAAAAAAAAAAATGATCTGGGCAGTTAGACCACTGTGATTCTGGTGTATTTGTTACTGCAACAACCAAACCCATCCTGACTTAACAAAATCCAATGTTAATCAGTATCCCTATCCTTCTCTTTAACAATAAATCCAGCCACTCCCTTCCGGACTGATATGCTGCCCTCCATGCCCTCCTTATCTCTGTAGCTCAGCACTTTTATTCATGTCTTTTCAATACTTCCAATATTCTTTGTGCAGATCCAAACAAATAAGAATGTATATATTTACCCTCTTTCTTGCAAACAAAGCAGAGAATTATAAATTACTTTTCGGTACCTTCCTTTTGTGACTTAAAGTAGATCTTAAAGATCTTTCCCATTTGTACATAAAAAACTTCCTATTTCTTTTATAGCTGTATTGTGTTCCCTTGTGTGAAGAGGACATAGTTTATTTAAGCTGTTCCTTATTGACGGGCACTTGTTTCCCGTCTTTTATCATTGCAGACCATCACGCAGTGATGAATTACCCTGTACATACATCATTTTGTCAGCAAGTAGGGGAACATATAAAATCTCTGGAAGTGAAAATGCCAGGTCAAAGAGTAAATGCATCGTAAATTTGGGGAATATTGCCAGTTGCCTTCTATTAGGGTTGTACAGTTTTTCACAACTTCTGCCCACATAGGTGATGACCTTGTTCCCCGCAGCCTTGCTAACAGAAACCGCAGTACAATTTTTGGGTTTTTCCTAATTTAATAATTACCTCGATTTAGTTTCAATTTGAATTTTTCTTATTATGAGCTAAGGAAAGCTTGCTTTCTTTTCATATATGTAAAGGCCGTTTGTCTATCTTGCTCTGTGAACTTTTGGTTTCCTGTACTTTGCTTGTTTCTCTTTGAAAGTATCAATCTTTATTGGTCTTTTCTGTATTGATTTACTGTTAATCCCTTACATATTTGGATAATTTGCTCTTTGGCTATGATGTAAATTGCAAATATATTTTCTCAGTTTACCTGGGTCTTTCAACATTGCAAAGGGTATATTTTCCTATGCATTTAGGTAGTCAAAATAACCTTTCTGTGTGTGCTTTCAGTATTTTAAGTCATGTTAGCACTTGAAGAACTTCACTCATGTTTTCTTCTGATAGTTTTGTGGTTTCATTTTTTAATGTTAAGATTTTCTAAAGCTTATTATTTTTTTAGTAATCTGTACCCCAACCTGAGGTTTGAACTCCCGACCCCAGGATCAAGAGTTGCATGTTTTTCCAACTGAGCCAGCCAGACACCTCTTTTAGTATTAACATTTTAAAGATATTTGCCTTTTTCCTGGTAGGTGATGAGAGATCTTGATTCAACATTTTTCCCCCAGGTGGCTACCCACTTGTTTATTTAAAATTCTTTCTTGTCACTCTGATTTGAGTTGCCATTTTTTAAAAACGTATTTATTTTGAAAGAGCGAGAAAGTGAAAGTGAGGGAGGGGCAGAGAAAGAGGGAGAGAGAATTCCAAGCTAACAGCATGGAGCCTGACTCTTGGGCTCTAACTCAAGAAGCCATGAGATCCTGACCTGAGCCAAAACCAAGAGTCAGACACTTTAACTGACAGAGCCACCCATGGTCCCTGCCATCTTTTCATACACTAAGTTTTTGGATATACTCTATTTGGTTCTATTTTTGCACCTTATATTTTCCTCCTTTATCTATATTGCATCTAGTCATGCATCACTGTTTGGGCAACCTGTTGGGATATTTTAATACCTGTTTGGGGTAAATCTACCATATCTTCATTTCTAGAGTATTTCTCACAACTCTTTTCTTAATTAAGTTTTTAATTCCAGTGTAGTTGACATACTACTTTTTTAAATATTTTATTTAGGTAAGTAATCTCTACACCCAACAATGGGGCTCGAACTCATAACCCTGAGAACAAGGGTCACCCGCTCTTTGGACTGAGCTGGCTCAGATGCCCCTTGCTACCCTTGCTCATTTGTTTTTTGAATGAATTTAAAACTAACTTATCCATTTCCTGGAAAAATATCTGTTGGTAATTTTATTAAGGTTAAATTTATAAATTGACTCAGAGAATATACTTGAAAGTTTCTTCACAAAGGTGCATATCTCGTATTAAGTTTATTAATACGAGTTTATTATTTAGTTTATTTAAATTTATTAAATAGTTGATCTATTTGTTGTTGTTTTTGCTACTGCAGATGTGGTCTTTTCCACTGTAATTTTTAACTGGTATTGTTTTATATTGCTTTATATTAATTTTCTATCGTGCAACCTACTGAATTCTTTTCTTATTTGCAGTAATTTTTCAGTTGATTTTCTTAAATATAAAATCCACCTGGGTGGCTCAGTTGGTTAAGGGTCTGACTTTTGCTCGGGTCATGATCGCGTGGTTCGTGTGTTCAAGCCCCACACTGGGCTCACTGCTGGTGAGCCCTCTTTGGATCCTCTGTCCTCTTCTTTCTGCCTCTCCCCTGCTTGCACTCTCTCTCTCTCTCTCAAAAAAGAATAAATGTTAAAAAAATTTTTTTAATTGATGCAATCCAGGATCTCTAGCTCCGTTTCCCCACACTTCTCTGGGCTCTGAACTTATTTATCGGCTGTCTTCATCCTCTTGATATCAAAATGGCTGGTATTCCAGGTCTTTCCACATTTACAAGTCCTGGAAACACTGACCTCTGATCCCCAAAAGGAAAATAAAATTTCCCTTTCCCTATCTCATTTTAGTTTTCTAACATTTTTTTTTTTTGAGAGAGAGAGAGAGAAGGGTGAGAGAGATGGGCAGAGGGGGAGGGAGAGAATCTCAAACAGGCTCCATGCTTAGTGCAGAGCTCTAAGCCCATGACCCTGGGATCACGACCTGAGCCGGAATCAAGAGTTGGATGCTCAACTGACTGAGCCAACTAGGCATCCCAAGAGTTTTCTAACATTTTTATATTCTAACTGAAAATGAACTTATTTATGAGAACATCCATTCTTGATTGAAAGGAAAGACTTGAAGCACTTTTGTCATGGAGAGTGACCTGCTTGAAGTCAGGCCAGAAGAGTGGCCAGGGAGTCACTTTGGCTTAGAAAGTAATTAGGGGTGCCTGGGTGGCTCAGTTGGTTAAGCACCTGACTCTTGATCTCAGCTCAGCTCATGATCTCACAGTTCATAGGTTCAAACCCAGCATCAGGCTCTGTGCTGATGGCCAGAAGCCTGCTTGGGATTCTCTCTCTCTGTCTACCTCACCCCCACTTGCACTCTCTCTCTCCAAAAATAAATAAGTAAATTTAAAATAGGGTGTGTGTGTGCCTGGGTGGCTGAGTCAGTTAAGTGTCCGATTTCAGCTTAGGTCATGATCTCATGGTTTGTGAGTTCAAGCCCCTTGTTGAGTTCTGTGCTGACAGCTCGGAGCCTGGAGCTGCTTGAGATTCTCTGTCTTCCTCTCTCTCTGCCCCTCCCATGCTTGTGATCTGTCTTTCTCAAAAATAAATAAACATTAGGGGCACCTGGGTGGCTCAGTTGGTTAAGCGTCCGACTTTGGCTCAGGTCATGATCTCATGGTTAGTGGGTTCGAGCCCCGCGTCGGGCTCTGTGCTGACAGCTAGCTCAGAGCCTGGAGCCTGCTTCACATTCTGTGTCTCCCTCTCTCTCTGACCCTCCCCTGCTCACACTGTCTCTCTCTCTCTCTCTCAGAAATAAATAAAAACATTAAAAAAATCTTTTTAAATAAATAAACATTAAAAAAAAGAAAGTAGGTATAAGTTATTTTTGAATGGTATACCCTGCCTCTACTTTCAACCTCTCTTACTTACAACCTTCAGTAGGTGTTATTAATGTTGTATCTCAGTCTCAGTGCTGCTGGGGGAAATTAGGAAAAGGCTAGTAATCAGGCTTGGCACAAATAATTAGAAGGAAAAGTGGAAGCCCTAGCTTCTGACAGAGATTGTTAGCAATATCAGTCAGCAAAAGAGAGCCGTGTCCAGGAAAATGGTGAGCCTCAAGGTGTGGACTGAGGAAGAGCTTCTCAAATACTTTGGGGGATGTGTGTGGTGGTGTATAGCAAGTAGTCTGCTAAGAGCTTGCGTCATAATTATTGGGTATAAATTGGGTCTATTTGTTTGGGTATAAAGAGAATGAATGACCTAATTATATATATGAGTTTCAAATAAATTGGATTTAACCTAATTTCTCATTAATCCTTTTCTCTTTGGGGGAATATTTTCTTAGGAAAAATGTTCCCTTATTTTACAGAAAAGTCACTCTCCTCTACAAATGAGTTTCCAGGACAGAATTCACGACCTGAGTAAGGGAGAGAAGGCCACTTATGTAAGACATGAATACTTCTTTGTCCACTGAGCTATTGATTTGATGTTTTTCTTGTAACTCAACTATTTGTGTGTCCTGTGTATAGATGTGCCCATTTATGTCCAATCAAAGATTATAGCAAGTCAGAGACTGAGCCCATGGAATTCTCCCTCCACAGTGCCTGTCGTTTCATTATGTGTAATAGGACTTGTAATAAAAGATTCCATGTATTGGTGACCTTCTGCTAGGAGAACTATTTTTCTAGGGCACTCGTGGGACTGGAGATGTAGCTATTCTTGTCAAATAGGAAAGAGAACTTTAAAATGCTGGACAAGACTCTGGCAAAACAAAGGATTTCCTGATTCCTAGAGACCTCTATGAATGGACCACACTGAAAGTTGTCCTTGATAATTTCACTGTTCATCTGTCTGAAGGAGGAATAACTATCAGATACTCTTTCAGAGTCTTTTCTTTTTAAAATTTATTTATTTATTTTGAGAGAGAGAGAGAGGGAGAGAAAGAGAGACAGAGAGAGAGAGAGGGAGATCAAGTGGAGGAGAGGCAGAGAGAGGGGAGAAAGGAATCCCAAGCAGGTTCCATGTGGTTAATGCAGAGCCTGTCAAGGGGCTCCATCCCATGATCTGTGAGATCATGACCTGAGCCGAAATCAAGAGTCAGACACTTAACTGACTGAACCACCCCAGGCACCTCTTGAGGGTCTTTTTCTAGTTCTGCGTTTTTACATTTTAGAAATTTAAGAGCACAAAGTTTAAGCTTCCCATTTTGTTTTGCTCTCAAGGTACATAAATTTGATATTGACCATGGAAATGGCGAATGGAAAGAAAAAAGATAAACTTGAATTTAAACTTGTTTTTCCTTAAGATAACAAAGCTTATGATCTGCCACGTACGCTATACAGCTTTGGAACACAATTCTTCCTCCATTTATTCCTAAGAATTATTACATTCAGGGGAAAGACCTAGGGAAGAGTGTTTCTTTCTAAATAAGATTTTATTCAAGGTAGGCAGCCATCAATGTTCTAGGAAATGATAATAGGGCAATAATAATTTTTTCTGCCGGCAAAGTGCTTTTCCATGGAAGGACCTTTAAGAGCATTTAGAAACGGTGACGTCATTAATCCTAACCACATTTGTGTGGGAGAACTGGTACACATGTATATGACAATGTTATCGACGGCCAGGGGCTGCAAAGGAAACCTAAATGATTTGTCAAAGGTCAACATATAGATCCCTAGGAATACTTTGACAGTCATTTTCGTAGATTTTATGGTTCAAAATCTTTGTGGTTCAAAACCTACAGTAGCACTTCTTATTGATCAGTGACTAGGATTCATATCACAGGTCACAGATATTAACTCAGGGAGGTCAGCATTAGAAGGTCAAGTTAATGAAAGAAGACTCGGCTACAAAGAATTGTACAGGTACACAAATGCCTTGTTTCTGCTTTCTCTGAAATGGAGCAGATGAAATTAATCAGATGAAATTAACCCTTTCCCAAGATCCCTTTCATGTGGGCTCCTCTGGATCCTCATTCCACTTGTGACCTAATGATGGACTTCTTTTATTTTTCCTTTTTTTTTTTTTTTGCAATCTCTTCTAGTTCTCAAATAAACAATGACTACATCTGTAAGGTTAAAAATTTTATTCAGTGGAAACAGTATCAACTTTTGAAATTGGAGCATAAGATCAATAGGCATGATTTTAAAGAAAGCAATTCTATGATTAATGAAGATGAGAATTGTTACAGATCAAAAGGAAAATATTTTCCAGTTTCAACAAATAGCTGTTTAGAATTTATCAGGTATTGTGTTAGGCACTGCTCACAGTACAGTGATTAAAAAGCCGATCTGCCCTTAAGAAGTTGGACTAGAGAAGAAGTGGATTCGGCTGCAGGGGACATCAATGGCTTAAACATAAAAGGTTTCTTCTTTTCCAGAAAAGAAGTCTGGAGGAGATAAGCCAGGTCCACAAAATCACTGGACATTGTTTCTTTCTATTTTTTACTCCGTTATCCTGGGCCATGGCATCCATCCTGAAGGTTCCCTCATGGTCCAAGGTGGCTTTCTTAGCTCTAGCCATCCCCCTCTTCATCTTAGGGAGTGAGAAGAGAGAAGGAGGAAAGGACAAAAGGTTCAGTCTTCCGTCTGAATCTGTTCTCCTTTCGTGGTCTTTCTGTAAGTTCCAGAAAACATTCCTCCTTATATCCCATGGATCAGAATTGAGTCACCTGACCATGCCTGGCACGGTAGGCTAGAGAAGGTAGTTTCTACGTGGGTTTATTGCCACCCTGAATAACTGGGCCTGTGTTACTAAAAAGTGAGGCAGAATGGATATTGGGTGGCAACTTACAATGTCTGTCTTAGGAAGTTCAAATCTACTTGGAGAAATAAGAACCTGTAGGCCTTAAAAGCCAATAGTGGTAGTCCAAGTAGGGCCAAGCAATGGGTTGCCAAAATTTGGAGGAGAAAGAGAAGATGTCAAGGTAGCCTGGGAAAGCTGCTTGGAAGAACAAGGATTGGGACTCCTCTTTGAGGACGGGAAGGGCTCAATAGACACAAAGGCCTGGGAAAGGCTTCCCAGCAGGAGGCACTGACCTGAGCAGAAGCCTAGAAGCTGGACGGTGCAGCTCAGCCTTGGGGAAGAGGAGTGGCAACCACGTGTTACACTGCAATGTGATGGAGTCTTTGGCTTGAAGAGAAGGACTGACTGAGTTTTTAAAATTAGCCAAGGCAGGTAGCTCAGTCGGTTAAGTGTCCGACTCATGATCTCTCCGTTTGTGGATTCGAGCTCCGCCTTGGGCTCTGTGCTGACAGCTCAGAGCTTGGAGCCTGCATCGGATTCTGTGTCTCCCTCTTTCTCTGCCCCTCTCCCCCCAAGTAAACATTAAAAAAATAATAATAATAAAATAAAAATGACCCAAAGCAAAAGTTCCAAAACCACTTTGCCAGGATAAAATGTAAATGCTGAATTTGCTTGCCTGTTACTGGAACGGACAGGCGTATATTGTATATACAACTCATGCCAGCAGAAATCATGGTATTATTTACCCGAATGAATTCCCCTAATTTTGGATTGTCCAAAATAGCACAAAGAGTGTAACCGCTGAATATGTGACAACAGTAATCAAAATAAATGGGCCGCCTAAGACCTCGGCTCGAGGCTATTATTCATTAAATGGGGAGAGGAAAAGGCCTACAAAAAGGGTTCTGGGCCCCTTTCCTAAATATTAATTGTTTATTTCATGATTCTGCTCCTCTCTAAACAGACCTTAAACTGTCCCTTCTCAATATGCTCCCGTAAAGGATTATAAACTAGAGAGGAGGTTGGTTTAAACAAAGTAATCAGAAAGTAAGCAATCTTTCTCTTTCTCTCCGGCTCAAAGCTTGTTTTGTCTGTTAGGGAACTTTTCCACGCACAGACCTCAAGGTCAAACAGAGGTCACTCTTCTGCTTTTTGAGGTATGGGTGCTTTCACGTTATTTGCTCATCTTTATTGCTGAGAATAACCATCCATTTGCCCCTATAACTGGGGCCTCTCCAACACAAAGACGTGGGAGTGGGTGCTGGCAGGGGGGTTAAGCCCATTCAACACAAGGCAAACAAGTTCAAATCTCATTAAATGTCGGACTTTGCAGCAAGAATACAAGCGTTTCCAATTTAGAGAAGGAAGATGGAAATGTGACAGAGAAGTATTCTAATCATTTAGCAGAATACATTGTGCCAACACGATACTAAAGCTGTCAACTGGGTGGAAAAAAGGATAAACTCCATTAATAATACAACAGCAATGCTTACTTTTGCACATGAGGAAAATTCCATTACAACAAACAGCCCCGGGGCTTTCAAATTGCTTTTGTTCTAGATCAGCAGAATATCGTTATAAAGAATCTATTGCGAGCAATGATGGTTTGGATCTGAGGATGAAACCTAGCCCATGTTTTAAGGCTGAACCAGCGAAGACCTCGGTGGCTGCACACGGGGCCGTGAGAGAATAACCCCGCTTTGCGCACATTTTGAAA
Organism: Crocuta crocuta; assembly: GCF_008692635.1. Taxonomy (NCBI): domain Eukaryota; kingdom Metazoa; phylum Chordata; class Mammalia; order Carnivora; family Hyaenidae; genus Crocuta; species Crocuta crocuta. Next base: position 6,152,505 of record NW_027530179.1, read on the forward strand.
GGTAGACCCTTCACATGGGCGTGCAGTTTGGTGACCAGAATGCAGGCTGGAATTCGACTCCCCTTTCCCCCTCGGCCAGGACACAACCTTCTGCAGAAGGCCTGGTTGCACAGGATTGTTCTTTTAAGGCCTATTTTTAAATGGCCTCTCTGAAATTTTCTTCTTCTTAAATTTATTTTTGAGAGAGAGAACGTGAGCAGGGGAGGGGCAGAGGGAGAGGGAGACACAGAATCCGAAGCAGGCTCCAGGCTCTGAGCTGTCAGCACAGGGCCAGATGCGGGGCTCAAACCCACAAACTGTGAGATCATGACCTGAGCTGAAGTCAGACACTTACTTATTAACCACCTGAGCCACCCAGGCGCCTCTCTGAAAATTTCTTCTTTAAGCCTATCCCCGGCCAGGCCCCATTACATGCTGCTGTTTTAGTTACAAGGTCTTCTGTGATAGAATTTCTCATCTAAGGATTTGAAAGAATTCNAGGAATTTAGAATCATCACAAGGATCCCATGAACACCCTGTCCCCAACCTTGCTGTGCTCCTGGTGCATTTGGCAAGATATGTGCCAAAGTCTGCCAGAGGCCCTCCTTGTTTAAGCAACAATTCTCAGCAGACATGTGATCTCTAAGGGGACTGCCTTAGCTCGTGTTCCCCTAAAAGCAGACCTTAAGACAAGGATTTGGATGGAGTTTCTTTTGGAGCTGGTCCCAGGAAGCCCTCTGTGTGGCTGGGAAATTGAGACACATGGTAAGGAAAATATTAACAGAGGAGGCATCCGTGAGCAGGCTATTGTTGTGGGCAGCTGGTGGGGGCGGGCGGGCATCCTGTCAGGGACACTCCGAAAGACTGTGTAAAACGCAGCTCAGAATTGTCCCACTGAGGTTGGGAAAGCCGAGTCACTCATCCGCTAATTCCCGTCCCCAGTGAGGGTTGTCCCTGGGGGTGTGAGCTGATGTGGTACTGAGGCCAGACAAAGCTCAGACGCAGAAAAGAAGCAAGAGTTCAGGGTATGAAGGCTTCTACCAAAGCCGGAAGTGGCCCCCTGGGTGGGCTCAGGGGTGATGGGGTATTGAGGAGCTTTGACAATATCTCCCTCGGAAGCTGTTACTCACCCATCAGATCCTGGTGGGATGTGGCCCCTGGCGGTTTGTGCCCTCTCTGTGTCCTCCGATGTGTTGCGGCAGAAAAAGCTTAAGAGCCACGTGTGTATTGAACGGCCCTTTCCACCTCACTTGTGCTTTTTTTTTAATTTTTTTTTTTGTTTTGTTTATTTCTAGGAGAGAGAAACAGCGTGAGCAGGGGAGGGTCAGAGAGAGAGGGAGGCACAGAATCTGAAACAGGCTCCAGGCTCTGAGCTGGCAGTCAGCACAGAGAGCCCGACGCGGGACTTGAACCCACGAACCGCAAGATCATTACCTAAGTGAAAGTCGGATGCTTAACCGACTAAGCCACCCAGGCACCCCTCACTTGTGCTCTTAAAATATGGTCTTTCTCCCCGTTTCCTCTAAATCAGTGCCTTCCGATCTTTTGCGTGTAACCAAACACACAGAAAGGATCTTATCTGTACAACGTGTCGACTTTCTCAGGGGTTGTTTTTGGGGCGAACAGACATTGAGAGTTGCTCCTGGATGGAGATGCCCAGGAATGGAGAAGTTCTAGCAGAGGGAGCTTCTATCCCAGACTCAGCCCGTCCCTGTGCGCCAGCGTTGTTGGGAATGTCTGGGCCTAGATCCTCCTGCTGACCGAGTCCTGCTGATACTTCATTATCCCAGCGGTTCTAACTTTTCTCTGGTCAAGAACTGCTCTGAGAATCAAGTGAGAACCATGAACTTGCTCACTAAACTATGTGCCAATACACACACAGAAATACATCGTTTGGCAGGGGAGCCACAAAAACCTCAAAGCCCATCCAGGGACATTCTATGGCTTCAGCCATGGTATTGCTTGTGTGTGTGCATTTCCCTCCATTTCTACAGCCCAAATGCCTCAGGCGGCTTTGCCCGGCTTCCTGACCAATGCCTCTCTGTGCATTGGTTTCCTCATGGGTACAGCAAAGAATCGTGCATACCTTAGAGGGTTATTGTGAGAGTCAGAGAGTAAGCAAATGTAAAACTCTTAGGAACCATGTCAGGCACATACCAAGGGCCGTGGAAGTATAAGCTATTTTGATTGTCGTTACTTGCATACAGGCCATGGCTTTGGAAGGTAGAGTGGCTTAATGGAAAGTCTAGATTTGATGTCAGTCAGCAATGGGAGTACAGCTGTCCTCTCTTAGTTACCCGCTGTGTCATCTTAAGCTAAGGGAAGGCTTATGGGTTTCTTTCACTCTCTTAGCCTAAATTTCCTTATCAACAAGGCCATTAGTTCACTGGTTCTCAATAAACATTTTATAATGTTCTTTTTTTAAAAAAGGCATTTGGTACTTAAACATTTTTTAATGTTTATTTATTTTATTTTATCTTAATTTTTAATGTTTTATTTACTTCTGAGTGAGAGTGAGAGTCAGTGTGAGAAAGGGAGGGTCAGAGAGAGCAAGATACAGAATCCGAAACGGGCTCCAGGCTCTGAGCTGGCAGTCAGCACAGAGCCCAATGCGAGGCTCAAACCCACGAACCGTGTGATCATGACCTGAGCCGAAGTCGGACGCTTAACCGACTGAACCACCCAGGCGCCTCTATGTTTATTTATTTTAGAGAGAGACATAGAGACAGAGCACGAAAAGGGGAGGGTCAGAGAGAGAGGGAGACACAGAATCTGAAGCAGGCTCCAGGCTCCAAGCTGTCAGCACAGAGCCCGACATGGGGCTCGAACCCACAGACCGTGAGATCATGACCTGAGCCAAAGTCAGGTGCTTAACCTACTGAGTCACCCAGGTGCCCCTGTAATATCCTTTTTTAAAGCCAAAGTGAAGTTCACAGGTAATATGATCATTCTACACACAAGACTTTAAAATAATTATAATGCCCAAGTATAAAGGAGAAATAGAAGAGCAGTTAATCATCAAACTACATAAAATGTGTGGGCCTAACTAAAGCATAATGAAACTGTCAGACATTTGCTTCTATATGTAGAATCACCATGAAGGGGATCACTTCAATCAGAGACCGATACCAGTGTGCATTGTCTTGGTGGCTTGCACACTATGATCAGTGCTGTCAGGTGACAGACTTTTTTGGGGACTATCTTGGTAAAGCTCTGAACAAACCAAAATTAGAATCTTCTCTCAGTTTAAATAGTGCTTTACATTCCCGGAACAACCAGTGTCAGCCCATGATAAAACACTTTGTGATTGCAAGGAAAACAGAGTCAGGTGCTAGGTCTGACTATTCTGGACAGGTTTGTCATCCAGATAAATGTCCAGAAGGGCTTTTGAAAGTTGTGTGGGGGGGGTTATGGTAATTCTTTGTTAAATAGAATGGATCCTTACATGCAAGGCAGTATAGCACCCTCGTTTCGGTCTGCTAATGCCAATAATGCCGATCCCCTAATTATTGTGATAATCAAAAATCCCCCCAAATTTCCCAAACACACCCTAGCAGGGGATGTACATCTTCCATCGACAAACAGTTTATTAACTAGGCCTGAAGCAAAAAGGCTATAAAACTCAGGACCAGAAAAAGCCTTCCTCAGTGAAGATTTTACTATACCTTCCACTCTACCTCAGCCTCTCCCAGGCCTTAGGACTCTGCTCTGGGGGACTGAAACAGAACTGAAGTGACAGTTGGCCAGGCCAGTGCTGGGAAAGACTTTGAAGAAGATGAATGGTACCTCCAGCCTCCCCTCCCCTCATCTCCTCCTATCTCTACATGGCTTTTTCTACTTTCTCCTCCCTCTCAGGCTTTCTCCCTATCAAAACTTTCTTTCAGGAGTGGAGATGAAATTAAGGATTTATAATGGTGTGCATATGGGTTGGTTAATATTTCTCAAATCCAAATGGCCTATAAGCATTAAAAAGATGCTCAACTACAGTAGAATTTAAGGTAGTGAACGATTTACAACAGCCATGAGACGTTATTTCATACTCATCAAATTGGCAAAAGTCTAAAAGTCCATCAATACCAAACATTGGAAAAAAGGTGGGGAAGTCAGTGTAACCACTTTGGGGAGGATTGATTTTATCTATTAAGATTGGAAATGCTGTGGTGCCTAAGTGGCTCTGTCAGTTAAGCACCTGGACTCTTCATCTCGGCTCAGGTCGTGATTTCGAGCCCAGTGCCAGGCTCTACACTGACAGTGCGGAACCTGTTTGGGATTCTCTCTCTCCTCTCTCTCTCTCTCTCTCTCTCCCCCCCCCTCTCTGACTCTCCCCTGCATAAGCTCTCTCTCTCAAAATGGATGAATAAACTTTTTAAAAAAAAGATTAGAAATGCTCATCTTCCTGTATCTCCGGAAGTCTACTCTCTGGGCTACTCCTTAGAGAAACACTATTTGGTTATACTAGAAGTTGTGATGCTCATGGTGGCATTATTGTTAATCATGAGAAACTAAATCAACTGGAGACATTTAAATGTCATTGATAGAAGTTCAGATTCATATATCACACATGTTCATACGAGGGAATATTATACAGCAATTGCAATGATGAATCACAGCTTTGTGTCTGCACCGCGATAAATCTTAAAAACAATACAGAAAAGCTAATTGCAGGTTATGTAGAATGTGACACCATTCAAATAGTTTAAAACCTTGCAAAACAGTACCATGTATTGTTTATAGATACATGAATATGTAGTAAAAGCATAAAATATGTACAAGTATGATTAATGCTCACTTCATGATCTTGGTTATTTCCAAAGAAGGAGAAAGAAGAATGAGATTGGGAAAAGGATGCACAGAAAGCCCCCAGTGTTCTAGAAAAAATACCTGAAGGAAATGTGGCAAACTGTTAAGATTTAATTTGCTATAAAGAGCACAGGATAGACTAGATATTCGTTATAGCTTTTATGTATTTCTATGAGAAATGTATCGTAATAAAAATAATCTCTAAGAGTGTATNAGGCGCCCCAAGAGTGTTTGTATTCTTGATTTAACAAATTCTTTTTGACCTTGTAGGCACCAGGTGCTGAGACAGAGAACTCAGCAATGAATAAGATACAATCGTATTTTTCAGTTGGTGGTTCTTCAACCTTGTTGTTCATCTGAATCACCTGGAGGGCTTATTAAAACACATACTGTGGGGGTGCTTGTGCGGCTCAGTCAGTTAAGTGTCTAACTTCAGCTCAGGTCATGATCTCATGGTTCGTGGGTTCGAGCCCCACATCAGGCTCTCTGCTGACAGCTCAGAGCCTGGAGCCTGTCTTCGAATTCTGTGTGTGTGTCTCTCTCTCCGCCCCTCCCCCATTCACGCTCTGTCTCTCTCTCTCGAAAATAAATAAACATTAAAAAACAAATAAAAATAAAAGCCCACTTATGATGCCCACCCTGGGCCACAAGGAACACATCCTCCTGGTCTGTGATAAAATAAAACTCCATCCACTTATCCCTTCTCACTTGTGTATATTTCAATTCATTTCATTAAAATTTTAGCTCTCTTGGGACACATGGACAGGAGTTCAGTGCACACCCTATACAAAATGTTAACAGCACTTATTTGTGGATGGGAGAATTATAGGTAATTTAAAAATCTTTTTGCTTGTTTGCATTAGCTCACATTTCCATAATGAATGTTTCCAATAAGAACAATTGTTAATTCTATAACGAGGATATAATAGGGGCACCTGACTGGCTTATTCGGTAAAACGTGTGACTCTTGATCTCGAGGCTGTGAGTTCAAACCCCACCTTGGAGGTAGAGTTTACTTAAAAAGAAAGAGAGAAAGGATATAATAGTAAAATAAATATATATCAACTTGGGGCGCTTGGGTGGCTCAGTCGGGTAAGCAGCTGACTTCGGCTCAGGTCATGATCTTGCGGTTCGTGAGTTTGAGCCCCGCATCAGGCTGTGTGCTGACAGCTCAGAGCCTGAAGCCTGCTTCGGATTCTGTGTCTCCCTCTCTCTCTGCCTGTCCCTGCTCATGCTCTGTCTCTCAAAAATAAATAAATATAAAAAAATAAAAATAAATATATATCAACTTGTACTAGGCTCTGTGATGAGGACAGAGATACCAAGAAGTCGTATGAATATGTAATTGCCTTTAAGAGGTTTATGATCTCATTCATTCATAAGACAGAATGTACATTGGAAAAATATTTCATAATAAGACAAGATATTCAGGAAAGAGGGTTCATTAAGAACTAACTATAGTTGGCAAGTACTTTGGAAGGAAATAGTGACTGGGTTGGGTGGCCCTGGAAGGGACATGTGGTCCAGCCTTGGATGACAAAGCAGTTTGGCACCTGCCAAAACCTCAGCAGAGGGTGAGGATGCAAGCCTCTCTGACACCCCCACAGTGACTCTGTTACAGAGCACAGTGAGCATTCAGTGAACACTGTTGATGAGGTGAAGAATTGAACAATTATTGAATTCATATAGAAACTTTGCTTGGGCGCAAGTACACACGCAGCATAAATAGAAACCAAAATCAATTTCATTGTGGCTTTATGCCAAGTCAAGTAGGGAAGAAAAGTCTGCCTTTCTTTTTTCACATGATTCTGTATAGATGGCCATGTCCCCAAAGTGCATCTGTGAGTTTGGACTCATGGACATATTTCTTAGGCATGTTCTCTACTTTTGTTCTTAAGATCAGAGATTTCTCTTGGATTATCTGTCTTTTAGATTCTCTGTTCAGGGGGTGCCTGGGTGGCTAAGCTGGCTAAACGTCTGACTTTGGCTCAGGTCATGATCTCGGGGTTCGTGAGTTCGAGCCCTGTGTTTGGATTCTGTGTCTCCCTCTCTTTCTGCCCTTCCCCCGCTTACACTCTGTCTCTCTTAAAAATAAATAAACATTAAAAAATTTGGATTCTCTGTTCAAAACCATACTTACCCTAAAGGAACATCTCTTCACATCTTCATATTTGGATTAATATTTTTCATTGTGTTAAAAAAAAAAGCGCCTAGAGATATCTATTCTGAACAAGATAAAAAACAGGGACCAAATGTATCCTTCTGCCTTAAACAACTAAGAAAATAGATTAAAATATAGGAAAAAAATGAGGCAGAGGAGGGGCTGAGTGGTGGAATTTCAAAGGGGCATGAGGAAACTTTTGAAGGTAATGGATATATTCATTATCTTGATGCTTTCACAGGTATATGCGTATTTCAAAAGTTAGATTGTATGTTTCAGATATGAGCAGTTTATTGTGTGTCACCTAGGCCTCAGTAAAACTGTTTACAAAGTACGGGGAAGGGAGACGCCTGGGTGGCTCAGTCGGTTAAGCGTCGGACTCCGGCTCAGGTCATGATCTCATGGTTCATGGGTTCAAGCCCCGCGTCGGGCTCTGTGCTGACAGCTCAGAGCCTGGAGCCTGCTTCAGATTCTGTGTGTGTCTCTCTCTCTGACTCTCTCCTGCTCATGCTCTCTCTCTCTCTCTCTCTCTCTCCCAGAAATAAATAAAACATTTTAAAAAATTTAAAAAGTACGGGGAAGGAAAAACAACAACTTGGAAGCACAGGTATTATTTGAAAAAATAATCTATGAATTAATTGGCTGTTAATGGGATAGTTTCTCTTTCTTTTAGCAGATTTTTAAAGTTTTAGAAAACATTTATTCATTTTTGAGAGACAGAGAGAAAGACAGAGCATGAGTGAGGAGCAGGGTGCAGAGAGAGTGGGAGACACAGAATTGGAAGCAGGCTCCAGGCTCCAAGCTGTCAGCACAGAGCCCAATGTGGGGCTCAAACTAATGAACTGTGAGATCATGACCTGAGCCAAAATCGAATGCTTTACTGACTGAGTCACCCAAGTGCCCCCTCTTTCAGCAGATTTTTAAAATTACTGTTAAGCAGAGGTGAATATACAGTGACATATACTTCTGTGTAATTTAGTTGAATAGTTTCTCCTCCTTTTATAAGATTTGTTACTACTGTTAAGCACAGGAATATATACAGTTGACCCTTAACATGGGTTTGAATTGCGATAGTCCACGTAATATGTGCAAGTTTTCACAGGACAGTGCTGTAAGTGTATTTTCTCTTCCTTATGATTTTCTATAAATTTATTTCACTTATTAAAAAAATTTTTTTTTAATGTTTACTTATTTTTGAGAAAGACAGGGTATGAGTGGGGTAGGGACAGAGAGAGAGGGAGACACAGAATCCAAACAAGCTCCAGGCTCCAAGCTGACAGCACAAAGCCTGATGCCAGGCTCGAACTCACGAGCCTTGAGATCACGACCTGAGCCAAAGTCTGATGCTTAACGGACTTAGCCATTCGAGCACCCCTTTATGATTTTCCCAACACTTTATTTTCACTAGCCTACTTTACTGTAAGGTTACAGTACATAATACTTGTAACATACAAACTACGGGTTAATTGACAGTGTTGTCATCAATAAGGCCTCATGTCCAGAGTAGGCTATTAGTAGGTAAATTTGGGGGTAGTCAAAATTTACATGTGCATTTTCAGCCAACCCCTGCATTGTTCAAGGCCAACTGCACCGTGAGGCTGATGAAGTTAAAGCTTCTGGACCCTCACAGAGTTCTTTCCAAAGTCCTGCATCTAATTTTTATTTGCAATTGTGTATTTTTTTTAAAGAGGCCCCAAATTGCGGAAGAACAGGGCTCTACAAAATCTGTCTCCAACCCTCCTATTAAAAGAAGCTAAAAGGAGTGTTGTGTGAGCCAGTTGGCCATCACTACTGTGGACAGGTCACAGGCACCCAAAGAACCTTAGGACTGTGGTTTAGGTTGCATGTTTAGACTTAGGCCACCATTCTCTTCTTGGATAAGCCTTATGGACCTGGCAAAGCAGCTGAATAATATTTAAGACATCCTCACCTTCTATTCACCAGCTACTCTATCTGGAGGGACCAGACTGTGAAGGTGAGACATGGCCCAATAGACACAAGTTGGTTTCAGTGGCTCGTGAATATTTGTTTTCTGCCTCCTTCGACAGTAATCCAGGATTGAGAAAGCACCATAAGAGAGGAGAGTCTGGGGGCGCCTGGGTGGCTCAGTCGGTTAAGCGTCCGACTTCAGCTCAGGTCATGATCTTGCGGTTTGTGAGTTCGAGCCCCACGTCAGGCTCTGAGCTGACAGCTAGCTCAGAGCCTGGAGGCTCTTTCAGATTCTGTGTCTCCCTCTCTCTCTGACCCTCCTCCACTCATGTTCTGTCATCTCTGTCTCAAAAATAAATAAACTATAAAAAATAAAAAAAGAAAAAGAGAGGAGAGTCTGCCCAGGTGTCCTCTGTGACCAAACCCTGCAGACGTTCAGCTCTAGTGCCTCCAGAGAAGGCGGAGTCTTGAAATGCTGGCGGAAATGGGATATTTTACTACATTTGGGCCACGTTCCACACGTTGCTGAGTAAAAGAATGTTGCTGTTCTTCTCTGCCTACCAGATCTACCAGTCCCTCAGCACCCAGCTCAGCGCCTTCCCCCTGCGATTGCTTTCCCAGATGCACCCAGCCCAGAGTGAAATCTCTCTCCCTTGAACCAGGCACTTAAGACATTTCTCATTCTTGGGGGGCCTGGGTGGCTGTGTCAGGTAAGCATCTGATTTCAGCTCAGGTCACGATCTCACAGTTTGTGAGTTTGAGCCCCACGCCGGGCTCTCCCTTCTCAGAGCAGAGCCCTCTTGGGATCCTCTGTCCTCCTCTCTCTCTGCTCCTTTCCCACTCCCCCCACCACATATGTGCTCTTTCTCAAAAATAAATAAACGTTAAAAGAAAAAAAAGACACTCATCGTTCTCAGAGCTGTGAGAGATTTAGACTCCAACTCCTAAAACCATGTGGTTTGGACACGTGATTCTCTTTCTGAGCCTAGAGTTCCCCAATAATAATTCATTTGCGACACTAATCATGTGTTAATCTCTTCATTAAGATGTTTTCTGATGGCCATAGTAATTCCTACTGATATCAGAATTAACATGAAGCTTAACTCAGACAATATATGTAAACATCTTTGGTAAACTCGAAAATGCTGTACAAATATAAGGTACCAGCAGAAATGATATTCCAAATATTTAATGACCCATAGGCACTGCCCTTGACTAACCAGAACACTCTTCACCCACGGCCCTGAAACAGAGGTGAGTAGGTTAGGTAAAAGACAGGTTTGGGGTTTTCTGAAGGAGAAGCTGAGGTAATGTGGGTCTAGTGGAAAGAGGTTCAAAGGGCTAGCACTTCAGCTATCCAAAAAATATTTTAGGCGTACCTGAGTGGTTCGGTGGGTTAAGTGTGGGAATCTTGATTTCAGCTCAGGTCATGACGACATGGTCGTGAGATGGGGCCTTCTATGGGGCTCTGTGCTGACAGCATGGAGCCTGCTGGAGATTCTTTCTCTCCCTCTCTCTCTGCCCCTTCCCCATTCATTCTCTCTCTAAAATAAATAAACATTAAAAAAATTTTTAATATTTTAGGGGGGCCTGGGTGGCTCAGTCAGTTAAGTGTCTGACTTCGGCTCAGGTCATGATCTCACGGTTCATGGGTTCGAGCCCCGCGTCAGGCTCTGTGCTGACAGCCAGCTCAGAGCCTGGAGCCTGTTTCAGTTTGTGTTTCTCCCTCTCTCTCGGACCCTTCCCTGCTCATGCTGCGTCTCACTCTCTGTCTCAGAAATAAATAAAACATTTTAAAAAAAGTTAAAAAAACATTTTAATATTTTAACAAGTAGTTTGGCTTGCATATCAGTACAATAATTATTGCTTTAAAAAGAGTAGTACTCTGATTAATTTGCTAAAAAGCAAGAGTTCAGCATGAATCTTTGTGGACTTATGTAGTGTATGTGTGGGTTTTTTTTTTTAAAGTATGTCCAATCCTCTTTTATATTCTACTGGTTTATAATGATATTATAGAACTCAGGTAAGCCTGAAAGGCACACTAACAAATCCTATTTTTTTAAATGTTTTTTTTAATTTATTTCTGAGAGAGAGAGACAGAGCATAGCAGGGGAGGGTCAGAGAGAGAGGGAGACACAGAATCTGAAACAGCCTCCAGGCTCTGAGCTGGCAGTCAGCACAGAGCCCGACGCGGGGCTCGAACCCATGAACCGCGAGATCATGACCTGAGCCGAAGTCGGACGCTTAACCAGCTGAGCCGCCCAGGCGCCCCTAACAAATCCTAATTTTTGAGGCCTCCTGTTTTTAGTCTTAGAAATGTCCCGGATATAATCCAACATCAATTGGCATATGAAGAACCAGGAAAATCTCAACTAATAAGGGAAAAAGCATTCAACAGACATCAACTCTAGGGAGACATAAATGTTATAATGATGAGACAAAGATTTTTTTTAAATGTTTGTTTATTTTTGAGAGAGAGAGCAGGAGAGGGGCAGAGAGAAAGGGAGACAGAGAATCTCAAGCAGGCTCTCCACTGTCAGCGCAAGAGTCTGATGTGGGACTCACACTCATGAAGCGTGAGACCATGATCTGAGCCAAGATAGAGAGGGGGACACTTAATCAGGGGCGCCTGGTGGCTCAGTTGGTTAAGCATTCGACTTTGGCTCAGGTCATGATCTCATGGTTCATGGGTTCGAGCCCCGCATCGGGCTCTGTGCTGACAACTTAGAGCTTGGAGCCTGATTTGGATCCTCTGTCTTCCTGTCTCCCTGTCTCCCTGCGCCTCCCCTGCTCACGTTCTGTCTGTCTCTTCCTCAAAAATAAATAAGCATTAAAAAAAAAAGTCAGACGCTTAAACTACTGAGCCACTCAGGCACTCCAAGACTTTTAAACAGTTATTATAACAGTGCTCAAAGAAGCACAGATAAACATTCTTGAAACAAATGGTACAAAGAACATCTCAGCAAAGAAATAAAAGATATAAAAAAGAAATGAATGGAAACATTTTTAATGAAAAATATAATAACTAAAATAAAAAATTTACTAGATGACCTCAGCAGAAGAATAGAGATGACGGAGGAAAGAGTCTATGAACTTCAAAATAAATCAGTAAAAAATGATTCAATCTTAACAACAGAGAGAGCAAAAGAAAAAAAAAATGAACAGAACCTCAGAGATTCATGAAGGCATATTTGAAATTCTAATATATTTCATCAGATTATTCAGCTAATGAAAAAGAAATAAGGAAGGGGAAACAGAAGAACAAAAATCAGAAAATATACAGTAACCTGGTAAATACAAATCCAGATATATAAAAAATTAGAAAAAGCAGGCTTTAAAGCAAGAAAAATGAACAAGTATAAAGAGGGACAGTATGTAATAATAAATGGGTCAAATTGTCAAGAAGACATAACAATCCTAAGTATATATGCACCAAACCACTGAGCTTCAAGACACATGAAGCAAAAATACAAACAATCTACAATTGTAATTGGAGAGTTCACTACCTCTCTCATTGATAAATGATACAGCTGGACAGAAAATCAGCAAGGATATAGAGGAGCTGAATTACACTATCAAACAACTGGATCTAATAGACATTTGTAAAGTATTCCACCTAATAACAGCAGAATACACATTCTTTTAAATCTACATGGAACCTTCATCAAGACAGACCACATCCGGAGTCATAAAACAAAATTCAACAAATTTGAAAGAACTGAAATCATATAAAGTATGTTCTGTTTATAGAACCACAATAAAATTGAACTAGAAATCAACAACAGAAAGAGAACTGGTAAATCTCCACACTCTTGGAAATGAACACACACCTAAGTACACCTATGGATTGAAGAGAAAGTCCCAATAGATTTTTTCAAATATCTTTGACTGAACAAAAAGGAAAACACTACATGTAAAAATCTGTGGGATGAGGTTAAAGCAGTGCCTAAAGGGGAATTTATAATGTTTATAAATGCTTATAATGCTTATACATTTAAAAAGCCTATGTTAGAAAAGAAAGGTCTCGAATCAACAGAATGAACTTCAACCTTAAGAAACTAAGAAGAGAAGGGGCACCTGGGTGGCTTAGTCAGTTAAGCGTCCGACTTTCGCTTAGGTCGTGATCTCGTGGTTCGTGGGTTCGAGCCCCGCGTCGGGCTCTGTGCTGACTGCCAGCACAGAGCCTGGAGCCTGTTTCAGTCTGTGTCTCCCTCTCTCTCTGACCCTCCCCTGCTCACGCTGTCTCTGTCTCTCTCCTAGAAATAAATAAAACATTTAAAAAAATGTTTAAAAAAAAAAAACTAAGAAGAGAAAATTAACGACAATGTAAGCAGAAGGAAGGAAATCATAAAGATTTCCATGACAATGAAAACAGAAAACAACAGAAAAATCAATGAAATCAAAGGCTGAGTCTATGAAGAGATGAATTAAATTAATAAACTCTAGCCACACTGAAAATAAAAAAAGATACAAGTTAATAATATCATAATGGAAGAGGAAATATTACTACAGACCCCACAGATAGTAAAAAGAAATACTATGAACAGCTCTACATACATAAATTTAGTAACTTAGATGAAGTGGACCATTTTCTTAAGAGCCACAAACTTCTGTGACACCTGGCTGGCTCAGTCAGTAGAGCATGTGACTCTTGATCTTGAGGTTGTAAATTCAAGCTTCACATTGTTGTGTAGGGATTACTTAAAAATAAAATCTTTCTTGGGGTGCCTGGGTGGCTCAGTCGGTTGACTGACTGACTTGATTTCGGCTCGGATCAGGATCTTATGGTTCATGAGATAGAGTCCCACATCAGGCTCTGTGCTGACAGTGTGGAGCCTGCTTGGGACTCTCTCTCTCTCTCAAAATAAATAAATAAAACATTCAAAAAAAAGAAGTCTTCTTTAACTAAAATTTTTTTTAACATTAGGTTTTGATTATTTTTATTTTTGAGAGACAGAGAAAGTCAGAGACAGAGCATGAGCAAGTGAGGGGCAGAGAGAGAGGGAGACATAGGATCCAAAGCAGGCTCCAGGCTCTGATCCTGACGTGGGGCTCAAACTCAAAAACTGTGAGATCATGACAGAGATCACTGAGCTGAAGTAAGACGCTTAACCAACTGAGCCACCCAGGTGCCCCTAAAATCTTTTTTTTTTTTTTTAAAGGTGTGGATTAAAGCTCCACGTGGGGTGTAGAGATTACTTAAAAATAAAATATATTTTTTATAAAGCCACAAACTTCCAAAACTGACCCAATAAGAAATGTAACGTATACATTAAAGAAATTGAATCCATAAGTTAAAATCTTAGAACAAACAAATGGGGCACCTGGGTGGCTCAGTCAGTTAAGTGACCCACTCTTGATTTTGGCTCAGGTCATGATCTCAGGGTTCATGAGATCAAGCCACATGTCAGGCTCTGGGCTGAGAGTGTGGAGCCTGCATGGGATTCCCTCTTTTCCTCTCTCTCTGTCCCTCCCCTGTTCATACTCCATCTGTCTTTTTCTCTCTCTCTCTCTCAAAATAAATAAACTTCAAACAAACAAACAAACAAAAAACCCCTTCAAGCCCAGATGTTTTCACTAGTGAATTCTATCCAACTTTTAAAGTACAAATAACACCAATTTTATGCAATCTCTTCCAGAAAACGGGAGAGTAGGGAATACTTCCTGACTTATATTATGATGCTAAAACTGCCTTGATAACCAAACTCGACCAAGACAGTACAAGAAGAGGCGCCTGGGTGGCTCCGTAGGTTAAGCATCCGACTTCGGCTCAGGTCATGATCTCACGGTTTGTGGGTTTGAGCCCCGTGTCAGGCTCTGTGCTGACAGCTCAGAGCCTGGAGCCTGTCTTTGGATTCTGTGTCTCCCTCTCTCTCTGACCCTCCCCTGCTCATGCTGTCTCTCTCTCTCTCTCTCTCTCTCTCAAACTTTCTCTCAGAAACAAATAGAACATTTAAAAAAAAAGACAGTACAAGAAAAGAAAACTATAGACCAATACTTCTCATGAACAATACACAAAAATCCTCATGAAGATAGCAGATAATCAAATCCAGTAATATATAAAAAAGAGTAATACTGCATGACTAGGTAGGGTTTATCCTGGGAAGGCAAGGCTGGTTCCAAATTTAAAAATCAATCAATGTAATTCACTATATTTAAAAACTCAAGAGGAAAAATGACAAAATCTTATCAAACAATGCAGAAAAAAAGTATTTGAAAACCTCCAGATGATAAAAACTGTCAGCAATCTAGAAATAAAAGGAATTTTCTTAACTTGATAAAGGAAATCTACAAAATACCTACAGCTAACATCATGCCCAATGGTGAAAGACTAAATGCTTTCCCTTAAGATCGGGAACAAAGCAAAGATGTCCTCTCTCATTATTCCTATTTGATATAGTACTGAAAGTCCTAGTCAGTAAAATAAGGCAGAGAAAGAAAATAAAATGAATATTAATTAGAAAGAAAGAATATGTGCCTATATGCAGGTGACATGATGTTCTATAGAGAGTCCCTAGGAATCTACAAAAATATGTCCTGATAAACAAATTTAGCACAACCACAGGATATGAAATTAACTCACACATAAAAATGGATATTTCTAAGTATTACAATGAACAATCTGGAAACCAAAATTTAAAAAACATGTATCATTTAAAATTAAAAAAATTTTTTAAATGTGTGTGTGTGTGTGTGTGTGAGAGAGAGAGAGAGAGAGAGAGAGAGATCGAGCGAGCAAGGTGGGGAGGGGCAGAAAGAGAGGGAGTCACAGAATCTGAAGCAGGCTCCAGGCTCTGAGCTGTCAGCACAGAGCCCGACGTGGGGCTTGAACTCACAAACTGCAAGATCATGACCTGAGCTGAAGGTGGATGCTTAACTGACAGAGCCACCTAGGTGCCCCTTGTTTAAAAGAGAAATACTTAGGTGTAAATCTAACAAAACTTGTGCAGGTCTGTATGCTGACAACTATAAACACCGAGGAAAGAAATCAAAGGACGTAAATAAATGGAGAGATATACTGTGTTCATGGGTTGGAATACTTGATTTAGTTAAACATCCATTTTCTCTAGGTAAACCTATAGATTTAATGCAATTCCAATTGTATTTCTGCAGATACAGACAAGCTGATTCTAAAATTTGTTTGGAAAGGCAAAGGAACCGGAAGAGCCAAAACAATTTTTTTTATTGAAGTATAACTGATGTATAATATCCTATTATTTTCAGGAGCACATCATGGCAATTTGATATTTTCATAATTATGAAATGATCCCCATGATAAGTCTAAGGACCAACTGTCAAAAAGTTATTACAATATTATCGACTATATTTCCTATGCTGTACATTAGCCAAAACAATTTTGAAAAAAAATTATAAAGTGGGGAGAATCAGTCTACCTGATGTTAGGACTGACTGTAAAGCAACAGTAAATAAGACAGTGTGGTATCAGAGGGGGATGGGAGGCCTAGATCAATGGAGCAGAATAGGATGTCCGGAAATTGACAAAATGTGAATTGTTGACAAAGGTACAGAAGCAATTCAATGGAAAAGGGATAGTCTTTTAAATATATGGTATTGGGACAACTGAATACCCATCTGTAAAAGTATCCCACAAAAAAGCCCTAAGAAATCTTGACCTTGGGAGCTTGCCTGGCTCAGTCAGTAGAACATACGACTCTTGATCTCAGGGTTGTGAATTTGAGCCCCCTGTTGGGTGTGGAGTCTACTTAAAATTAAAAAATATCTTGACCTCAATCTCATACTTGATATAGAAATTAACTCAAAAAATGGATCATAGTTGTAAAAGTGAAAGGCAAAACTATAAAACTTTTAGAAGAAAGTATAGTGGAGGGGCGCCTGGGTGGCTCAGTCGATTAAGGGGCAGACTTCTGCTCAGGTTATGATCTCATGGTTTGTGGGTTCCATCCCTGTGTCCAGCTCTGTGCTGACAGCTCAGAGCCTGGAACCTGCTTCAGATTCTATGTCTCTCTGTCTCTCTGCCCCTCCCCCGCTCACAGTCTCCCTCTGTCTCTCAAAAAATGAACAAAAATATTTTAAAAAGAAAAAAAGAAGAGAAAAATAGAGGGTAAATGTTCTTGACTTGGAATTAGGGGGAGCGTTCTTAGATGTGACACCAAGAGCCATAAAAGAAAAAAGTGTTAAACTGGACTTTATTAAAATGAAAAGCTTTTGTTTTGCTAAAGACACTAGGGGAATGAAAAGGTAGAGACAGGGGGAATATATTTTCAAATCACATATCCAAAAAACCTCTCAAAACTCAATAGTAGGGCCTCCCACCCCCCACGCCAAAAAACTCCCCAAGAAAACCACCCTGTTAGAGTTGAGTTCTTATAATCCTTAAAGCAAGGTACCTACCGTGATAGGAAACAATGACCAATGCCTTTTGTTTGATTGCTTCCAGTGTCTATTTAAAATATGGTGCTTCCAGAGGTGCCTGGGAGGCTCAGTCAGTTAAGCATCTGACTTCTGTTCAGGTCATGATCTTGGGGTTCGTGGGTTCAAGCCCCGCATGCGGCTCTGTGCTGACAGGTCAGAGCCTGGAGCTTGTTTTAGATTCTGAGTCTCTCTTTGTCCCTTCTCCACTCACACTCTGTCTCTCTCTAAATAAATAAATAAATAAATAAATAAATAAATAAATAAGATTAAAAAAAAAAAAACAAAACAGATTGGGAGTGCCGGGGTGGCTTAGTCAGTTAAGCATCCAACTTCTGCTCAGGTCATGATCTCACGGTTCACGGGTTCGAGCCCCCACAGTGGGCTCTGTGCTGACAGCTCAGAATCCTGCTTTGGATTCTGAGTCTCCCTCTCTCTCTGCCCCTTCCCTGCTTGTGCTCTGTCTCAAAAATAAATAAACATTAAATTAAAAACAAAAAAAAAGTGCTTCCAGGAGCCTCAGTGGCTCAGTCTGTTGAACTTCCGCTCAAGTCCTGATCTCACAGTTCGTGAGTTTGAGCCCCGGTGCTGTCAGCGCAGGACCTGCTTTGGATCTTCCGTTCTCCTCTCTCTTTGCCCTTTCACAGCTTGTGCTGTCTCTCAAAAATAAATAAATCTTAAAAAGAAATAAGTTAAAGTATAGTGCTTCCTGGATAGTTTATATTAGTATAAGTGGGTGCAAAAACAATTTTACAATTAAAAAAAATTTTTAATGCTTTATTTATTTCTGAGAGAGAGAGAGAGAGAAAGACAGCATGAGCAGGGGAGGATCACACAGAATCTGAGGGAGGGTCACACAGAGAGAGGGAGACACAGAATTTGAAACAGCTCCAGGCTCTGAGCTGGCTGTCAGCACAGAGCCTGACGTGGGGCTCGAACCCACAAAGCATGAGATCATGACCTGAGCCAAAGTCAAGAGCTTAACCGACTGAGCCACCCAGGTGTCCCCAATTTTACAATGTAAGTCTGCTTAGTAGTATGGGTTAAGTATAAGCTAAGCGTTTTATTTGCTTAGATTAATTCAAGTGATCAGTTCTTCCAGAAAGCTTTCCTTGAGCCTTACATCTGATTTCGTTTTTCCTCCCCTGGCCTTTGGCAGGTTCCTGTGCATATATCTTTATCACAGCGCCTTCTTTATCTTGCAGTATCATCCTGTCTCTTGATGGTAGCTTTCACTTTATTTCACTTTATTCCTAAATCCTAGCACAGTAACTGTCACAACATATAGTAGCTGCTTGGTGTGTTTGTTGAACAAGTCTTGCAAAGAATAAATAAAAATTACAAATAAAATTATTAAATGACAACAACAAAACTATAAATCTGATAATATGATTTTGGAATGCCACTTGACACATAGTAAACACTCAACAAGTGTTAGTTCATTCATTCAATAGATAATGGGGCGCCTGGGTGGCTTAGTCGGTTAAGCCTCCGACTTTCGCTTAGGTCATGATCTCGCGGCTCGTGGGTTCGAGCCCCGCGTCGGGCTCTGTGCTGACAGCCAGCTCAGAGCCTGGAGCCTGTTTCAGAGTCTGTGACTCCCTCTCTCTCTGGCCCTCCCCTGCTCATGCTGTCTCTCTCTCTCTCTCTCTCTCTCTCTAGAAATAAATAAAATATTAAAAAAAAATTTAAAAAAAGATATTAATTAGATACTTACTACATGTGAAGCATTGTTACAGGGGATAAGATATTGCAAGTTACAAGTATCTTAGGTTATAGCTGTTAGAGCGATAAACGGTACAGACAATTCCTGCTCTCATGGAACTTACATATTTTTAAGTTTATTTTGAGAGAGAGAGAGAGAGAGAATTTCCAGCAGGCACAGAGCCCAATGTGGGGTTTGAACTCAGGAACTGTGTGATCATGACCCGAGCAAAAATCAACAGACGGATGCTTAACCAGCTGAGCCACCCAGGCACCCCGAAATTTGCATTGTAATGGAGGAGATAGACAACAAGTAAAACAAATAGATAAAATATGTAGTTTGTTAGATGGCTTAAAGAGAAAAAAGGCAACAGGCAAAAGCCTTAAACATCTAGACACTTTACCAAAGTGGATTTGTAGGAGGAAAATAAACACATAAAAACATGGTCAACATCATTAGCCATTAAGAAAAAGCTAATTAAAACCATGATGAGATATTATTAAATTTTTTTTATTTTAGAAAGAGAGAGCAAGTGCAAGTGGGGGAGGGGGACAAAGGGAGAGAGACAGAGAGACAGACAGACAGACAGAAGGAGAGAGGAAAGAGGGAAAGAATCTCAAGCAGGCTCCATGCTCAGTGTGAAGCCTCATGTGGGGCTCAATCCCACACCGCTGGGATCATGACCTGAGCCAAAATCAAGAGTCAGATGCTCACCCAACTGAGCCACCCAGGTGCCCCTAAAACCATGATGAGATACTATCATATTCTAGAACGGGAAAAAACAGTAACTACCACTGCAACTCTCATTCGTTGCCAGTAGGAATATATTTGGTACTCAGGAAAACATTTTACCTATTTCTTATAAAGTTAAACACATACTTACCATATGTCCCAGTGATCCCTCTCCTAAATAGTTACCTTAGACAAATGAATCTTATGTTTACCCAAAAACCTGTACAGGAATGTTTGTATCAGCTTTATTTGTAACCATTGCCAGACACAGGAAACAACCCAAAGGTCCTCCAATGGGTGTATAAACTGTGTACATTCAGACTATTTAGCATTAAAATACTATTGAGTGATATATACTTTTGCTAGTCTAATATGAATACTATTTAGCAATAAAAAGGAACTATTATATGCAGCATCATGAATGAGTCTCAAAGACATTATGTGGCGTGAAAGAAGTCAGTCTCAAAAGATTATGTACTGTGTGATTCCATTTATATGACATTTGGGGAAAAGGCAAAGTAAAGGAGTGATGGAGAACAGACAGGGAGGCGCGAGGGGTTAGGGATGGCGGGGGGAGAATGCGACTCTCAAGGGACAGCATGAGGGGTTTTGGGGTGGATAACAGAACTGTCTGTAGCCTGATCTCTCTCTCTCTCTCTCTCTCTCTCTCTCTCACACACACACACACACACACACACACACACCCGTGAGTCAATTTTCCCATCTGTTAATTTAAAACAGAAAAGAAAGCCTACACCTAGTCAGGGGGCTCTTAGTGTTTTTTTTTTTTTTTTAATGTCTAATAAGCATGTATTACTTTTTTAAACTAATAACTTAAATAAATTATAAGAACTCGAGTCAATTTCTAACTACAGTATCTCCCAAATAGAGATTTTTTGGGGACTGTGTTTTATTTTGTAGATAAGAATGGGCTTCGCCGCTCTAAGTATGATTTCAAATGATCATAAATGAGGGTTTCTAAAGGGATTTCCAACAGTGAGTTCCCTTAAAAAGACTTTGTGTAAACAGTTTGGCAGTTCGTCAAGAAGTTAAATATAGAAGTACCATGTGACCCAGCGATCCCACTTCCACGTGTGCACCCTAAAGAACTGCAAACAGGTACCCAAAGAAGTACACGCACACTCATGTTCATAGCAGCACTTCACAGTTGCCAAAAAGTGGAAACAACCCAATGTCCACCAACTGATGCGTAGATAAGCAAAATGTTGTATATCCATGCAATGGATTTTTATCCAGCTATAAAAAGGAATGGAGGACTGGCACATGTTACCACACAGATGAGCCTCAAAAAACATTATGCTAAGTGAAAGAACCTGACAGATAAAGGTCATATAGTGTATGATTCCATTTACGTAAAAAGCGCACAATAGATAAATCTAGAGACAGAGGCGGATTAGTGGTTGCGGGGGAGGAGGGAAGGGAGACTAGGGGCTGACTACTTAGCGGGTACTGGGTTTCCCCTTGGGGTGATAAAAATGTTTTGGAAGTAGACAGAGGTGATGGTTATCCAACACTGTGAATGCACTAAGTGGCACTGAACTGTACGCGTTAAGATGATTGATTTCATGTTCTGTGACTTTTGCCTCAGTTTTGAAAAAAGATGAAGTCCCTGTAATCTTATTTGCATTTGCAGCAAAATCTTTGTTTTTTGTGGAAATTATAATAGAGGAATTAAGTTTAGTCCATTTCTGAATAGTTAGGAACTCCGAGGGGGATTCAAAATAATCAGTGAGATGTACTTCTTTGAAAGTGACCTGGATAGTCTAAAATGTTCAGAAGAGCTAAGTATTTGCAAGAGATACGAAAGCAACATAATGCACTCCCTTTGGACGAGCTTTTCAATGTTCCTTCTATGTAAAAGGTACTTACGAATATTTTATTATACCAAAATCCTTTTTTTGGAATATATTCTATTAAGCGACTATTACCCTAGGGGCCCTAGCAACTTGTGAGATGCCTGCCTGTTAAAGAACCTTTCTGTTGTGATGTTGGCCTAAGGGTGAAGGAAAAGAAAGAATAAAAGGGAGTGAGGTGTCAGCTGCAAAATTTGAATTTGGGGCCTCCAATGCATCTCAAAATTTTGAAATCTCAGGTGTGATGATGGTTAATGATGCTCCCTTTGACCACCCAAACCTCTTTTCTCGAAAATTCTTAAATCCTCTTGTTTTTCTTTTGAGAGCGTGTAAAAACCTGTGCATAGTGCATACCAAATGACGGTCCTTTAAAAATTTAAATTCCTTCACTGAAATTCATGGTTTGTGATATTTCCCTTTTGTTTACTCTTGACCTTGATCCTGCAGATTTTAGGTAAAAGGCCTGAGCTGGATATTCTCTGCCTGTTCCAGACTCACTCTTACTTTTTTTTTTTTTTTTTTTTTTGGCAGTGTTCCCCGTGCGCTGGTGGACTAACATTTACTGATTTTGTCAATGGGCTCCCAGACCCTCTGGTTCCCCACAGGGTTCAACCGTTGATTCCTAACCAATGGGAGACACATGCAAGAGACCGGAGGGGAGGAGCAAAGAGAAGTTGGGGTATCCATTCACCTGCCTCCCTCTCTACTGGTTTTGGGTTGCCTATGGCTTCTTCTACCAAAGGCCTTTGCTTCTATCGTGTGATCTTCTCCTACAGCCACAGCCACAGCCACAACTTCACCAATAGCTCTTTCTCCATGACAGATAGTTCTCTTGTTTGCCCTTTCGTCTTCAGGATGGTTACAGGCTCCACACGGTTTTAATCCTCTGGTGCTATACCTCTCTTGCCGGCTTCCCTTAACCCTGCACACAGGACTGGTTTAAAAATTACTAAGAATTTCAAGATGGTAAGCACAAGGCATTAAAGTAAGGGCAGGACTCTTCTAAGTGCGGGATCTTGCGTTATCACACAGGTCACGGATCCACGAAGCCCGCCCAGCCCGCACAGGATTACAGATACTACCTGCCTTAAATGCTCCTCGGTTACCTGTTTCTGCTGGGACTCATGGGTTCTTCTCTCCCTCTCAAAATTGTGGTCCCATTAGGGGCTCTGGAAAAGTAGCCGTTATCTATCCTTACATTTAAATTGCACCGTGGTGCAATTTATAACCTTTTCATTGCTTTGCATCCTCACTAGGAAATTCAGTCCATCCTCTCTCTCTCTTCCTCGCCCTCACAGCTAACAAAGCCACCCATTTGGGAAGCATTCTGGGGCCTCCACAGCCCTTGAGCACCACCCACATGCTAACACCAGAGCTGAAATGTGTGACCCCTTCGGCATGACTTCTGGGCAGGGACAGGGAGTTTTAGCAGTGATTTCCACCAGTTAGTCCCTTTTTGGTTTTTTGAAAAAATTTTTAAAATATTGTATTTATTTCTGAGAGAGAGAGAGACAGCGTGAGCAGGGGAGGGTCAGAGAGAGAGGGAGACACAGAAGTGGAAACAGGCTCCAGGCTCTGAGCTGGCTGTCAGCACAGAGCCTGACGTGGGGCTCGAACCCATGAACTGTGTGATCATGACCTGAGCTGAAGTTGGATGCTTAACCGACTGAGCCACCCAGGTGCCCCAGCTTTTTGTTTTTTTGTATTGGATTCAGAATCTACTAAATATTCCAGCCTTCCTGACCCCCTTCTCTGGGAACTATGACTTAAACCGAGGGCCCTCTCATAGCCGGGAACCTATTTTCTCTCTCTGGCTAGAAAGTTGCCTGAGATAGCAATCTCTTAGCATTACTACACAAACACCAGTTAGGCCTCCTGTCTTGAGTAAGGTCTGCTCTGTCAACACCGTCCTTAACAGACTCTGAGATGGAGGTGACTTATGCTACCTTATTGGTTTTCAGGTGGGAGCCCCATAAGCCTTCCTGTGCCATGATTTTGTTCCTTTCACTGCTTGGGTTGTTACAGATTTAAGGATAAAGGAATGAGCTTGAGTAACAGCCTACAACTATATGGTTTCATTGCTTTAACTTGCCTTCACCCCTGAGCCTCCTTCAACAACTGCATTAGTGACAACCTTCCATCCTACACTCATTCTTAAAGTACACATGGTCTCTTGACCTGGTCACGTGGCCTCCCAGAACCTTCACCCTGCAGCCTTGGATAGAGCAGGAAGTAGCGTGGTATACGCTTCTCCCCTATTTCTCCATACCTCCAGTTTTTCCAGCTTTTAAGAAGTTCTCCTCACCAGCTACCTTTAATATAAAGGAACGTATTATCCAGAAGTGTTCCCTTCTTTAAAGAGTTACCACATATATTGTCTCATCTTTCCTCTGAAATGTAAATATTCTCTCAAAGAAGACAAACTTATTTCAAAACGGGGGTCCCATGTAAACATAGTTCCAGCTGTTTGAAATCCAGAGCGTGAAATCCAGACTTATACTTTAGGGGGAAATCTACCCCCAACTTAAATTTGCCTGTTCCTCTGTTACCCATTCCTCTGGCCATTTACCTTCCCATACATTGTCTTCTGTGTGGTTGAATGGGTCCCGAACAATTGCTTACCTTGCCCTCTGTGGTGTTCATTCCTTTCCCATCATCCTTCCCTGCCATCAGCTTACCTCCTAAAGGCATGTGAGATCTTTCCTGAATGTCTCATAGTAACAAAATTGCCTTTTTTGCATGTACTATAAGCTAAGCTAATACAGGTATTTCCATAGTTTAGAAAATTGTATAATTATTAACAATCCTTAGTAATTGACTATGTCTGATCATTTAAAATTTTTAATGTTTTAGAATACAATGATTTCACTTTGAAATTTATTTCAGGTCGACTTGAAAATAAAATAAATAAAATTTTATTTTATTTATCTCCTCTTTTTGGGGACGGGGGGCTGGGCTGGAGCATTTGAAAATAAGTCCTTGACTTACTTTCACCCCAAATCCTTCATTATGCATCTCTAATAGATAAGAAGTAAAAGAAAAACAAAACCACATTGCCATGATCACATCTATAATATCTATATCTCATATCTGTAATACCTATATATATTGTATCTATACCACATTAATAATCTCTTAACATTTATGTCAAGTCCATCAATTCCCAGTCTCAACAATGTCTTTTTAACATTTGGTTTATTCAGATCAGAGCCACACAAGATCTAAACACTGCATTTGGCTTACTAGGCATTTTAAAAGCCATTATTCACATGCATTTGATCTTCACATTAAACCGGTGAAACATGTATATTCCTGGTTCACACGTGGGTGAACTGGGGCTCAGAGAGGTTAAGAAACCTCCTCAAGGTCTCACTGCTGATAGAGCCAGACCCAAAATTTGAATTAAGGTCTGACAAAGCCCAAAGAGTCCATTCTACTCCTTCCCTTTCAGGCTACCGGAATTTTTCCTGTGTTGCAGAAAGGCAGGAGGCCTAGTGGTTACGAGTGAGGGCTTGGGCTCGGTTAGCCTGGCTGCAAATTGGAACAGGTTATATAATCTGATCTTTCACTTCTGTCTGGATCTGTAAAGTAAGGATAAGGATGACTTGGGGCTTATTAAATAGGATTATGCATGTCTAGTACCTAGCACAGCACTTGGCACATAGCAAGCACTCAATAAACCTCGGTGATTATTATTAGCATAGAGGAGGAGAAAGAAGTACAGAGGTTTGTTTTTGTTGGTAGCTCGGGAAACGTGGTTCATCACTATTAATATAAATTGTTTAGGACTGAGGCTGAAGTGGAGGGTTGGCGTAGGATGGGAGTGGGCTAGCCATTCTGCCTGAATTGGAGAAGGGAACCCTGGACACATAGACTTAAATAGGCATCCAAAGATTTCTCTGAAGGCCTCGGCTGGAAGACAGTTAAACATGTCTTCTGAAGACCAACCCTGGTCGCCTCCACAGAGGGAAAAACAGTGGGTGTCAGACAGGGTGGGAGGGAGACTTCTCAATGTTTATTTGAATTTGGAATTATGTGAGCATTGAAAAAAAAATCTAGCATGGGGGTAAGCACTGAGAATGGGAAGGCTAGGATCTGATGATGATGATGACGATAATAATTCCCTCACATTTTTTTGCAGCCCTAAGGAGGGCTTAGGTCATACAAGGAGGGCTTTGCACCTGGATTAGGACTATTTCAGCCTGACTCTGATTTCAGAGATCCAAGGTGATATTTTAATTTTAGCTAGCCTCCCTCAGCTACTCATCTGAAGAGTCCAGAACCACAGTTTACAGATTTGGGGTTATCTACCCCGCGGATTGCCTTCAAGCATAAGCATTGTTGTGGGTTGAATCTATTGGCTAAATAATAAATACGTAAATAACGTACGTATTATCTGTGCATATAGCAGTGTTTTCAAGTTCCTTGAGCCACAGATTATTTTCAACGGTTAAATCAGTGAAGACTCTGGGGACCTGATTTTCTAGACTCCTTGGGAAAGGAGGAGACACATAAACCCACTCATAAATAATCAAGAACTTGTCTAGCCATTGTTCTAAGGCCTTTATGTATATTAACTCACCTAAAATTCATAGCACTACACTGTAGACACCATTATCCCAATTTTACAGGCAAAGAAACGGAATCAAGTGAAGTTAAGTAGCTTGTTCAAGGTCAGAGCCTGCTGGACTAAGTGTGAGGCAATACTACCTCTCTGTTGGTCATGGCCACAGCACGCAGCGGCTCGTTGAAGGTGACTCAAGCATGGCTGGTTGTGTAGCAGCAATACCTAGGGTCCCAAATTCCAAACCCTTCCTTTTCAGCATCTTCTGGTTTAGAAGCAGAAAAGACCAGAGTGTGAATTTCTGCATTGACCCTGGGCAATCTACTTACCCTCTCTTAGCTTACGGTGCGAAGGGGGCGGGGGGTAGTCTTAGATAGGAAGACCTCTCCTTGCATTACACGTATGGCTGCGTGCTGGGGTTGGGATTACGGAGGTGCGCTGATTTTTCCCGGTCTCTTGAGGTAATAGGGTGTTTGGCGGTTCTGTCCCAGCTAACTCTGTCCCAGGATGTCAGGCCCCCAGGCAGTGATGGCGCTCAAGCTTAGCTATTCTTCCTCCAGTAAGAAAAGGTCTGTCACTGGGGCCAGCTCCGGCTGCAGCTGGGCTGGAGGGAGAGGGAGGGGTGTCCTAGGGAGGATCTTTCTCCCCTGAGGGTGTTAGAGAGGGGATTGCAAGCTCAACAAGGCTTCTTGGAGGTAGTGACAGTGCAGTCCTAAAGGTCTAGCAGGAGTTAGTAATAAGAGGTGGAGGGGTAAGGGTGAGAAATCGCCCCCCCCCTCCCGCCCCAGGCAGAACAAAGAAGCACTACCCGGCTTACAGTACAGAGGAGGAGCTGGGAGAGTGGGGAAGTCCGTAGAGGCGAAGTCGCGCAGGGGCTTCAGAGCCTGCCTTTATTCTAAGAGCAACTGGGAGGGTTTTGAAGGAGTGTAGATAGGAGTTTTAGAGACTCCTCTGGCCGCTAGGGAAGAATGGGTGGGAGGGGAGCGGCAGGCTATCAGAGAAAGCAGTGGGTTGGAAGAGACCGAGGACCGAAGTAAGGGGGGGGGGCGGCCACCAAACATCTGAAGCCTTTCTCAGTCCCCGCGACACTGTGCGCTGTCCGTCAGCTTTCTTTGCTTCTATGGAAGGACCCCATAAAGGGCTGGGCACCGGCTCAAAGCTTATCGAGTCAAACAGCCCAGCGCCCCCTCTTCTTGCGGGGGTTCTCTGGTCCAGGAGCCTCAGAATTGGTAGAGTTAGGCGGGAGAGCTTACCGACTGCGAAGAACCGTTACCCCTGAAAATACACACAAACCTCGGCCGCTTTTGGCAGCAGCCTCCTCCGCCCATGACCTCATGCTTTAAGCTCCCATATAGCCTTCCTCCGCCCTGTCCCCACCCAGCGCCCGCGTGGGGGTGGGGTGGGGGACAGCGGTAAAGGTCTGGGTAGCGCGAGCACCTTACTTATGCTGCGCTAGATCTGGGGGAAGGGACGCAACAATTTCCCCACACTGAAAAAAAGCAGGGTTTAACTTTCCCTTGAGCAAAAACTACTCCCTTGTCTTGGAGGCCCTTCAAGAGATGCCTCGGACACGGCTCGAGGGGGGCTGTTTAAGCCGGTCACCTTTGGTTCACGATCCCTCGGACCGGGAGAGAAGCCTGGAAACGCTGGGGTCCCGCGCTGGACCAACGGGCTGCCGCGCCTTCTCGGGACCCGGGGGCTGTCCGGTTCTCGCCGTTCCCCCCACCCCCTCCCCGTGCCGGCGCCGCCGAGGTTTGAACCCTTGGCTCGCCTTTCAGCCCGCGCCCTGCCCCCTGCTCGCAGCTGCTCTCGGTTTGGGTGCAGCAGTTTCCCCCGCAGAGGAGGAGGAGGAGACAGCGCGAGGAGCGACTCCTGGCTCGGGTTTCCGCACCAATGCCGAGCAGCCCCGGGCGGCCCCCGGCGGCCGTCCCTCCTCCCCGGCACCACGTTCCACAGTCATGGCGCGCGAGGAGGNCGGAGGGATGGAGCCGCGCGCTTCGCGAACCTCCAGCCCCTTCCCGGGAGCCCCAGCCCCGCCGAGCCTGGGTGTAGTGGGGGTCGGCACCGGCCCTCTCCCCGCACTCCACCTAATCCTTGGCATCTTTGCAACCCCTTACAAAAATAAACGAAACTCCCCAACTCCCGTCGTTAAATTGCAAAGCGCGTTACAATAACCGGGACGGCTACGCAGGAAGCAATCCTGCACGGGTCCGGGTCTAAGGCGGCAGCTTCCCGGCCACGCCGCCTTCTCCCGGGCCTCGATTTTCCGGTCACGCCGGAGAGTCCGCCACAGCCCGGGGCTGACAGGTCCCGCGCGGGGCCGCAACTCGGTCCACGTCCCCCGCCCCATCCTCGTCCAGAGTCTCGCCAGCCTACAAAAGGTGCAACCTCACGCAAATGCAGAGCACACAAATAAGGTCGGCAGCGCATCGCCGGGGAGGTTGCGAACAATGCGCCAGGCTGCCCGCGCCCGCCCGAGCGCGGCGCCCGGGGGGACAGGGGGCGCGG
The DNA here is from genome assembly GCF_008692635.1 of Crocuta crocuta. Classification (NCBI taxonomy): domain Eukaryota; kingdom Metazoa; phylum Chordata; class Mammalia; order Carnivora; family Hyaenidae; genus Crocuta; species Crocuta crocuta. Next base: position 6,181,148 of record NW_027530179.1, read on the forward strand.
GGGGGGGCCGCGGCGGGGGGCCAGNAAAAAAGGCCGAGAGGAGCTTGGGAACGGTTGCTAGGGGTGGGTAATGGGCGAAAAAAGGGGGGCGCCGGGGAGCGGATAAGGAGGGTTAAGGGAGGGGGCGAGGGTGGGGAGCAATGCAAAAGGTAAGGCCAGGTTACCGCGGCTCGGCCCCGAGTGGGCTGCGGCCGGGGGAGGGGCGAGAGATACATATGTATTTCTGTCTCCCTAGCACACCCCCTTCCCTCTAAGCGATGGCTGAGAGGCGGTGCATGCAGATGGGGAGTAAGTTTCCTGAAGGGGAGGGTGGATGCACGCGCGCGGCCCCGCGCTGCAAATTTCCACCGGGGAGGGAGAGTGGCTGGATGCGGAGAGTTTGGAGTTGCTTGCCGCGGAGGGCTGGAAGGGGAGCAGGGCCGGGAAAGGGGGCTGGCGGGCGCTATATCTGGGAGTAAGTTTCCAGGATCAGGAGAGCCTGCACGCTTGCACGCTAGTAAGTTTCTGGTTGGGGAGGGGGCGTGGGGAGGAGGAGAGGGAGGGGTGCATGTATATAGAAGGGGGGAGGGGGGAGCAGATTTCCTGCGGGGAGGCTGAATGCATATGGAGAGTAGATTTCCTGAAGGGAGGGTGGAGGCGTAGACGGACCGAGTAAGTTTCTTGCTGGGGTGGTGGCGGAGGTGGTGGGCTGGTGCTTTGGAAACCCGTAGCTTCCTCCCCGGGGTGAGGGAGCATGCTGCNGGGCCCTGTTCCCTGCTGGGGAAGGGGCTTGCATCTGGGGAGTATGTTTCCTGGCGGAGCGATATTTGTTTACAGGCTGAGGGCAGTACTGTAAGTGAGTAGCGCTTGGAGAAGGCGGCTCTGACATAAATTAATATTGAAATTACTCCATCAGCTCTGCTCGCCCCCCATCTCACCCCCCAAGCGGAGTCTGGTCTTGTCGGATTGCCCATGCACTTGTTGCAGAAACAGCCAAGGTAGGCGAGAAGCTTATTAAGTTTCATTTAAAAAAATTAGTTGGGGGATGCTCCGTGAGAAGACGGGGGAGGGGAAGGGAAGAGTCTCCCCCCACTTCTTTACTTTCAGTATGTTAGCAGGGCCTTCTTTCTGCTTCCCTTCTTCGCTCTTCCCCTTGCGGGCTGTCCAGCATCCCAGCCAAGAGGGAGGGCCGAGGTGGGCGCTATAATTGGCAGCCCCGGCTTAAAGGGTGGCGGTGGTGGGGCTCGCAATTGGAGGTTGTGATGTTATAAAGCCTTCATTCTTCCAGCCAAGAAACCTCAGGACCCTAGGGATGTGCCTTTCGGGGTTTTTGACATGATGCATGTATGTATGTATATGCGCCTATAGGCTCTTTGGGGGCTAGGTACTCCCCCAAGTTACAGTGGCCGCCCAGACGAGAGAACTGTGTAAAGGGGTAAACCTGCCCCGTCAGTCCCTAACTTCAGTGTGGGAGACTGGGAAGTTACTGCTGGTGGGCTGAAGAAATAGATATTTAAGAACAACACAGAATCACCCATTCACTGGCAGAGGCCAAGAGCACCTGGCGGGCAGCCTCTGGCCAGCACTGGGCTGGAGCATGTGGGCCAGCCATCGTTAGGTTAAAGAAAATGACTTCTGGTTCCTCCGTGTGCCTTGGACTGGTCTGTTAGAGCCAGCTTGTGGAAACTCTTCCCCAGGCTAGACACAGCTTTGGCAAGTGAAGTGTCGAAGCGGGTTGCTAACGGCCTGGCCTGGGCAGTCTTGGGAAGTACATGGATGGAGGTGATGCTTGGGAATGATGGATCCCGGGATGGCTGAAGAGTTCTTTCAAAAATGCCTCCGAAAGCCGGCTGGGTTCCCTTTTTTTTTCTTTTTTTTTTTTCAGTAGGCCATGGAGGAGAGGTTTGAGAAAGGAGTTTTAAGTTGTCCCAGTCGGTACCAACCTGCCTCATTTACCGGTTCCAGAAAGCAGTCTGGTGATGGAAAATGTGGTTTTTGGATGCCCACTGTAAGAATAACAGACAGTAGTCCGCGCTTAACCGGTTAGCCAGCAGTCTTGGCTTCTCCTCGCTTCTCTTTTCCTGATCTTCAGCCTTCTGGTTTCTGCAGTGGGGTTGTAGGCTTTGGCTGTCAGGTACTTTGATTATGCTGGGAATTTTAACTTGGCCAGGATAATTTTAGCAGCAGGGATTCAAACTGAGGCATGCTTAGCAGGATCAGGGAGTAAACGCTAGGTGTGTGGTTGACTAAAGTTGGTTAATCTTTGTGCAGTTGTGTAGACAGGCTCAATTCAAGCAGGGGAAAAAGTGGGTTTAAAAACAAACAAAAAAAAATCCCTCTCTATGTTACTGATGTCCTAGACAGTGCTTTTCTTCTTTCCTTCTCATCCTCAGATTTCCAGATTGAGAATTTGATTTTGGGCAGCTTGAGAGTTGAGTTAGTTGGGGATTAATATTATTGCCACTTACCAAATATTCCTAACTGGGCATTAGTTAAACAAATTCGCTATTATTTTTCCCTGCTGAAATCTCAGCCTGGATGGTGTATATGCTGGGAGGGTAAACAAAATCTTTTATGTGTGTTTATCCCAGGGTAGTAGAATTATTTACATGCCTACCCTCAAAGCCGAGAGCACTTATTCAGTTTTCATTTTTTTTTTCCTTACGTTTATGAGATTTATTTTATTGTCTTGCTTTGGCCATTAATCAAGTCACAGTAGCTTTTTCCCTCCCCTCTTTTGCTGAGAATGTTCTCGTGGTAATAAAGGTTTGAAGGCCCATGAATCATAATTCATTTTTTAGAAAAAATATTGTGGTGATTGTCAGGATTTGATTTATAGGAATTGATACTGGGCGTGACACACCTCTTTGGGTCCCGCCTTTTAGGCATGTCCATTTTCGCCAAAGGATTGTTTAGAAGCCAGTTTGACATCTCAAAAAAAAAAAAAGGCATTTCCTTTCTGCTTTATGGGCATTGAGAATATTAATTTTGCAGGTTTCATAGTGAACATGGGTCTTTTCACAGCTTGGTAAGCAGGCTTCCCCGTAGCAGGCATGTGTTAATATCACATAGCATTTATGTGAGTTTGCTGTGAAAACAGTTGTTCTATGAACTGTGTGGAAAGTACTCAGTTTTGCCTCCTTTAACTCGCTTGGGCCTGTGGTTTTTATTGAGGTAAGAGCTTTCATTGTAAAAGAGGGGGCTGCTGCTTATATAATAAAATGTGTGGTCACAGAAACAAAGCTTATTTAGAAGATTCTTTTTCTTCTCCTTTGATAGGCAGGTTGGGCATTAGAATAACCAAAAGCATTGATTTTTTGGGAAAGTGTGAGGGTTCTACTTCAAGTCGATTAATCAGAAAGTGTTAAAATTGCCTTGCATTTGGTAGTTGGCTCAGTTTACAGTATTTGTAAAGCGACGAAAGAACTTTTAAGGTGGGGGGGAATGTCACTATAAAGGAAAGTTGGGGGGGGCATCTGGGTGGCTCAGTCAGTTAAGCCTCCAACTTTAGCTCAGGGTGATTACCGTGATCTCACGGTTTGTGAGATCAAGGCCCGCATTGGGCTCTGTGCTGACAGCTCAGAGCCTGGAGCCTGCTTCGAATTCTGTGTCTCCCTCTCTTTCTGCCCCTCTCTTGCCCACACTCTATCTCCCTCTCTCTGTCTCAAAAATAAGTATTTTAAAAATAATAAAAAAAGAAAAGTGGGGAGGATACCAGTTTCTAGCCATTTCCAGGTTTTAGACTTTTTGTCTTAAAACTGCATATTCGGTCCATGAGTGTCTTCCATCTCTGAAATTTCTGTGACTTGGATCTTGTGGAGAGAGGTCTCAAGAGATCTGGACAGGTTTTCCTGGGCCAATGGCCAAATTGCTTCATGGACTAGGACAAGTTGATTAACTTCTGTTTTTGTCTTTTCATGGAGAGAGCGGATTTGTACCTTGGCATTCCAAAAAAGGACTCTTGAGTAACCTGGTGATCTTGACCATCAAACACAAGGAGATTCTTCACAAAAGTCTTCCACTGTCTTGGGGAAAAAAATGCACAGTTGTTTCCCAATTATATGTGCTAATAGAGCGTGGGGCACATAATCCCAGGCACCCAAAATAATTTCGGTTAATCTTGGAAGTTTCCCCTCCAGCCAGCTGGCTTACCTGTCTAATTATGCTTGGTCAAGTCTAAGGTTAATTGAACCGTTTTTCCCAGGCCGCAGGAGGAGGTGGGCTTGGGGAAGAGCGGGACACCGGAAAGCTGAGTGCGGCTTTACCCACTTTCTGTGGAGAATTCACATAGTTGGGATTTGGTCATACATTTGTGATAGAGTTCATGATGATGATATTGTAGTGCTGTCATTTCTAGGATATCCTGTATTTCACCATGGGCATTTTGGGGGCGGGGGGAAGCTCTTGATGTTTTTATTGACTTGGAACACTGACATGAAAAGTGAGGGTCCAGACCCGCGGCGGCTCAGACCCCAGGCAGTACAAATGGATGCTGGTTGTTCTCTAGAAGCTGTTGAATCCAGCTCATTTTATTTATGACGTCATAAAACTGTGTGATTGCGGGAGAAGGGAGGATTAGAATCAGCTGGGATCTTGTGGGTTAATAATATTTCTGAATTTGCGTGTTGGAGGGGGACCAAAGAAATAAAGGAGAAAGTAAAACATAGTTGATTTCTTTTGCGGGGAGGGGGAGACCAGGCTTCTAGTTATTGTCATATGCTTGTCAGTGAGGATGCTGTGGCATTTTAGGGAATAGGACAGGCCTGGTAACAGAAGTTTGATCCCATGGCTCTCTTAATAAATCTTTTCTTCAGGGTTAAAGAAAATGCGTAACAAAGAGACCTTGTGATGTTGTTTTAAAGAAATTTTAAGTGCTCACGGTATCTGCTTGTAAGGTCTTCTGGTTAATCTGGGTTTGCTGAGGAAAAGGAGGCTTTTTGTGTTTTCCTCCTCAAAGACAACAAGCTGGGGTGGGTGGCTATGCTGAGCTATTGGGCTCTTGGTGCAGCAACACTAAACATTTTTTTTTTTTTTTTTGATGGAGAGGAAAGGGGAAAAAGAACCTGTGTACCTAAATGGCAGTGGTAACTCTGGGCTTCTAGAAGATAACAGTTACTTATTTTCATGCCGTAGCTGGATCTAGTTTAGTACATTCAGCAGCTACTTACTAAGCGCGTCCTATGTGCTAGGCACCGGCTTCAGGTTCTGGAAATAGGTTGATAACTAAAACAGACGTCATCGACTCCCTCTTCCCTTCCCCCACCCCCGCCCCTAGCTTACAGTCCAGAGGGAGTGGCAGACATGTACAGAAATATATATTGCAAAAGGTGATAAATGCTTTGATGAAAGCCCAGGGAACAGTGACCTGGACTTACTCAGCTCAAGTAGCCTAGAAAAGGCGCTCTTAGGTTTGGCAGAGAGCACCAGCCGGAGGGGAGCCTATGTGGAAGGATTTTGACTTTGGAGAGGGGGTGGGGGACTAAAAAGTGGCAGAGGCAGACAGGGGGGATGGAGAGAAGGCAGCATGAGGTGAATGTGCAGGACTCAGGAGGCCTTGAAAAGGTTGAGTTTCATTTGAAGTGTAGTGGGAAACCACTGAAAGTTTCCAGTGGGAAGTGACACCCTCAGGTCTTGATAAAGGGGCTTGCGGTGGTGGAGGGGGCAGGTGTGGGGTTGGAGAGCTGTCCAGGTGAGGAGGTGAGGTGGTGACGGGGAGTGGAGGGAGTGGGTGGGTGGAGAGTGGGCTGGATTGCTGATGGGTTTGATGGTGGCCGGGGAAGAAGAATCCAAGGATGGCTCTGTGGGTTGTGGCTTGAGCAGTTGGGTAGATGGGTGGTGCTGGTTGGGGAAGATGGGGAGACAGAAGGGAATGGAATCAAGCTATTTCCGTTTGGGCACTGCTGGGCTTGAAATGCCTATTCAACTCAAGGTGGAGATGACAGGCAGGTAGTCTGACGGTGGTGTACAGCACCAAAGAAGTGGCCAGGTGAGATATAAACATGTGGAAGCCATCAGCCTGGGCGTGGTATTTAAATCCAGGGGACTGAGTGAGATGCCCTAAGGAGCCTAGAGAGAGAGAGAAGGAAAGGCTGTCTGTATGCATGTGTGTTGGTGGAGGGGAGGACGTGTGTTGTTGGGGAGGTGGCGTGTGTTGGTGGTGGTGGAATGTTTCATGGGGTTGATAAGGCTGGAAGAGTCACCCCTGGATTTGGCAAAAGGGAAGCCACTGGGGACTTTTCAAAGAACAGCCGCAGTAGAACGTGGTGGATGTGGATGGGGCGGGAGCGAGAGTGGAGGGGGTTGGCTGGGCACTAAGAGGTGAGGAACTGGTCTTGCACGTGTAGCCAACTCTTTGGCAAAGTCTGATGGTGAAAGGGGGGCAGAGAAATGGAGTGGGGGCTAGAAGGGCGTGTGCATAGTGGGAAGGGGTTTTTTCTGGTGCCGGTGTTAGTTTGTGTGCTGATGGGAGAGATCGGAGAGGGAGTGATTGATGAGAGCCGTGGGTGGGGTTGGGGCCGCTGACTAGAGCCCTTGAGAAGGTTTCAGGAAGATCTGGCCTTTCCCTGCCAGGAGGGGTGGGAGGGGGAGGTCCTTTCATCCTGACCAGAGGGGTGAGACAGGTGCAGGTGAACAGGAAGTGAGGGAGCCGTACTCCATCCTGGGGCGCTTCGGGTTGAGGCCCCACCCTCCTTGGGAAGGGGTCTGGACTCAGGACTTGACATCAGCCAGGGGCCTTGAAGGGTTAAGACTGCATCAGAAAATTGTACTGCATATTTCTCAACATTTGACTGCATTACTGAGCAGTACAGAGGCAAGGGCGGATTCTTTCGCTTGGGGAAGAGTCTTCAGTGAAAAGTAATTTGGGCCTCGCGTAAGATTTATTTGAAAACTATCACGGGAAAAAGACATCTGTGATTTTTCAGCCCTGTTCAAAAGTTGGTGGGCCCTGTGTCATAGGTTTTGAGCAAGGAGCTCCAAGAAAGAAAGAAAGAAGAAGAGGCCTCTCCTTCAGGCTGCCTTTCACAAAAATATGTCACCAACTGCCAACCCCGGGTGGTCCCCAACTGTGGTGTCTGCGTGGGGGGTGGGTGGGCGAGGAGGTGAGTCAGAAGACCTGGGTTGGGGTCTTCTGGCCCAGCACCGTCCCGCGTGGCCTCTCTGGCTGTCTCCGCCTCTGTACAAAGAGGGTGACACCATCTGCCTCCTCTCCTCTCAGGAGTTGTGAGGATGCAATCAGATAATGTACGGAAAGTGCTAAGTAAACTGTAAGAGGCCTCGGGTCCGCAGAGAGCAGCTAGGTGAATTGATCTTCAGCCAGATCTCCTTTTCAGATAAAGAACCTGACGACCACTGAAACGCTGCCCTTAAGTTCCCAAAGCTCCCGATACAACCTCTGTTCACCTGGCCCTCTCCCGCTCTTCTTCCCGTCTGTTCTGAGTTTTCAGGTCCTTTATGATCCTTTTGGTGACGCTGTGCCCACGGTCCAGAGGCTGGCATCAGAGCTGCTGGGTGTGGAATGCCAGTCAGTGTAGGCTCAGACTCTGAACCCCGTATTTTATTTTTATTTTTTAAAAGTTATTTATTTATTTATTGTGTATGTGTGTGTGTGTGAGAGAGAGAGAGAGAGTGTGTGTGTGTGTGTGTGTGTGTGTGTGCCAGCAGGGGAGGGGCAGAGAGAGAAGGAGAGAGAAGATCCCAAGCAGGCTCCTCACTGACAGCAGAGAGCCCCACATGGGGCTCGAACTCACGGAACCGTGAGATCATGACCTGAGCCGAAACCAAGAGAGTTGGTCGCTTAACTGACGGAGCCACCCAGGCACCCCAGTCATTTCCCGTTTTTTAAAAAAAGTTTTTAAATGTTTATTATTTTTGAGAGACAGAGAGAGAGAGACAGAGAGCAGGCAGGGGAGGGGCAGAGAAATCGGGAGACACAGAACAGGAAGCAGGCTCTAGGCTCTGAGCTGTCAGCACAGAGCCTGATGTGGGGCTTGAACCCACGAACTATGAGATCATGACCTGAGCTGATGTCGGCCACTTAACCCAGCGGAGCCACCTGGGCGCCTTTCCAGTTTTTTAAAAAAATATCTCGTGCTTTTCACTAATCAGACCTCTGGCCTCTGAGCCCTAGAGGGTGAGGCTTTATTATTTATTTATTTTTGAATTAATTTGTATTATGGGAAAACTTGAAACAGAACCCAGGCAGACCAACTAGTGTAATGGAGCCGTTACCGAGGGTTTGGTCGTCTGTGGATAACAGGACCTCTTGTATTTGTATAACAAATATAACTTGTCAGTTTTGAGAGATTGGTTGAACTGATATCCATTTGGTTTATAGAGAGGGGAGAATAATCAACAAAAAATCAGAGAGCGAGGAAATGGATGCCATCGTTGAAATGACTAGTGTTTACCTAGCTTTTCATTGGTCCAAAACCTCTTTGGCGTGTCTTCTTTTATCTGAGAACAGAAACTTCAGCCATCAGAGGTGGAAACTCTCATTTTACAGTTGAAGAAAGTGAGGCTCAAGAAGTAGGATTGAAAAAATATAAATAAGTGATTAACCCAGAGTCACATGTCCAGCCAGCATCCAAAGCCCTGCTTTAATGCCAGAATTTGAATGGTCTCCAAATGCTGTGCACCCTCAAATAGATACTGTTGTACAGTATTAAACAAGAACATGATACAGAATATATGCAGAGGACCGTGGACAGCAAGAAGATCATCTGGGAATTTCGGGCTTCTACGTCCCAGTGACCTTAGTTGGAAATACTCAGATGATTTAAGCATGTTTTGGGCATTGCATTTTTTAGAACTTGAATCGTCTGGTTCATTTTGGAGCACATAGCTTTAAGGCTGCCTCGTAATTAAAGCCAAAACTTGACTTTAACAAATTGCATGGCTGTTCTCCATCAGCCTCCTACCCTTAGCCCTTTCCTTTCTGTGGGGGCCCCTCAGTGGAGGGATCTGGACAATCGGTGGTCGTTTCTAGATAGCCTGGCCTTCAGCTTCCAGGCTCCAGCTTTGGATACCCTGGGCTCTGAGCAGTTTGCTGTCTCAGATCGCTTCCCGAGGGCTCCTGGTCATCCCAGAGGCTGTGCTGAGGGCCTCTCCCCATCTTGGGAAACCAACTCCAATCTGTTTTAAAAAGGAAAAGAAAAAAAGTTGGGAGTTGGTGCCCAACGAGTTTTAACAGGGGCGTCCTTTCTGCTCCCTCCGATGTCCTCCCAGTGGGAGATACCAAACTCCCTTAAAATTCAACTCAAGGATACCGGTAATGAGGCTGATTATCTAGTACTGGGACTCCGCTCACTTTTCTTTTTTAATTGGGTGAGCACATGCGAGCCCAGGGGGTTTTCTGGGGAGTCACAGTAGGTAAGGACATTTAGAGGCCTCTCTTCTTCTGGTGTCTTAGCTTCTTTAGAAATCAGTATGGAATTCAAACAATTTCACTGCGCATACGCTCATTCCTGAACTCTTCCTTGAGGGCCCTGGGTGCCTGGTCTGTGGGCTGGGCTGGAGAGGGGACTCACTCGGGCTCTCTCAGCCCTTGCTATTGCCAGCCTTACCACCAGGTGTGTCTTTCACCCCTTCGACACTGCCTTGGTGCGGGAAGAACTGGGTCATCACTCATTTTTTTGTACCCCCAGCACCTGGTACAGAGGCTGGCACTAGTTAGTGCAGTATAACATGCTTATATATTTAAGAATCAACTAGGGGTTTTTTTGGGTTTTCTTTTGCCTCTGGTTCCCTCCCTCTCCCCATCCCCATTGGTTCTCATTGGAGGGAGAAATCCAGTCCTCTCTGCTTCGGGGTCAGCCCTTGCAGCCACTGAAGGAGACCAGGCTAGAGAATGTTTCCTTCCCCCCACCCCCCTTGCCTCTCGTGGCCTGGCAGCCTTTAGCGGGGGGTGGTTTAACTGAGCTCTCAAATTCAAGTGCAGCCCCATCCCCCATCCTTTTTAATAAGTGACATTTTGTTAAATCAGTTATTCGAGGCCTTATCTATATTTCTGTCTGTGCTGGCTTAGTCAAAATAGGAAAGAGAGTGAATATTAGATTTCTTTACCCGCCCCGCCCCCCCTTTGAGCAACTCTACGTAAGATTCCTGATGGGGCGGGGGTGATGTGTCCTTGAAGAAGTAAATGCTGCGGGCAGAAAAAATGTGGAGGGCTTTGACTTGTAGCGAATGCTGTTTTTCAGCAGCTGTGATTTTTCCATTTTTCTTTTTCTTTCTGTTTTGATTAGCGGAACTCATTGTGCTCCAGGGTTGGGATTGCGTTGGGGGAGGGCGCGGAGGGAACAACATCTACTGGGCGAGCTGGAGTTTGGGAGGAGGAAGGAGAGAAGGGATTTATTGAAAATATATGTCTACTTCTGCTATGATAAAGCGGCAGGCATGTAAAAATGCAACGGGGAAATCATTATTGTGGTAATGTAGGCAGAGATCCGCTTTCTCATTAACAGAGCTTAGCTCACGTGGAGGAGGGGGCGGCCAGGCTGCTTGGAGAGTTGGGGTATTCAATAATGGCAGGAACTCAGGGGATTGTCTCCACCCCCCCCCACCCCCTTCGGCCGCCTTCTTTCTTTTTCCCATCAGTTTGTAACCTTTTTAAAGCTGCTTGTCAGATTTCATGGTCTCCATTGTCACCCCGCCACCCCAAAATGCTATAAGGACTGTTTAATTTTTAAAGTTGGAGGGAATGAAAATAAATTTTCTCTCGGGAACTGGAGCATTTTGGCAACATATTGTGAGTCAGAGATTGGATTATATCCCTTGCGTCCCGGAGAGCACCAAGAAGAGCCTATTTAGGGGCTCAGGAATTTGCATATGCTGTGGGGTATCCAAATGAGGGCTTCAAACTGCTTTCGGAGTAGTTGCTGCTGTATATATAGAGAGCTTACTGTGTGCCTGGCCCTGTGCAGATGTGTTAGTCACAGCAGCCTTATAGCAGCTGTAAGAGGCAGATGTGGTGCCCACTTTACACTGGAGGAAACTGAGTCCTGGGGGCGGTGGGTTTCAGCACCTTGCTTAAGGACACGCAGGGCTGAGTTGCCAAGCTGGTCTGCAGACCCGGGACTAAGTCCAAAGACTGGCTAGTTACCTTCCCTATGTAGGGACATCTGGATTCTAGGAACCTGGAGGGGCCCCTGGGTGGCTCAGTCAGTTAAGCATCTAACTCTCGATTTTGGCTCGGTCATGGTCCTGAGATCGTGGGATCAAGCCCCATGTTGGGCTCTGTGCCGAGCCAGAGTGTGGAACCTGCTTAAGAGTCTTTCTCTTCCTCTGCTCTTCTCCCCCACCTTTACTCTGTCACTCTCTAAAAAACAAAACAAAACAAAACAAAACAAAAACTAATAAAATAGTTCTAGGAAACTGGACAAAATAGAGCTACCACAAGGCCTGCTGTTGACAGTTAAGGGGTAGAGTGCTCAGATGTTCATGAGAGCCTTTCCTGAGCCCCCGGACAGAGCTGTCTTTCTGAGGAAAAGATCAAGGCCAGTGGCTCACACCTTTGATAGAAGAAGTGAGTGAGTGCCCTCTTCCCCATTCCTGCCAGACGACAGTGACTATGTCAGTGTTGACAACCCGTTCACCAAGCATTATTGAGTGCCTCCCACGTGCCGGTGGCTGGGAATATCAGGGCACGTAAGAGGAATTCAGAGTCTGGTAGGGACAGTTAGGAGAACATATAAATCTGATACACAGTGATGCTTGCCTAGAAAAAGACCACGTTTCAGAAGTAGTAAGTGGGAAAGACTGGGTAAAGCAGCCAGGGAAGTCTTCAGAGAGAGGTGGTACGTGGGTGGGATTGTGTGGGTTCAGTGGGGGATCCCTAGGTGGGCGGGGGCTCTAGCAGATAGCATGGTAAGTATAAGAAGCTACATATAATCTGGCCTTACTGAACATTAGTTCAGAGCTTACCCACCTAACCTTATTTTCCATTGCCTTCAGTTGAATGCTCTAGAACTATGCTATCCAATATGGTAGCCATTAGCCATGCATGGCCATTTAAGGATAAGTTAATGAAAAATTAAATAAAATAAAATTTGAGTTCCCCCATTGCACTAGCCACATGTCAAGTGCTCAAGAGCCACACGTGGCTGGTGGCTGCCATATTGGAGACTGTGCACGTAGAACATTTCCATTAGTGCAGAAAGTTCTTTTGGGTAGTGCTGCTCATGAACTTTGCCCTGAGGCTGCTGCTTTGGGGAATGTTTCCTCCTTTGGCCCTTACCTGGCTCACTCCTACTTCCCCCAGAGGCCTTCCCTGAGCACCCCAGGCTGGATTGCCATCCCAATGTCTATCTGGATTGCAGGGATCCCTTTTTGTGTCTGTCTGCCTAAGGGGACTTTCAGCTTCTTAAGGGCACGAGCTAGGTCTTGTTCATCTTTGTGCCACGTCGTGTTTATCACTGTTGTCCCCGGCTCCCAGCCAGGGCCTGGCGCATAGGAAGTTGTCCGTGACCACTGCAGGTGGTGAGGCTGGAGAGGTGAGAAGGGATAGGGCTGAAATGGGACCTGATGCCATGATGTGAAGCTTAACCTTGACCCCGTAGGCAGTAGGGGAGCCACAGAAGGGTTTGGAGTGAGGAGAGGCGGGTGGGGAATAGGGAAAAGTCAGATTTATGTATTAGGTCACTCTGAGAGGTATGGAGGACAGGCCGAGCCTGTAGGCTAAGAGATTAGTTAGGAAAGCATTGGAAGTACAGGAGCATGAAGGTAAGGTGTACCAGTGAGCTTCAAAGAGTCGCATTACCATCTTGCCAAGTCCGGGTTTCCTACCATTTCTGTTTCCATTTTGGATGCTCTCATCAGTTTCTAAGGGAAGCTGCAGAAAGTGTTCCCTTTCACTTGTCAGCAGGTCCCTCAGCCCCTTTCCACTTGGAGGCCCCCCGCCTTGTTCTCTCCGTTTGCAGATGGGTTGCCCCCCACCCTCCGCCCTGTCCTGTGCTCACCTGTTCATTTCTTTTCAGGGTACATTTTACTCTGTGGTCCCATGTCTGAATCCTTGTAGCACATCGGAAGCTCAGAGCACAGACGCTGGGGTTTCACCTTTCTGTCTTCTTTGGTCCATGACTGATTCTCCTCTGAGGACACTTTTGGGGGCTTACATTGAAGAAGCTTGTAGAGAGTTTTGCAAAGGAGTCTGGGAAGTAACTGGGATCAATGTAGGCTCTTTTGAGATTGGTTAAAAGGAACGAGAGTGGAAGAGTGAGAGAAGCCCAAGGGGATTATTTTCTTTAGGAAGGTGAGGCAGTGTGCTCTGGCCATGGAGACCTCACATGGTGCATGTTTGGGGATAGGATACATTTAAAAACACAACGGCTACCTACTAAGCGCAGACGTGCGCCATCATTTTACATCTGTTACCTCACAGCACCTCCATGAGGAAGGCATTATTATCCTCATTATACAGGTGAGGAAATGGGGGCACAAAGGGCTGGAGCCAGCTTGTTCAAGGTCTCCTGGTTAGTACATTGCAGAGCAGGGATTCAAACCCAAGAACCCAGACCCTTATTCTCAGTACCTTTGCTTTACTGGTTGAAAAGGTTTATTTTAAGAATCAAAGGAGATAGGGGCGCCTGGGTGGCTCAGTTCATTGGGCATCTGACTGCGGCTCAGGTCACGATCTCACAGTCCGTGGGTTCGAGCCCCACATCGGGCTCTGTTCTGACAGCTCAGAGCCTGGAGCCTGCTTCGGATTCTGTGTCTCCCTCTCTCTCTGCCCCTCCCCCGCTCACTCTCTGTCTCTCTCAAAATAAAATAAAGACAAAAATAAATTTTAAAAAAAGAATCAAAGGAGATAAAGGATGCGAAAGTGCCTTGGCAGATAGAAAGCCACATACTTTACCTTTCTGCATAATTGTTTTCTGAAGGAGCGAAGGCACTGTGGTGGTTGGGGCCCAGTGCTTTATCTGGGTTTTGGGCACCAAATGTGTGTGTATCCCGCAAATCTCCATTATTAACTTCCAGGCAATGCTCTCGATTGTTTGACATGCTTTGGGGGAATGGTTGGTGGCGGGGCTCTTTGACCAGAGCTGGAGTGCTCTACATGACCTTGGGAAAGTCACTTCACTTCCTAAGCCTCCCTCTCCTGAGATGGCCTACTACTACTTGGATGGGTCATTGGGAAGATTAATGGCAGAATGTGTGTATAAATCAGGGCCTTGTCAACCAGATGGTGACATGCAGTTGTGCAGTGGCAATTTTGGACTCCATGGTTAGTCGAGTAGACTGTTGGCCCATCCCCTTTCACAGTGAGAAGGTCATGGCTCCCATTTATAGTGTTCTCCTGCTGGAGAAAACACGATCCAGAACTCCTTTGGCGCTGAGACTTTTTCACTGAGATTGTGTAAATGATAAGTGAAAGTTCATAAAACTTTTTAGTTTGGACGGGGAGGCCACAAATAGTGTGTGGTGATTATAGAGAATCTGGAAAATGTGAGCAGGTAAAGGAAGAAAATAACAATTGTCTTTAATTCCTTCCTGTTAACATTTTAATGATTTCCTTCCAGTATTTTTTTCTAGTCTAGTGATTCATAGTTCAAGTACTGGAGTCAGACTACCTGGGTTTGGATCTAGGACCCTTGACTCCATGAAAGTAATGGGGCTGGGTGAGATGAAATGAGATGATACATGTAAAACATTTGGGGCCATGCCTACCAGTTAGGAAGTTCACAAAAGACTCAAGCTATACTTTAAAATAATACTGAGATTGGAAGCCTGGGAGGGCTCAGTTGGTTAAGTGACCGGCAAGAGCTCAGGTCATGATCTCATGATTGAGTTTGAGCCCTGTGTTGGGCTGTATGCTGACAGCTCAGAGCCTGGAGCCTGCTTTGGATTCTGTGTCTCCCTCTCACTCTGCTCCTCCCCTGCTAGTGTCCTTTTTCTGTCTCTCCGAAATAAATAAATGTTAAAAAATTTAAAAAAATAGTATTGAGCTAATTTTGAATGAGATTTCTTTTGACAGTTTATTTATTTTGAGAGAGACAGAGACAGCACGAGCAGAGGAGGGGCAGAGAGAGGGGGAGAGAGAATCCCAAGCAGGGTCTGCACCCCCTTGATTGAGGTTTAATGTTAATATTTTGCTCATTAAATATTGTTTGGATTTTTTTCAGTTTTTTTTTAGTGTATTCTCATAATGATTCTATGTTAAACAAATATTTATGGAGTACCTATTGTGTACAGGCGCTGGGTCCCATAACTTATTTAACTCATTCCTGTCATTAGAAATTTAGCTTGAGGAGCCTGGGTGGCTCAGTTAAGTGTCTGACTCTTGGTTTCGGCTCAGGTCATGATCTCATAGTTCGTGAGTTCGAGACCCAGGTCTGGCTTCATGCTGACAGTGCAGAGCCTGTTTGGGATACTCTCTGTCTCTGTCTCTCTCAAAATAAATAAACAAACAAACAAAAAAAGAAATTTAGATTGTTTATCATTTTGACTATTCTAGATAATGCTTCAGTGAACATCCTTGGATATAAATCTTTGATCACATCTCAGATAATTTTCTTAGGATAAATTCCTGGAAAGAAGAATTATTATGTTAAAGATAGTGGGTGTTTTGAGGTTCTTAGTAATGTTTCCTAATTGTTCTTCAAAACATTTTTCATTTTTTTAAAAAGATTTTTTAAAGAAGATTTTAAAGATTTATTTTAGAGAGAGAGTGAGCAAGGGAGGGGCAGAGAGAAAGGGAGGGAGAGAATCCCAAGCAGGCTCTGTGCTCAGTGCAGAGCCCCACGAAGGGCTCGATCTCATCACCTTGATATCATGACCTGAGCTGAAATCAAGAGTCAGCAGCTCAACCACTGAGCCACCCAGGTGCCTTCAAGGTTTAATTTTTCATTAATCTCTACACCCAACGTGGGACTCGAACTCACGATCTTGAGGGCAAGAGTCACATACTCTACCAACAGAGCCAGTGAGGTGATCCTGTTCAAAACATTTTTTTAATTAAAAAAAATTTTTTTTAAGTTTATTTATTTTGAGAGAGAGAGGGAGAGAGAGGGAGGGAGAGCAGCTCACCCACGTGCCAGAGTCAGGGAGGGGCAGAGAGAGAGGGAGAGAGAATCCCAAGCAGGCTCCATGCTGACACACGGAGTGTAGAGCCCACCTTGGGGCTCAAGCCCACAAACCTCGAGATGCGACCTGAACTGAGATCAAGAGTCGGGCACTTCACCGACCGAGCCACCCAGGGCCCCCTCTTCAAAACATTTTTAAAGGTTGATTTTCATTCATACTACTGGTGTGTGGGAGTACCTGGCCTCACTTCCTCAGCTCTAATATTATGTTTTTCCAAAAAAGGGTAATTCTCGTGTAGCATGTATTACCCTTTAAACCATATACCACATGACTTCTCTGGGGCTCCATTGTTTTCTTGCTGCAAGGTAGAGTACAAATGTCTCTTGCATGATAACTACTATTTGTTAAGTTAGCAAAATCTTTGGATTTCTGTTGCGAAAAGACTGGGCAAATGACCTGAATTATTATTAAAAGTGCTTCTTTCAATCGAGTTAGAATTTCTTCATGCTTATCCAAAGACTTTAGGGGTGCTTTTGTTTCAGTACACACAGAGTGTGCGAACAGCCATTCCCTGCCCCGGGCATAGGATGTGTGTCTGGTTTGTATTGGCAGGTGAACAGCGTTCTCCACTCATACGATTAATCGTTGCTAGTAATTGACTGTGAAATTACGGGGTCTCTGTTCAGTGTGTTAGGAATTTGTTCTGTTTGAAACTTTATAAGAAGAAGCTACTTTCACCTCCCACAAGTGTAAGAAAATAGTGTACTAGTTTCGTATGCAATGAAGTGTCGAGAAAAAAAGTTGTTCTCCTGAAAATGCTGAATGCATTAAAACGAGTCAGCATTCCATCATCTAGATTGAACTTCTGTTTTAAAAAATAATGTTTCTTTCTTCTTCCTAGTATTTTTTTTAACATATACATCTTTGCATAGTTGGAGGCTTTCTCTGTGTGTGTGTGTGTGTGTGTGTGTATGTGTGTGTGTGTGTTTAGAGCTGACCCTAAATTCATCCTTTAACCATTTCCTGGACAGTTTGGGTTCCTTACAACCCTTAGACCCCCTTTACTCCCTTTATGCCTTTTGAGGTCTTAACAATTTTATTTTATTACTTATCTATTTATTATTTAGATTCACGGTAGTTAACATGTAGTGTAGTGTTGGTTTCAGTAATAGAATTTAGTGATCATCATTAGGTATGACAAGTGCACATCCCAACAAGTGCCCTTGTTAATGCCTGTCCCCCCTTTAGCCCATCCCCTCCACCACCTCTCCTCCATCAACNCGGACGCTTAACCGACTAAGCCACCCAGGCGCCCCAACATATACATCTTTGCATAGTTGGAGGCTTTCTCTCTGTGTGTGTGTGTATGTGTGTGTGTGTGTTTAGAGCTGACCCTAAATTCATCCTTTAACCATTTCCTGGACAGTTTGGGTTCCTTACAACCCTTAGACTCCCTTTACTCCCTTTATGCCTTTTGAGGTCTTAACAATTTTATTTTATTACTTATCTATTTATTATTTAGATTCACGGTAGTTAACATGTAGTGTAGTGTTGGTTTCAGTAATAGAATTTAGTGATCATCATTAGGTATGACAAGTGCACATCCCAACCAGTGCCCTTGTTAATGCCTGTCCCCCCTTTAGCCCATCCCCTCCACCACCTCTCCTCCATCAACCCAGAGGTCTTGTGATTTTAATTCTCTCTGTATATTAAACTCTACAAGACATGGACTTCAAAAGTCAATAATAATTTAGATTAATCCACTTATTTACTCTTTTTTTGGTATTCTTCATTTCTTCCCATATGACCATGCTCATGCTCCCCTCTCAGATTAATTTCTTTCTTTCTGAAGAAACACCTCCCTTAGTTGTGTGTGTGTGTGTGTGTGTGTGTGTATGTGTGTAGGTGTAGTGAAGGATGCCTGCTGGTGTCAAATTCTCTGAATTTTTGTCTCAATTTTGTTTGTGTGTGTGTGTGTGTGTGGTTTTTTGTTGTTGTTTGTTTTTTGTTTTTTAGAGCTGACCCTAAATTAATCCTTAAACCATTTCCTGGACTGTTCAAGCTCTTTACAACCCTTAGACTCCTTTAACCTCCTTTATGCCTTTTGAGGTCTTGTGATTTTATTTTATATCTTTTTTTTGGTCTGAAAATGGTCTTTTTCACCTTTGTATTTGGAGGATATTTTTGCTGGGTATAGAATTCTAACTTGCCTTGTTTTCATGCTTTAAAGATAGGATTCCATTGTCTTCTGGCTTCCTTTATTTCTGTTACAAAGCTACCTGTCAGTTTTGTTGTGTTTCTTTTGAAAGTAATATTTTTTTCTCTTTAGCTTTTTTTTTTTTAAGATTTTTTTTTTAAAGTAATCTCCCACCGTGGGGCTTGAATTAACAACCTCGAAATCAAGAGTCACATTCGCCACCAACTGAACCAGCCAGGTGCCCCTTTAGCCTTTTTTTTAAAAAGCAATTTTATTATGATGTGCATCCGTGTGGTTCTTTTTGTATATATCCCNTTTTTAAGATTTTTTTTTTTTAAAGTAATCTCCCACCGTGGGGCTTGAATTAACAACCTCGAAATCAAGAGTCACATTCGCCACCAACTGAACCAGCCAGGTGCCCCTTTAGCCTTTTTTTTAAAAAGCAATTTTATTATGATGTGCATCCGTGTGGTTCTTTTTGTATATATCCCCCGTGGAGTTTGGAGAGCTTCTAGAATGCATGGCTTGATTTTTTTTTTTTGGTTGGTTTTAGAATATCTGGGCAGAGTTATCTTCAAATACTTCTTTTGCCACATTTTTTCTCCTCTCCTTAGCCTCTGAGTATGTTAGACTCTTTTGTGGTCTTCTACCTGTCCCTGAAGCTCATTTTTGTATTTTCTGTGCTTCAACATGAGTATTTTTTCTACTGAGCCATCTTCCAGTTCACTAGTCATTTCTTTATTTGTCAAACCCATCCAGTCACTTCCTAATTTATTTGTTTTTAAAAATTGTTCATAAATCTCTTATAAAACAATCTTTTAAAATTATTTTTAATGATTCTATTTTTCTCTTGATTTGATGGTGTTTTCTGATGTTCTTGGTAATTTTTGTTCACATATGGGGCATTTATTTATTTATTTATTTATTTATTTATTTTTGTTTTTTTTTTTTTTNGCTATTGCTGGGTCATAGGGCACATACGGGGCATTTTAAATGGAAAACTGAGTGGACCAGGATGTTGTATCAGCTTAGTTCTGTCAAGGCTGGTGTATTTGCGATCTGCCCTTGCTTTTTAGAGCAGGTGTTTTTTAAGGTCCCTCTTCCTTGATAAGCCCTGAAAGTCATGTTTTGTTTCTCTACCACTGTGAAACTAACAAAATCTCTGCTTGGCTTTTCCAGCCTTTTAACAGCTTTTTTTTTCCTGCCTGGATTTCCAGGGTGTAGCCCTGTACACACACCGCTTACATGTCAACAAATGCTTTGAGGGGAAATTGCTGCAGAATATTGGACTCTTATGAGCGGGTAACTTTTCCCCTGGGATCTTGGCTCTGAAAGCCTAGATGTCTGTCTAGCCCTGAACTCCAGCTTTGGTCTACTTGGTGCAGAGTGAAAGCTACCAAAAAGTTTAACTTGCTGCTTTTTACCTCATTGTTTGTTACAGCGGATCAGCAAATGTTCTGGGTGGAACATTTGCTGATAGACACCTCACTGAGCTTCCCTTTTTTCTAGGGGCAGGCCCTTATGTCCTAGCTGTCTTGCAGCCCCACAGCTTCAAACAGTTATTATTGTTACTATTCTTATTTTGTGTTTTACCTTTTACAACTGTTGCTTCTATACAGGAGGGTGGATTTAATAGCAGTTATGTCATGATAATTGAAAGTGAAGTCTAGTTTTTTTAGTCCTTTATCATTTGATATTTCAAGTATTTTGTAAGTCTCTAAAAGTTCTTCATTAGGTGATTTTTAATATCTGCACATAACTGTTTCTTATGGCTGCTAGAATCTACTCAGCTATATTTCTGTTGTTGGATACATAGCTCATTTCCCATCATTTGCTTTTTAAAATAATGCTGCAATAGGGGCGCTTGGGGGGGCTTAGTCGGTTAAGCGTCCGACTTCAGCTCAGGTCATGATCTCGGGGTCAGTGAGTTCGAGCCCCGTGTTGGGCTCTGTGCTGACAGCTCAGAGCCTGGAACCTGCTTCAGATTCTGTGTCTCCCTCTCTCTCTGCCCCTCCCCACTCATGCTTTGTCTCTTTCAAAAATGAATAAATGTTAAAAAAATTTTTTTAAATAATGCTGCAATGTCTTTGTGTCAAAGCATTTATCATATTTTATTTTTTGCTTATGTAAAACATTTTTTAAGAATGTTTAGTTTTGTGAGAGAGAGAGCAAGCACAAGCAGGGAAGCCACCCATGCACCCTAACATTTTGTATTTTAGAAGTATGGAATAGGAATTATCAAGAGCAGAAATTATTAATCAGTAGTGATTGTTTTCATGTATATGTCATGTACAAAAATAAAAATAGACCTGTTCTCCCTCAGATGGTTCTTTTTTTTTTTTAATTTTAGTTTATTTATTTTTTTCTGAGAGAGAGTGTGAGCGGGGGGGGAGGGGCAGAGAGAGAGAGAGAGAGAGAATCCCAAGCATTGGCAGTGCAGAGCCAGACTTGGGGCATCCAACTCATGACCTGAGCTGAAATCAAGAGTCGAATGCCTAATCGACTGAGCCACCCAGGTGCCCCTGTCTCAAATGGTTCTGAGAGAAGCTTTCTTTTATTAAAAGTGTTTTTATTTCTTTTTTTTATTAAAAAAAATCTTGGTAATGTTTATTTTTGAGAAAGAGCACAAGTGGGGGAAGGGCAGAGAGAGGAAGACACAGAACTTGAAGCAGGCTCCAGGCTCTGAGCTGTCAGTACAGAGCGCGACATGGGGCTTGAACTCACAAACCGTGAGATCATGACCTAAGCTAAAGTCAGACGCTTAACCAACTGAGCCACCCAGGTGCCCCAAAAGTATTAAAAGTATTCATATAGGAACATGGAGCTTGCCTGGGGTTCTCTCTCTCCCTGTCTCTCTGCTCCCCTGCCCCCCACATGCATGTTCTGTCTCAAAATAAATAAATAAACTTAAAAAAAATCTATATCTGCCTTATTAGAAGACAAGTAAAAATGCAGTGCTTACCATGCATCAGGCATTTTTTAACATGCTTTATGATACTAATTTTAATTTTCCTAAGAGCCTTAGGACACAGGTACTAATAAAGATAGTGGTTTTAAAGATGAGGAATCTGAGGCATGAGAGGGTAGATAACTTGCCCAGGGTCACACAGATAACACGTCCAAGGTCACACTGCCTGTCAGTGTCGGAGCTGAGCCCTGAGTTCCTTCTCTAGAGCGCATGCTTTTAGCTTCTGCCCTCTACCACCTGCAGCTAATTGTGCTACCCTAGTCTTTTCTTCCTACCCATTTTAGCTTATTCCAGAGCTTCCCTCAGCCTTTTAATTGGCCGGGAGTTCCCCCCCCACTGCAGTGTGGTTGCTGGGGGATGGGTGTGAACGCGGGGGCCACTGTGGGAACAGAGGTGTGTGGGGACCAGGTCTGTGCCGTGGCAGCTCACGCTGTAGGTTGACCAGGTAGGATCGCCTGGTGGCTCATCGCCAGTGTGTCGGGGACGCCTGGTGTGGACGTGAGGGTGGGGAATCCTGCCTCCGCTGCTTTCTGGTTTCCCTGGCTCCTGTTCGCTGGGCCCCTGCTTTTGCAGTTTACAGGGGAAGAACAAGGTCATCCTTTTGTTCTCTGCCTTCCTCCGGGTCCACTTAATGTTGGGGTAAGGAGTAGTTGAAGAGGCGCAGGGAGGGCTCCCTGCTGGTGGGAGCGTCTGGGCAGCCCCAGGGCCGCAGGGATTGGAAAGATTAAGCGCTGGTGCTTTGGGCCTTAGGAACCTGCGAGGTGTGGGTGAAAAGTGAGGAACCTGCTGATATCTGTCCTTCTGCCTCTCTTGTGCTTTCTCCCCCACTGCCATGTCCNCCTCTCTGCTTGTCATTGTGTTTTCCTGGCACCCATTCCCCTCGTTGGTCTTTCTACTCGTTATCTCCCCTTTCGGGTCTCCTATGGATTTGGGAGAGAGGTGGGGGTGGGGCTGAGCTGATTTCCTTACAGTTGTTGGGTTTGTAACTTGCAGATGGTGGAGAAAGTTTTGCAGGAGAGGTGGCTTTGAGCATATTTATTAAGTAGTATCAAAGGAGATCTCTAGGAAGAATGACCAGTGGTAGAGAATCGAAGGGGAACTTGTCCCTTCCCTGCTCACAACCACCTTTCAGTGGCCACTTGCTGTGTCAGGGAAAACCAATGTCCTTGCGGTGGTCTGGGACACTCTGCTCCCTCCCCCACCTTGCTTATGTGACACTATCTTCTGTTCTCTATTTCTCTCACTGTGCTCCAGCCACTCCTGGGCTCTTAGCTGTTCCCTGGACATACCTGCCACGTTCTTGCCTCAGGGCCTTTGCATAGGGTGTCCTCTATGCTTGGATTGCTCTTCCAGAACCTAGATACCCATCTGCATTGCGCACTGGCTTCCCCCTCAAGTCTTTCCTTGGATATGTCTCGTGGACGCTTTCCTCACCAGGAATTTCCCAGCCCCTTTAACACATTTTGCCTGAATCTCCATCCCTTTTTTCTGCTCTTTTTCTTAAAAAAAATTTTTTTTATTCATTTTTTTTTAGAGACACAGAGAGAGAACATGAGCTGGGGAGGGGCAGAGAGAGAGGGAGACACAGAATCTGAAGCAGGCTCCAGGCTCTGAGCTGTCTGCACAGAGCCTAATGTGGGGCTCGAACCCACAATCAGTGAGATCATGCCTGGAGCCGAAGTCGGACGCCCAACCAACTGAACCACCCAGGCAGAGGGAGAAGGAAAGAGCATCTCAAGTAGGCCCCACGCCCATCGTGGAGCCTGACATGGGGCTCAGTCCCACGACTGTGAGATCATGACCTGAGCCAAAATCAGGAGTCAGACACTTAACCCCCTGAGCCCCCCAGGCGCCCTGAGTTTACTCGTTCTTTATTTTTATTGTTGCCTCCCTCCTAGAACATGAGCCCCTAGAATGTGTGTGTGTGTGTTCACTGCAGCCCCGAAACACCCAGCCTGGCGCCAGGCACGTAGTAGGCACCCAGGCAATGTGTATTGAATGCTGGGTCCTTCCGGGCTCTGTAGGGCCCCCAGCTCAAGAGACTTTTTATCACATCTTAGGATCTGGAAAGTCTTTGCCTGTAGGAATTTTTTTAATTAAGATTTTTATCATTGTCATCCCCTTCCCCCTTCTAGTTCATTTAAGACTGTTATGAAACAGAACTCATTATGCTTCAAAATCTGACAGAGCGAAGGCCCCAGGGAAAGTGAGAGGAGGCGGCAGCAGCGGGCACTTCCTTCCATTCCCCCCTCCTTGGTTGTCTTGTGTGGTTGGTTCACTTAGGACAGCACGAAGCCCGCCCGGTCGAGGTGAGCAGGACTTCTCACACCTCCCAGGGTCCGACGGACAGACGGTGTCTTGTCAGCCAGAGAACACGCCGCCTTCCTGCACCGAAGGGTTTCTCCAGTCTCTGGTACTCTGGATGGAAGGGGAAGAGGTGGCAGGCTGGAGAGGAAGAAGTATGGTATTGGAGGAATAATGTCCCACGGAGAAAGTGGGAGTGTGGTCCTCCGCGGGTGTGACTTTCAGCTTTCACTTAAAAAAATTTTTTTAATGTTTAGTTATTGAGAAACAGACAGTATGAGCAGGGGAGGGGGCAGAGAGAGAGGGAGACACAGAACCCAAAGCAGGCTCCAGGCTCCGAGCTGTCAGCACAGACCGAGGCGGGGCTCGAACTCACAGACCGTGAGATCATGAACGGAACGGAAGTCAGACGCTTAACCCACTGAGCCACTCAGGCGCCCCTGGTGTTCACTTAAAATAATGAGGAGATTTCGTTCATTTGTTCAGCAGTGGTTATGACAGGCTTTGAAGGGTCTGTGGGCCTGGGCTCTCGGTCACCCACTACTCCTTCCACCGCAGGAGGGACCCTACCTGGGGGCCTTGCGTGTAACACGTGGCTCGGAGGCAGCGTGTTAAACTTCTTCCGGATCTGTGGGCTCCTGGGAAGGGGAAAGACCTGCCGGGAATAATCGATGTGTGTGGTGGATGTGGAAGGGGCTTAGACTCCTACCAGCATTCTTTTTGAGACATTTCCCTAAACGAATCCACGCTCTAGCTCTTCATTCGGGGAGGCCGCGTCCTCCGGGCTTGAGCAGGCCAAGTCCTGCCTCAACCCTGTCTTCAACCCTGAATCTCCTTTTGACTTTTGTTTTTCCCCTATGAACAAAGGAAGGGAGCTCAGAGAGTACAGTTAGTTGACCCTTGAGCAGTGGGGTGTGTGTGTGTGTGTGTTTAGGGGCAGTTGAAAATCTGTGTATAACTTTCGACTCCCCCAAATCTTAACTCTTATTATAGTCTACTGCTGACAGGAAGCCTTACCAATAACATAAACAGTTAACACATATTTGGAATGTTCTGTGTTGTATACTGTAGTCTTACACTAAAGTAAGCTAGAGAAAAGGTTGTGAAGAAAATCATAAAGAAGAGAGAACATGCATTTATAGGCCTGTACCGTATTTATCAGAAAAAAAAAATCCCTGTATATGCAGACCTGCAAGGTTCAAACCTGTGTTGCTCAAGGGTCAACTCTAATATTCTTGGATCAGCATAGGGTTGGGCCAGTATAACACAATTATTAATAGGTTGTCAGCATGCAGTGATGTAGGTAAGAGGCGAGATCTGAAAAGGAGGCCCCGGGAGAGCTTCGGCTCTGGAGACCTGGGGTTTCACCCTCGACTCCCCACTCCACCCCAATCTTGGCATTTCATCTACTAATAAAGAAGCAACGCCCACTGATGTGAGTTTCACCTCCTTTCATTTCCTTTCTCCTGTCTTCTGTACTGGGGCCATAATGAGCTTCAAAAAGCCACCAGCCGAATGATCAGCCTCTGAATAATCAAGTCTGCAGAACTAAAAATACGCGGTTGCATTATAATGCAGATGTACTGATAAATTAAGGGGAAAATAATTGTGCCTACAGTTGTTTACCGATGCATTGTCCCGACCAGAAGTTACATAGGAAGTCAGTGAAATGATTTCACCCTCGTTGGTTCTGGGCCTGTAGCTTAGTTGTTTCGGATATAAGATTAAGGAGGCCAAAATCCTGCTTTGAGCCCTGCACGGGGATTATTACAGCATCTTGACTAGTTACCCAGACTTGACTCCTGCTTCTGGCCTCAGATGGCCTGCCAAGCCTGTACCAGCTGTCTCCCCGTGCTACGTATATGATTTGGTGTAATCCGTCTCCACTGTGGAAGAAACTGTTCAAGGCATATACCTCCTACTGAGGGTGTCTGCAGCCCTATTTTGGATTTAAATATTAAAGAGTATATTTCTGGGTACCTGGGTGGCTCAGGTGGGCAAGTGTCCAACTTCGGCTCAGGGCATGATCTCACAGTTCGTGGGTTCAAACCCTGCATCCAACTCTGTGCTGACGGCTCAGAGCCTGGAACCTGCCTGGGATTGTGTCTCCCTCTCTCTCTCTCTGCCCCTCCCCCTGCTTATGCGCTGTCTCTCTCTCTCTCAAAAATAAACATTAAAAAAAAGTATATTTCCCACTTGTTAGGCATCTGATATTATGTGCCCTGGGTAAATAAGGTCTTTGTTCTCATCTATGAGCTTGATTTGGACTTACTTGAAATCATTAACTCAACAAACACTGAATCTTCA
Source organism: Crocuta crocuta (assembly GCF_008692635.1). Lineage (NCBI taxonomy): Eukaryota > Metazoa > Chordata > Mammalia > Carnivora > Hyaenidae > Crocuta > Crocuta crocuta. Next base: position 6,206,920 of record NW_027530179.1, read on the forward strand.
CTCTATGCAGACACCAGGCCAGGCATTAAATCAAGGATTGGCAAACTTTCTATAGAAGGTCAAGGGGTAAATATTTTCAGCTCTGTGGGCCCCATCTCTGTCCCCTGTACTAAGTACTTAGTCTTGCCGTTGTAGCATGAAAGCCACCATAGACCCCATGTAAATGGACGTGTGACTGTGTTCCAAGTAGACTTAATTTACCAAACCAGGTGGTGGGATTTAGCAGCAGGCCGTTTACTGACCCCTCATCTGACCCCTTCATGAAAGATGCGGCCATGAACAAAACAGATATGATCAGGACCCTCAGGGAACTTTCATTTTTGCTGGGGATGGGTAATTCTTCTCTACTGTTAGCAGCTTGCTTTGAAACCACACCTGTTATAAAGAGTTGACAAGTAGCTTTTGAGGGGCAATGGAAACCTAAGTAACTTACTGAAAAACAGTGCTAGTGAACACTCAGTTCTATTTATATTACCCCCCTGTGTCTGAGGGTACTGTGTGTACTTAATTTGGCATATAGATACTATTTTTGAGTTGCCTTTTTTTTTTTACCCCCCCCAACTTAACGTAATTTCACATGCATATTTCCATGGATGGGTCTGGATTGTATAAATGTAGTGGCTACATAGTATTTCTTGCTGAGTGAAGGCATGCCATGTGCCCAGGGATCGGTATCTGTGAGGGGTTTCCAGCTGCAGTCAAAACCCTTCTCAAGCTGAGAAGGAGCTGGTTTCTGCAGAGCCCGGGCTGGTGGGAAGTCACCTTGGGAGAACTCTGGGAGAGTCAGCTGTGGAAGATGTTTTCGTGCCAGCCTGCTGGGTGACACTAAGCATCTTGTAGCCAGGGACCTGCCAGGTAAGTGTGTTGTCAGGCTAGTGATAGAGCAGGGTGATCTTTCTCTCAAGCACTGCTCTGCAGGGAAAGCATTTGTGTGCTGTGGAGCAGACCTTGCTATCGGTGTAGCTTTGTGGGGGCAGTTGGAGAAGGAGAACAACCCGGTGCAGAGACAACCCGGTGCAGAGACAACCTGGTACAGAGAAGAGAAAAAGCCCAGGGGGCAGGGTTGGAAACAGGTGTGCAGAGAGGGCACGGGGTCAGCAGCCAGACTGCCCTTGATTTGCCTCTGACTCTGAATTTGCCCGTTTGCATCCTGTGGCTGGGCACTTCTTAGCCTCTCTGAGCCTCAGTTTTCCTTGGTAGAAAATGGGGCTGTCATACCCATTTCATAGAGATGTGAAGACTGGAGGAATACTCCAGCAAGCGTGGAACACGGTGCTTGGTGTATGAGCATGCTGTGTAAATGATGGCTCTTGTCTGGCGTGAAGCGAGTGGCTCATGTCAGACTTGCAATTCACAGCAGTAGTTGCAGTTTTATCATTACCGAGAAAGTACTGTGAATTAGGCTGGACCGAGACTGAACTTCCCCTCCCTTCCCGACCACCTCATCACTTCTACTCCCCACCCCCTTGATAACTCAGCTGGGGACGTCAGACCCCCGACTCGTGAACCCAGGCTTTTAATAAAATCAGATTGGAGCCTGACGATTAACTGGATAGTCTCAGTTACTCAGCTCTTTGTGCATTCATTCATTCGGCCCATACACAGAGGCCCTACTTTGTTGTACCATGCGCAGTGGGTGAAGAAAGCGGGCATGGCGATGGGCTTGAATCAAATAATCCCAACAGTGTTTAATTATAGACTGCGATAAGAGCCATGAAAGAAAAGTACAGGGCTTTAGGTTGGGAGAGGATCTTTCTTTTCATGAGGCACTTAATTTCATTAGTAATCAGGGAATATAGCTCACAATGAGATTCCGTTTTATAGCCACTTGATGTGCAGACACTAAGGAGCTGTGCAGTAGTAGCAAGCACTGGAGAGAAGACAGAGCACTGGCGTGCACTCTCATGCATTGCTGGCGGGAGCGGGAGCCGCCGCGGCCACTTTGGAAAATAGTTTGGGGTTGTCCTGTAAAGTTGTATGTGTGTGTTTCGTGTGAACTGGCGCATCTACTCTGGGTGTATGATAATCACGTGGGCACCAGGAGATGTGTACTAAGAATGCTCCTAGTAGTGCAGTTGATACCTGCAAAAAAAGACCCTGGAAACTCAAATACTCATCAGCTGGAAAATGAGCGTGTGGTCACATGATGGGCTGTTATGCAGCAGTGACATAAATGAACAGCATCTTCATGCAATGACACGAGTGAATCTTAGTCATCTGAAGTTGAAGTTTAAAAAAAAGACTCTAGGGATGCCTGGGTGGCTCAGTCGGTTAAGCCTCTGACTTTGGCTGAGGTCATGATCTCATGACTCATGGGTTTGAGCCCCGCGTCAGGTTCTGTCCTGACATCGCAGAGCCTGGAGTCTCAATCCAGAGTCTCCCTCTCTCTTTGTACCTCCTCCATTTGCACTCTGTCTTTCTCTCTCTCAAAATTAAATAAACATTAAAAAAAATTTTTTTAAAGACTTTAGGGGCACCTGAGTGGCTTTGTCGGTTAAGCGGCCAACCCTTGACTTCAGCTCAGGGCATGATCTCCCGGTTCGTGAGTTCGAGCTCCGTATTGGGCTCTGTGCTGACAGTGTGGAACCTGCATGGAATTCTCTCTCTCCCCCTCTCTCTCTGCCCCTCTCCAGCTCATGTTCACCCTCTCTCTCAACATGAATAAATCAACTTAAAAAAAAAAAAGCCTCTGAAAAAAAAGAAAAGCACGATACCTTTTGAATAAATTTTAAAGTCAACAAAAATTTTAAAATAACATTGTTTCGGGATGGAGATATATCTAATGAAATAATAAATGTAGGGCGGTGGGTTCCTGAGGTTTCCTAAGGTGGGAAGACTCTCTTGAATGTGTTTGCTAGGAGATCTGTCTGAAGTGCATCGAGGAGAGGGGAGTGAGGGAGGGAGGTGAAGTGCAGCGAGGAGAAGGGGAGTGAGGGAGGGACGAGTGAGGGGAACCAGCTTCTGTTTTGAAGGCTTAGTAGACTTAAAATTTGTTATTGTTCTGGAAACCATTTTTTAAGACCCAGATTGCAAAATGTTGCCTGTCAGAGTAGTGACATTAGGTGCATGTGTGTGCATTTTATTTATTTTTTATTACCATGAGCGCCTTTTTTGATGACCACAAAGGCAGATAGGATATGGGAAACTGTGGCTGTATGTGCTATCTGCCGTTTCCTGCCCGTGCAAGCAGTGCTGGCGGATCTCAGCTCTGAAGGGGGCTGTGTTTGCAGCCAGCTGTGAGATTCCTTGTCACAGAGCCCCCTTCACCAGTAAGGGACAGATGCGGCTGGGCGATGAGGCCTCAGTTGGGTTCCGGGTCTAGCAGGCGGAGCTAGTTCAGAGATGAGTAAGAGGGGAGCTCTTTCTGGTTGTAGATTTCAGGCTCCAATATGCATATTGAAACTCTTCCTCGCTTTCGCTTTTCTCATTGATGGGCCCTGAGGCATCCTAATCTCATCTGTGGAAGGACAGAGGAGGAGGTAGAGGGGATACCTTTTTGTATGAAAGTACCCGAGAGGAGTTGGGGATGGGCTGGAAGAAGCCAAGATGTGTTCCTCTGGGGATGAATAGCTCACCTGGTGAGAAGGTTCGAAAAGATGCTCAGGTCAGGCTGCCTGACCCGAGGTGATATGGACACTGCCAGTGGCTTAGAGCACCTGCTAAACGAGCACGGCCATCCCGCCATCCCGGGTAACAGGGATGAAAGGGGAAAGCTTGTAGAGGGAAGGAGGAGTCCAGAGGAGGGGACGTGGATGAAGGGGGATAGAGAATCCAGACCGCATACAGCAACTGCTTGAGAGAACAGGGAGTGTCAGGTGCCTGAAAGGTTAACAGGTGGAGCAGAGTTGTTCTGTGTGCTTCTAGAAAGTAAAGCTAGAGGGAGAAGCTCCAGGTGGAGACATTTGGTCTTAGTAGAAGTCCGTGTTTTGCACACCGCGATGTGCAGGCCCTTAGTGGGTTGGGCACTCCAATAAGTGATTAGGACCAGCAATTTAAAAAGATGAAACAGCGGGCACCTGGGTGGCTCTGTTGGTTGCATGTCCCACTTCAGCTCATGTCATGATCTCACCATTCGTGAGTTCAAGACCCGCCTTGGCCTTGCTGCTGTCAGCGCGGAGCCTGCCTCATATCCTCTGCCCACTGCGCCCCACCCCGGCCCTCCCTTCTCTCTCTCTCTCAAAAATGAATAAGCATTAAAAAATTTTTAAAAAATGTTTATTCATTTTTGAGAGAGAGACAGAGAGTGTGAGCGGGGGAGGGGCAGAGAGAGAGAGAGAGAGAGAGAGAGAGACAGAATCTGAAGCATGCTGAGAGAGAGAGAGAGAGAGAGGGAGACACAGAATCTGAAGCATGCTCTAGGCTCTGAGCCGTCAGCACAGAGCCCGATGCAGGGCTTGAACTCACAGTGAGATCAGACCTGAGCCGAAGTCAGACACTTAACTGACTGAGCCACCCAGGTGCCCCAATAAACATTTTTTAAAAACCGTAATGTCTTCTTAGGGGTAAGGTGGAAAAGTTTGAAAGCCTTTGTTTCGAGCTACAATTTAATAATAGTCCTTACTATTTATTGAGCACCTACACTGTGCTAGGCATTTTGCTATGTGCTTTACATACGTTTTCTCAGTTAAATCCCAGGACAACTTTTTCAAGCAGATATTATCATTCCCATCTTAGAGATGAGGCAGTCAAGTTCAGAGAAGTGAAGTGACTTTCCCAGGGTCATGGAGCATGTAAGAGGCTGAGTCTGGAATTGAACCCAGGTCCAGGTCTTTCTCTGTGAAAGAAAGACCGTCTACTGTAGGGAGAAGCATTGATGGAACTTCCCCAAAGCTTGGAAAAGGGCTGGAAAGTGGGAAGCATTCGAGCAGAGGCTGGGAGGCCACCTGTCAGGGACAGTGGAGATGGGGGAACTGGGGAATTGGATTGGATCATTGCTTTGTATCCCTGATTATTTCTCAGCCCCTTGCAATGCTACCTGTATCTATCTGAGACCAGTTCCAACTCTTGGGTTTCTTTGATTTTTTTTATTGGAATGTGATTTAATTAACATAGGTATAGACTTGTTTACAGGTGGGATTTTCTTTGAACAAGTTTTCTGATTTTTCTGTAATGAGTGTACATTTATTTTATGATTTTAAAAGCTATTAAAAACAAAATGTTTTCTGGTTTTCTGTAATAAGCACAAATCAGTTTTATAATTTAAAAAAGTCATTAAAAAGAAAATAATACTGCAGTGCAACGAAAACTTTAATTAAGAATTCTTCCTGGCAGCTTTGTGAAGGTAGCTGGCAGCTGGCCATTCCTCCTCTAACATGGGCTGGAGAAGCTGTGTGTGGACCATGGGAGGCGACTGGTGGACAGGTTCTTTGCAGACTATAGCTTATCAGCTGCCTGGACCAGCCCATGCTCTCTGCACAAAACAGAGTGACACAGGGACCATGGCTTGGGGGGAGCCCCTGTTTTCTTCTGACTGCACAGTGAAGCTTCCACTGATTTTATTTAAAGCTGGAAAGGATCTTAGAAGTCCTCTCCACCAACCTCCGCATTTTACAGAAGAGGAAACCAAGTCCTAAGGAGGGGATGTGACTTTGCTTTGCCCTTGATCCATCTCATGGAGAGCAGAATGGGACCAGCTTGCAGATGGGTTAAATTATGTTGCTTCTGCGAGAGTCCTAAAGATTGGGTGAGGTTGGGGGGAGTAAAAAGCAAACAAGTGGCCAGCTTCAAACTCTGATTTCATAGAGAAGTTCCAGAGTAGAGATGAGAGGAGTGGGATTTAATTGAAAGAGCCTCGATCTGGGAATTTAGGGACCCGAGTTCTACTCCTAGCTTGAAAACTCTCAGTGTAATCTTGGGTGAGTCACTTGCCCGTGGCCTTTGGAGGACATGAATTCTTGTTCTCGTATTGCTTAGTCAACGCATGGGGAATGTACTACCCTCAGGCTTAGTTCCCTCCAGAGTCAATGACCGAATCTTCATGGAGTTGTCATTAGCCATGGTCTACAGACTTTAAGCCATAAGTATAGGAAACTCTTCGGCTCGGTGGGTGGGTTCCAGCCACTGGGGAACTTCATTGCTGCAGGAGCATGGAGAACTCTGTCTCCTCTTTGAACAACTCAAGTTCAGGGATTCTTGTTTTCTGAATCCCCATTGTGCCGAGTAGGTTGCTGGGGTTCTGTATTCTTTCGACATCTGATGCACTGAACTGATATGCGTATGTGTTTTGTGGGTCATGTGGAGGAGGCGGCCAGGTCTCCCTTAAACAGTTTCTGCTATTGTTGCTCTGTTGATCGACCCCGTCCCCTCATCTCCAAGTGGCACAGGCATGCAGCTTGAAACACAGCCGTCTGTTGAAGAATTGATCTGTGGCGAGGAGCTCTGCGGTTGGTGATGGGGTTGATTTGAAGTGGGTCACTCTGTGCCTAAGGAGGCAACCCGAGGGCGGGGATGCCACCGCAGGGGTGGGGAGTAACAGAAGCTTCTTCCAGCCTTCCAGATTACCCCAAGGAGATGGGGACAGTAAAGAACTCGCTTGGATCGTGGTGGATTGTGATCACTTTCCAAATCTTCTCAGAGGATCATAAAGGAGCTGATACATTTCTCTTACGTGGTCCATCCAGAATAGGAGAGTCTCACTGCTTTTTTTTCTTGACCTGGGATGTGATGCCGATGCAGTCAGGTAGCCGGACTGATGGCCCCAGCTGGGAGGAAAGGCAATTGTGGTGTTTGTTTTACCCTCTGTTATCAACGCTAATAATATGAGCTTTAGGGCTTTATGACTTGATTAGCGGCATCAGCACTTGAAAGAGCTGGCTTAGGGCTGCTGTGGAAGGTTACAGGGAGAGTAATTAGATGGTAGTTGTGAAATGCAGGGTGGTTTCCATTTACTAATGGCTTTGAGGGAGCCCTGCCTGGCACTGAACCCCCCTCCCCGTGCATTTTTTGAAGAGAAATTGAGTTGGTTAGTTTGGGTGCTGTGCTGTAGACCCCAGACCGCTCTCAGCTTTCTCTCTGCCTGTGGTTAATGCCCATAATCTGCAGCCTGGGAGCCCACCAGAGCCTCACTTTCATCTAGCCCTTTGCTACTCAAAGCACGGTCCCTGGATCCGCAGATCCCGCGTCACCAGGAGCTCCTTGGATGTACCTGCGGAGCCCACATCTGCAGAATGAGGATCTGCATTTTTAACAAGATTGATCGGGGTGCACTTTTAACATTTCAGAAGCGCTGGGCTAGCACTGATGCCCCCTGATGTTAGAGATCTGTGGCAGTGTGGTTTTTATTGTGTAGTGCAGTAAACTGTAAGTACTGGTGCCACAGCATGATTCCAGCCTGGTGTCTTTAATTAGAACCCGGACTCGGGTGTGTATGTGTGTGTGTGTGTGTGTGTGTCCCGGTCCGTGTGTGTCCATTGTTACTTGTGGCATCAGCATAGGGTTGTGGTTTACGCCTCCCCGTGCCCCCACCCCCCTCCGCTCACCAAGTTCTTGGCACAGCTAGTCATTTCTTTGAACGCAAGTCTGGCATCATAGAATGTGGGGGGGTGGGGATGACCCAAACACCACTTTCTTCCTGTTAGTCCCCTGCACAGGAGCCCGTGGTACCTCCTGTTACCTGCTGTGTCATAGCCAAACCTCTCTCTGGGGTTCCTGCACCCCGGGGCCCAGGTTTATCTGCCCCCCTCCCTGGCCAGGCAGCATCCCGCCCTGTACCATCAGCGCGCTGTGCTGATCCTCCTCGAGCCTGGCTTTGGGCCCCTTGTTTGAAGTCTTTTCCACTCTGTCCTCCTGGTGCCCCAGTGATTTCTCTCTTCTCTGCACTCTCAGTTTGCTCTGCGGCAGTTTTGTGCTTGGTTATTCTGGGCTGCTTATTCCGGCCTTGTTACTTGTGGGCTGGTCTTAACCCCGCGCTCAGAAAACACACTTTTAGGGTGCAGCATTCTTATATGCCAGGGGCCCAGGCATCCAGCAGGTGCCTGATGAATGAACGAATGCCTGTGGATTCCCTGATGTCCGTCAGGAGGCCGAGGATCTGGTGTGGGTGGGTGTAAGCTGGGTTGCTAGCTTCATAGACTGGGTAGGGATGGGTGTGGGCTCTGAAAAGAAGCCTAGAAGAGATTGGAAGGGACCCCACTGAGGGGAGGTGGGAATCGGACCCTTTGTCTACAGCCTTTCCCTCATGGTACTGGAGTTGAGCAATGAGTACCACCTGTCCATTCTCTTTGTACATGAATCTAGTGGTGAGGAAAGATGATGTGTTGGGGGGGGTGAGGAAGACAGGTGCAGAAATTAGGAACCGGGCCACCTGGCCCTTGTTGTGCTAAGGTTTAGGGGGGAGGCTATATTTACTTCTTACAGTGATGCCGGTAAGATTTTTTTCTATGTTTAGAACCAGATGATGGAATATAAGGGTATGTATCCTTAAAAAAACGCACAGCAAACAGACACGAGGTAGAAGAAAATTTCAGCGGATCAATTACCATAGAAGAAATTGAGAAAGTGATCAAAGAGCTGTGCCTTAAAATAGTCCAAGGACCAGATGGGTTTCACAGGTGACGTTTTTCAAATATTGAAGGTGCAGGTGATTCTAATGCTATTTAAATTGTTCTAGAGCAAAGAAATAAGGCTGAAATTCCTTTTGTGAACCTAGCGTAATAGAAGGTGGCGAAAGAACAGTATGTGCGCATACAACTACCAAGTGACTTCAGTTTTGAATATCGATGCAAAATTCTCATCTCAATTGGCCAGTAGAATCTACCAGCTCACTGAAAGAACTCTGTAGACCTCTGGGTTTCAGAACAGGAATGCAAGGATAGGTTAATTTTAGGATTTCTGTTAGTAAAATTCACCATACTCCAGGGTCCAAGATAACGGGAAGGTTTATGAAAAATTAAGCATCTATTTCTAATAAAACCTCGCAATGTAGCAGTAATTAGTACTATATCCATCTCCTCATTGTGAGAAAATGTATCTCTTTCAAACTGGTGGCCACAAATTGTTTAGCATTGAAATGGTGAATACTAGGTGCATAGCACCGTAATTGTGTAACCTTGTTTTGGAAGGATAAGCTGGTAAAATTAGAGAAGAGAAAGAAATAAGAGGTATAAAAACAAGGAGGAGGAAACAAGACTACAGACAATTGGAGAATTCATTAAGGTCATTGAGTGCATAATTAATGCACAAAAACCAGCAGGCCTCCCTTACAAACAGTATCCTACTACAAAACATGATGGATGAAAATTTCCATTAATGTAAGCAACTGAAGACATGAAATGTCTAGTTATAAGCTGAAACATTTTATTTCTGTGTAACTTCAATTATACAAAGGCACATAAAATGCTTAGAAAGTTAATATACTCTGGCTAGAAAGAGTCAGGGTTATAATAAAAATATCACTTCTCATATATATTTAAAATGTGATCGCAATTAGGGGCACCCGGTTGGCCCAGTCGGTAAAGCATCTGATTTCATCTCAGGTCATGATCTCGTGGTTTGTGAGTTTGAGCCCCACATCATGCTCTGTGCTGACAGCTCAGAGCATGGAGCCTGCTTCAGATTCTGTGTCTCCCTCTCTCTCTGCCTCCCCCCCCCGTCTCTCTCTCTCTCTCTCTCTCACTCTCTCTCAAAAATAAATAAATGTTAGAAAAAATTTTTTAAATGTGATCACAATAAAAATTACCAATAGGATTATTTTGGTAGTAGAAAATCTCACCATAAGTTTGCATGGAAAAATTACGCATGAAAATATGACAATGAAAAAGACAAGGATCTAGCTGCAGTGGATATTAAATATTTTAAAAGCTGTAGTAATTAAGATAACCTGGCATTCAGTAGACTGAACAAGTGATGAGACAGAATAGAGAGCCCCCAAATAAATAGGGGTGTGTGTGTGTGTGTGTGTGTGTGTGTGAGTGAGAGATTTGTTATAAAGGCGGCATTTCAGGTTTATGGGTGGTGGGGGGAGGTGCAGGAAGTAGAATCCCTACTTTGTCCTTTAGATCAAAGTGAGTCAAAAAGAGGTCACAGATTTCAATATGGAAGTATAAAAGCTCTAGAAGAATCTTTCTATGGTCTTGGAGCAGAGACCTTCGCAAGTTTGACACAAATCCCAGACAACATAAAAGATTGATAAAGTCGACAACATAAAAATGAGAATTTTTGCATGAGGGAAACCTCATAAACAAAGTCAAAAGATAGCTGATATTCTGATGGAAAAAATGTTTGCAACATATATGATAACAGGAGCTAATTTTCTTCATATGTGAAGAGCTCTTAGAAATAAAGAAGAATCACTGACTTAGTTGAATGGGCAAGGGACAGGAGCAGAAACTCACAGGAAGAGAAGGGTAGGTGACTCTTTTTGAAAAAAAGTTTATTTATTTTGAGAGAGAGAGAGAGCAGGGGAGGGGCAGAGAGAGAAGGAGAGAGAGAATCCCAAGCAGGCTTGTGTCAGTGCAGAGCCCAACTCGGGACTCACAAACCTTGGTCCGAAACCGAGTGGGACACTTAACTGACTAAGCCACCCAGGCTCCCCAAAGGGTAGATGACTCTTCAAATAGAAAAGATGCACAAACTCTTGTAATGAAACCTGCAAATCAGAACGATGGTAAAATCTATCAGATTGGAAAAGATGAAAGTGTTTGATAATATACTGAGTTCGTGAGGGTGTGGGCACAACTGCTTTGGAAGGCAGTTTGTGATGTTTATCTGAATTATCAGCGCCCATATCTCAGGGCCCAGCGGTTCCGCTCCTAGGTATCTGCTCTAGAGAAACATTCACATACACGCACAGTGTTCATCGAACGTTGTTGTCATCACAGGAAAGTGGAGACAACAAGGTGAACATCCATCAGTAGGATGGATAAATAGATATTTATTTATCTAGTGAGGGCTAAATAAAACTTGGGCCGTCCAGACCCTTAGGGGGCCAGTAAACCAACTTGGCGGTTGTGAGACAATATGAAACAGTAGAAGATGATGAGAGCGCTGGACACAGTGTGGGCCCATATTTGGTGAGGCTTTTGTTTCAGTTTTGCCTGTTCACCAAGCGCGAACTGAGTCACAATATAATAACTTCATTATGTGGGACTCAGTCCAGAAAGTTGGAAAAATACTGCAGGAGTGGTTAAAATCCCTTGTGATAAGAATAGTCCTCAGAAATGTAATGTGGAGTAAAAAAGGCGAGTTGCAGGGTGATCTGTACAATGTGATGTCATTTTTGAAAAAGAGAACGGTGTCATCTTTTCGACACTACCATGTTTTTGGTGGAATCACGTATGCATACAAAACAGGCCTGAAAGATATGCACTGGGCTCCTGTAAGAGCTACCCACCCTGTGGAGACTGAAGTCAAATTTGAAAGGCCTCAGCTTTAAGTTGCATGCTTGAGTTTGTCCAGAGGAAAGTATGAATGCTTTAGCTGTTTACTTGAGTGATCAAAAATGTTTACACATTGCGGAAGGATTTTCCGACTAAGCCATAAAATGCACAGGCACTTTTTCCCTTGGTTGTTTCTGCCTTTTTGTGACCCATTTTCGGTTTCTGATCAGTTTACTTGTCTTTCCTTTTGCTTTAATTTGGTTAACATACACATTTGTCAGCATCATCGTAATCTTTTCAGTTATTAGCTTAAGCTAATGAGAAATCGCCTAAAATCTTAAGATTGCCTAAAATTCCTTAAAGAGTGTATCAGTGGTTCATGTATTGGGTTGAATTTCTTATCTGACCTTTCCAGTTTATTCTTTTTGAAATTAATTGTGCCCATGTTTTAGAACTTCCATCCTTTTTTTTTTTTTTTGGAAGATTTTATTTTTAAGTAATCTTTACACCCAACCTGGGACTTGAACTCACAACCTTGAGATCAAGATTCACCTGCTCTTCTGACTGAGCCACCCAGGCGCCTCGCATTATTTTTTTCCTAAGAGCCAACTTTTTGCTTTAGTTCTCTTCCCAGACATTTGCTCATATTCTTATTTGTTAATTCTGTTTTCATTTTTGTTTTTTTATCCTTCGTTTTTTTCTTTCCTCCCATGAATTTCTGTCAACACAAGCACAGCAGGTCCTCATAAGCTTTAAGGTGCACACGGATCACCCGGGGTCTGGAGCCGTTGTTCAATGCAGATTCTGACCCAGCGGGCCCAGCCCCAGGTTCTGCATTTCTAACCAGCTCCAGGTGGGGTAGACCAAGAAAGAAGAAATGGCATCTGCTTCTTCTCTGACCTTTGGGCACTAAATGTCCTGAGATGCCATATCCAGTGAAACTGTCAACTGTATACAGACGATACTTCTACTGGGGTAAATTCATAGTGCTCTCCTTTAAAGTAGTGAAGGTGCCCAGGCCCCACCCCCACCCCCAGTCACTTTCCCTGGCTTCCTTAGTGACCACACATTTTCCAGATGGTCAGAGAGGGTAGAAGAGAACTTACATGGCTACAGGATTTCTTCAGCTCTTACTTGGTTGGTGAGCTCATTGCCTCAGCTCAACACTACTGTTTAGCCTCTACTGACTTAGCTGACCTTTTAGGTACTTTTGGATCTGTTGTTCTGTACCTTTTTGGTCGTCTGTGGCCCCCTTTGGGAATGTGTTGGAAGCTATAGACTGCTCCAGAAATACGCCCACCGCTGTTCATGCACATCGAAACCCTCAATTCTTTTGCTTGTACGGGCTTCAAGCATCCTGAAGTCTGGGTATAGGTCCCAAGACCCCTGATGTCCATGGCCCTGCTAAGGTGAAGAATCCCAAAATGAGGAACAGAACCCACGGTGCAGAAGGTATCCGGTCCAGCCCCATTCACTTTACACATATTGAAACCAGAGGCCAAGATTTTTCAGGCGTTTATTCCGTCAGATTCTCTGTGTTCTGTGAGCTCCCACTGTAAACTGGTGGTGTTGCCCCTGCTGGCGGAGGGCCTTCTCGGCTGGACACTGGTTCGTACCCCTCGCTGTGCGTGGGGCTGAGAGGGGCATACCCACCCAGACCTGGGCTGCGTCATTATGGGACAGGGCAGCCCCACGGCGTGTTTCCCGCAGCTCAGCCCTACCCTCGGCTCTCAGAGTCACGACGTCTGGTCTGAGGAAGTGGAGCCTCAAATCCCTTCCGGTCAGGATCCTGGACTCAGACACTGTTCTGGCTCTGACATGGCGGCGCCTCCTGTCTTGTTCCTGTGTCCTGTTTCCTTCTCTGAGTCTCAGTTCTTCTAAGAGGCTTCTTGTGTGTTGCTTCCCGTTCTGCTAATTGTGCCCCATATGTGGGTCCTGTGCTGGGACCGAGTCCCTGGCCTGGCCCTTTGCTGGAGATAGGCAGCAAGGTGTGGTGGGAATCCCAGTCTTGAATCGCAGTGCATCTGTTTACTGGCCTGGGACCCTGGGTGATCTACATAACCTGCCCGGCTTCGGTTTCTGAATGTGTGTGACGGGAACTACCAAGTCTGCCTCAGAGGGTGGTTGGAAAGAGAATTGTGTAAGATGTCTGGTGCAAGATAAGTGTTGATAACAATAACTAACATGACTAGTCCTACCCCCTGGGGGTTGGAATCTTGCCTCATGCAGCCAGCTGGGGCCTTGGTGACCTTTCCATAGATGTTCTGATACCTGTGTTGTGGAGGGTCACTGTCAGGGCTCCCCCATCACAGGGCTTTGCCCCCCCCCCTTTTTAAATGTTTGTTTATTTTTGGAAAAGAGAGAGAACAAGCAGGGGAGGGGTAAGGAGAGAGGGGCACAGAGGATCCAAAACGGGCTCTGCACTGACAACAGTGAGACTGATGCGGGGCTCGAACTCACGAACCATGAGGTCATGACTTGAAGTGAGACGCTTAACCCACTGAGCCACCCAGTCGCCCTGGGCTTTGCCCTTTTGTAGAGACCGCTCATAACCTCATCTTAGGCCGTCCGCCATCCCTGAAGCCACTGTGAGCCCAGCGTCGTGTTGGAGATCCCCAGGGTCCCCTCGGACAAGAGGGCTGCCCAGTAGACCCCAGCTCCTCTGTGGAATTGGGCTGGCTCGTCCACGTCCTGCTGATCCCAAGAAGGAGTTTACACGTCAGTTTCACTTAAAAATACAGCTGCAAAGGGGCGCCTGGGTGGCTTAGTCGGTTAAGCGTCCGACTTTCGCTTAGGTCATGATCTCACGGTTCGTGGGTTCGAGCCCCGCGTCGGGCTCTGTGCTAACTGCCAGCTCAGAGCCTGGAGCCTGTTTCAGTCTGTGACTCCCTCTCTCTCTGACCCTCCCCTGCTCACGCTGTTTCTCTCTCTCTCCTAGAAATAAAAAAAAAAAAAAAATACAGCTGCAAAAAATTATCAGGGAAATAAACAAATAGATGAATGACCTAACTACTCTGGGAAGTATTTACCCAGCAGCCCTCATCCATGCCAGTCACGGCACGTAACCACTGATATGCCCATGCTTCTGTCCTCAAGGCAATGATGGAGCCCTGAGGTGGGGGAAACACTGGACATCTGGTTGTATGACCGTCCCTGCAATAAATGTGGTCATGGAGGGAGGGCTGTAGTGCCTGGAGGAAGGAGCTGGGAACTTTACTCCAGAAAGGTGAGGGTTGGGAGGGCTCTTGGAATGGGCGACATTGGAACTGCTTCTTGGAGTTTGATCTCTCAACATTCTTGTCTCTTAATTTTTCCAGGTGAATTTCATAGCTGCTTAGGTTCTTGCAAAATTACCAAGTAGGGCTCGTCCCAGGAATATACGTGTGGTTTAATACAAAGGGAATACTTAATAGAAATAAGCCGTAAAAATCAGAACACCCAATATTTACCACAATGCCTGGAATATAATCAATGCTCAACAAATATTTAATGAATGAACGAATTAGCTCTCAGTAGATGCAGCAAAATACATAATTGTATATGCATTATAAAGCATCATAAACCTAAAAACAGGATTGTCGGGGGATTTACTCCTAACTATGATAAAGAGGCTGCTTGTATATAATCATGTACCAGGCCTTCCACGGGGACTGCAGATACCAAGTGGAGAAATACTAGAAGCGTGCCCTGAAAAACAGGAACTAAACCAGAATGTCCCTTATTGTTACTTTTATTTAACCTAGTTTAACAGATGCTTGTCATAACAATATAGGAACAAAAAGAAACTAGAGGGATTGGTATAGGGAAGGAAGAGATAAAAATACCGCTGTTTGCAAATGACATAATTTCTATTCAAAGAAAATCACAAAATCCTACACGGCTGTTTCTGATCAGAAGTTCAAAGTGCTGAAAAGTCAGTATCCCAAGGTCTTTGCCTCGATTTCATGCCCTGGCAGTTAAAATCCCAGTAAAATACTTTCTAAAGCATGCAAAGTGATAATAATAGCAATAATCAGGAAAAATTGGTGGATAAGCATACTGAAATATCTTTTGAAAATCTTTTAGCAGGCTCCTCTTGGCAAACAGGGCAGGCAGGCAGTGGTCATTAAAACTGTATGGTATTGCAGAAAAATGGGAGATTGGCGCAAGAAAACAGAACTAAATAAATGGAAGACATTCATATATGGCAAATTTGGAAAAGTGAACAGTAGCGAAGGAAATGATTTTAAAGTAAATGGCTCTGGGGAACAACTACATAACAAAACAGAGAAAATGAACTCAGAGGTATGTCCCATCATAGGTTATAAAATCTTGATAAATTAAAAACGTAGTTTCGAAAACTCTCTAAAACTCAGAGGAAGCAGATGGAATATTTATCCTCGCTGTGGAGAGCAAATGTTTTTGTGGAAATTGCATGCAGATAATCATTGACGAAACGGGATGCGGTCAACTTGTTATAAAGGAATGAAATCTGAAATAAAATAGCCACGTACTCCGTCATTTCACGGTGGACTCTGTGGCCTGGGGGAGTTGGGGTGGGGCTCTCACAGTGACATGTTTACGCTAGGTGTGACTCAGGAAAGTGTTTTTTTTTTTTTTTTGGAAAAAAGATAAATTGTGCTAAGAGGGAAAGGGAATAAGGAAATAGACGCCATAACTGATGGGTAGGAACTTGTTGTCAAAGGTATACACAGAACTGGCAAAGATTTTTAAGGCAGCTATCTATTCAGACTGTTGGTGGTATAACCGGGTCATTTCGTAGTATACGAAGCCCAAACAATAAGCTGAGATGTGGAAGGTTTAGTTTCCTCAGCGCAAAAGATGAGTGAGTTGAACCAGCTCAGTTGGTCTGTAAAATCAGGAGCAAACAGACGAGCTTTATAAAACCTACTGGTGAGGCCCGTGGAAAAGAAAACGGCATGCCACGGGTGTTACAGAGAGGTGGAGCTGTTTTTCCGGACATCACAATGCCTTTGGACCCGTATTGTTCATCAGTTCGAACCATCTGAAGAAGCACTGGTACGCGTCATTCCTTTGGACCAGTATTTTTGCTTCTGGGAATAAGTCCCACAGAAATAGTCCCAAGGGGCCAAAAAACCAACTTGGCCACAGATGGGAAGAAACTGGCAAGAATCCAAATGTAGGTAATTAGGCAGTGGCTAAGTAAACCCTGTGACAGCGGTACAGTTGAATTACCCACGTGTAGATCCATGGCATGGTTACGTGGAACAAAGATAACGTGGGCCAGCTTACCCTGTGCTGGGAGCAAAGCCGGGAAAGATCCATGTACAGGTGCCGACAAGAATCCGGAAAAGGGCCGACCCTAGTTGATGTGCTTGCTTTCTGATCAGATTCCCCCCACCCCCACCCCCCGTAGAAGTGTTGATATGTAATGCAGGTTTTTAAAAGAGGGAAGGAGGGGGGAAATTCTGGTAGTAAAAAGAGGAAACGTGGGCACGGTGTTGTGGATAGACAGCAGTGGGCAAAGGCGTCCGCATGGGCTGGGTTTGAGTCACTACGGTGCCGTGTGGTTTTGGGCAAGTCGCATGTCTTCTCCAGCCCCCTTGTCTCCACCCAGAAGGAGGCAACGGTGACGCCCACAAATGAGATCCCAAGAGCTCTTGGCTCCTGTGAGCGCTCTCTTCATTAACAGCTTTGCAGCGTGCTGGGAGCCCTTGCCTACTCGCCCTCGTTTTGTCCCCGTGTCTGCAGAATGGCACTTCTAGCGTGGCAGCAGGGACGGGGAGGCAGACAAATACACCCCCAGACAAGGCAGCCACCAGAGCCATGGAAATAACTCCCGGGAAGGCACTGCTGTCCCAGGAAACATTACACAGAGACACGTGCCCCTTCCATTTTCCAATGGGAGATGCGGCCCGAGAGGAGAAGACAGGGACTTAACAGAGAATGTTCTGGTGAGCAGATTCAGATTTACCGTGCCGCTGAATCTTTTGAGGAGGCTGGCCTGTGGACGAGGCAGGACGGGAAGGAGGTCAGCCCCTTTTTCGGCCTGTCTGGGACACCTTGGGGCCTAGCTAATACATTCTAGTGTCAGGCTCCCCTTCTTGGGAGCTGGATGACCTTGAATTTCTTAACCTGAGCTCCCAGTTTCCTTGTTGTGAAGTTAGGGGATCCTCTCCGTCTCCCCAAGCTGGTTGTGAGAGTGACTTAGGGTTTCTGTGTGTCTTTGGCTGCTGTTGGTCAAGGTTTTCCCTGAACGCATGCCCACAAAGGCACGATGCCACAGCCTGTAGGGACATGGGGCCGTCTGATTTATGGTCCCTGCCTTTGGGGCGCTTGTGTAGTCCAGAGGGGCTGATTACACACATTTCTACAAAGGGCTGAGTTCATGAAAAGGCAACAAGGTCGGGGATGGTGTTTTAGGATGAGGGAAACTGGGGCTATTCAGGACAAGGGGCTAGTGACTAGGCAAGAGGCAGAGTGTGGGGATGCTCGAGAGAGGGGTGGGTGTTTTCTAGGGAAGGTTCCAGAAGGCCTGCAATGGATTTGTGCGGCCCTATAGGAGGGACTGAACACATCGATGTCTGTTACCTCGCGGGAGCCTTAGCGCCACTTGTGAGGTGAGATAACTGAAGCTCCTTTATCCTCTCCACATGGCCTCCTAAGAAGATGAGGCATGGGCGCCAGCCGATGAGAGCTCAGCTTCTCCCTCTGGGTGAGGAGAGAAGTAGAGGATGAAGGGCATGGGATTTCTGAGGTAGAAAAGATGGAAGGTGAGGGGCATGAGGGGGACTGGTTTTAGAGAGGTGGCGGTAAGGATATAGGGCCTGGACTCCATCACCTGGGGGTCAGCCCCAGCTTTACAACTGACACCCTGTGTGACTGTGACCAAGTTAATCTACTTCGCTGAGCCTCTGTGTCTCCCTCCTCCCTCTGTAAAGTGGGAAAACCAGCTTCCCTCCGAGGGGTGTGAGAGGGCAAATGCATTCTAGAGTTATCTGTGGAAAGTGCTTGCACAGAGTGCAAGTCTTCCATGCACGGGAGCTACACATATTATTTTGTGATCACAAAGGATTGGAGCCTCCAGGAAACGATCATGTTTATGGTGTTTCTGGGTCATTGGCTTTGCTGCCTGGGGGTCAGTGACACGATGCGTCTCTCTTTCTGCCTGCCTCTCCTTCTCCCTCTTTTTTTTCTCTTTCTCTTCGATGTGAAGCAAAGCTTTTTTTTTTTTTTTTATGTTTATTTATTTTTGAGAGACAGACAGAGCGTGAGTAGGGGAGGGGCAGAGAGAGAGGGAAAACAGAATCTGAAGCAGGCTCCAGGCTCTGAGCTGTCAGCATAGAGCCCGATGCGGGGCTCGATCTCATGAACCACGAGATCATGACCTGAGCCAAAGTCGGCCGCTCAGCCGACTGAGCCACCCAGGCACCCTTAAGCTTTTTTTTCCTCTAAATTTATTTATTTATTTTGAAAGAGATAATGAACTGGGGGATCGGGGGACAGAGAGAGGGAGAGAGAGAATCCCAAGCAGGCTGACAGCACCGAGCCCAGCTCGGGTCTCAATCCCACAAACTGTGAGATCATGACCTGAGCTGGAATCAAGAGTCTGATGTTTAACCGACTGAGCCACCCACGCGCCCTTAAAGCAGCTAAACCTTAATGAAGCACCTTTTATGTGTTAGGCATTTTGTCCTGTAATTTTACATACATCACCTCATTTAAATACTCTAACTGTGGGAGGCGGGGTTAATCATTCTTGTTTTTCAGGTACGGAAGGGGGTGCTCGTGGAGTACCACACGCAAAGGAGGAGACCCAACCCGTGTCGGTCCCTGGGGACACGCAGTGGGCACTGTGTGCCGGACCCCTGCCTAGCCCATGTCCGGGATTGCTGCTTTTCCCTTCCTCACTGGAAGACTTAGAGTCCAGGTGCTTAACCCCCTCCGTGCCTCACCCTGGTGTCTGTAAAGTGGCAGTGATAACCACAAAACTCGGCAGCGTTACTGTGAAGATTCAGTAAGTTAATACCCAAAGCTTCGGAGCACAGCTGTAAGTGGCGGTGGCGCTCACCCCGTCTGCAGCCTCAGGCACTGTCCAGCCCTGTGAGAAAGGGACCTATTTGCTGGCCTTAGCTGGGGAATGGGTCTGTGAGCCTTGACTGAACACTTGAGCCGCCCTCCAGCCCTTCCTGTTTGGGCCCTGGGGCAAGAGCGGTTCCCTGAGCTCCAAGGTGAACTTCGCTCTGGCTCAGGTGAATACAAAGAAAACTCAGTGTGAGAGTCTGGCCAGTCCCAAGGTATTGACTTGGGGGCTTTTGACTCTTCGGTTGCTTAGCTAGGACAGGAAGGAGGAATTAGCCGAAAGAACAGTTGGAGGGTAGGATCAGGAGGTGGGAAGAGCGTATCTTGGCAGCTGGGAGGTCAGGGAAATGAGTTTGAGGGGGGCTCTTGCCCGAGTAAAGCCCCTTGAATCAGCCAGAGGCCTTCAGGCTGGCACAGTGGGGCCAGAGGTCGGGTGCTCGGAGTTAGCCTTGGCTATTGAGGACAGCTGGGTTGGGCTGGGGGCTGGTCAGGAAGGGGTGGGGGGGAGTCCTCCCAGAGGAATGAAAACCCAGGGTGTGGCCACAGGGAAACCCAGGAGGCAGCAGTGAGCTGCCATCAAGAGGGGGGAAAACGTGGGAGTGGAGTGGACACTTGGTGACTCCCTGGGTGTGGAGGTGAGCAGGAAAGTCTAGGGTAAGCTACCAACAAAGGTGACAAAGAACCCAACGAAAACACGGTGGAGCCGACACCTTGAGTATGTTGAGTTGGAGAAACCTGTGAGGGCAGCAGGTGGAGGCATCTGGTTGGAAGAATGCCCTGGCGGAAGGCGGGTGCCATCTGCAAGCACGTCCTGGCATGTGAGGCCGTAGGTGTGGTGGAGACCAGCAAGCAGCACGTGGGCGGGAACAGCAGATGGCCGGTGGAATCCAGGAGGTCACCAGCAGGTACAGGACTGGAGTCTACATCTTTGAAGGGCGTAAGCACTAGGCGGGTTAAACACACCCCCAAATGTACCCTAATTCCAGACTCCCTGTCCCAGTGTGTAAGGCCTTTCGAGGCCTTATGTTAGCCCAGTGACCTAAGACAACAGAAACGTGTTTTCTCCCAGTCCTGAAGGCTGGAAGTTGGAAATCAAGGTGTTGCAGGGTTAGCGCCCTCTAGAGGCTTGGAGGGAGAATTTGTTCCCTGCCTTTCTCTTGGCCAGCAGCGCTCCACGTTCCTTGGCTTGTGGACACATCCCTCCAGTGTCTGCCTTCGTTGTCATATGACCTTCTCCCCGTGTGTGTTTCTGTGTCGCTGTCTTCTCGCCTGCTGAGGGCATCGGGGGGATTAAGGTGTGTATGACCCCATTGCAACTGACTGCGTCTGCAAAGACCTGTTTCCTAGGCAGGTCGTATTCTGAGGCTCCCAGTGGTCATCAGTGTAGGGGTGGGGGCGGCATTATTCAATCCAGCATAGGCCTTGCCTCTCTTTGCTTTTTTCCTTAATTAATTTATTTAAATTCAAGTAGGTTAACACATGGCGTAGCCTTCGTTTCGGGAGTAGAACCCAGTGATTCATCACTTACATAAGACACCCGGTGCTCATTCCAACAAGCACCTTACTCCCCGTCACCCATTTAGCCCATCCCATCCCCCATCTCCTCTACTGGCTTTTTTGGCCTTAGTCTCACCTCTCCCGACCATGGCTTCCTTTTGGGAAGAGGTCCAGAATCCACCCCAGCTGAGGCTTACGGTCTCCATGTTGTGAGCTTCTCTCTCTCTGTGAGCACCCCAGCGCCCCGTTTATTGTGCGCGTCCTCCACCAGGCTTGAGCTCCTCAAGACAGGGACCAGACCTCACTCCTCTCTCGTCATCGCAGGGGAGCTTGGTGTTTGTGAGCCCAGCCCCAGGGTGCTGAGAATTTAATAAACTCAGGGTGAAAAAGTACGTGAAGAAACTAGTGCAGGACTCGGGATCTCCGTGAGGGCAGTTGCGATGTATTTTCATTTGCTCCCAGTGCTTGGCCCAGTGCCTGACATAGTAGATGCTCCACAAATACTTGTTGACTGCGTGGCTGCTTGAGGAGACCTGGTTTGATGAGAAGTGACACTTCTGTGTTTATGGACGTGACCCTTCTTTAGAAACCCCCTTCCTCCTGCCCTCGGTCCCCAAGAGCCGGGTAATGACAGTTTTGAGTTTCAGCTAAATGCTGACAAGTGGCGGTGAATAGGGGTCACAGATTGAGTCAGGCTCACAGCCCTGCACCCAGTGTTTCTCTTTCATGTGGATGGAACAAACTTTGGCTTATTACATTAGCAGTACCTATGGTGGCTGCGACAGATGAGTCACCATTTACTGTAAAGCTTTCAGATGCCCGGCAGGCACATGCCCAGTCGGGAGTGACAGGGCCTTGTGCGATCAGGCAACCCAGCCTGATCTAAAAAGAGAGAGACATCCAAAAAGAGAGAGACACACTTCTTGTGGTCTCAGGTAGAGGAGGAAGGTCTGGGACACTGGGTCCATAACCTTCTTGGCTTCCTCTTTCCCAAATCCACATTTCCTACTGGACTTTTATTTTGGTCCATAAGACAGTGGTAGGCATATTTCGGAGTCAATTACATAAGTCTGCACACATTTGTGTTGGGCCGCTTCTAAACGAGAGGTTTCTGTCGTGTCTGGTTTTGGTTTCGTGTGGAATATTAAATTTTTTTTTAAGGGATCCACTCTTGCTTCTTGATTACCGGCCACTGAGAGCAATGGGTCAGAGCCCGAGACCTTTTCTCCCTGTAAGTAGAAATGTCTTTGGTTCCCCTCTGCCTGCAGGTGATGGGTTTCTTTTCCTTTCAAGAGGTGAACCTGTGATACTCCGTTTGGTCTCCAGTGGTAGACAGGGCTTGGGGCATTTTTCGTCTTTGAGGATGAACTTGGGTGTGAAGAACTGAAGAGATTCACAGGGCAGCCTGTTCCCTCTTGCGGGAGGGAGGGGAGCTGGGTGGGGCGGGGCGTGGGGAGTCCTGAGAGGCTGGAGAGGTACCCACAGAGTGCCCTGTACGTGCCTGGCGCCATTCATTCTGGGAGCCAGGTTTCCTGCAGTTGGGCTCTATGGCAAGCCTGGGGCCTCTGATGGAGTTTGAAATCTGACTGAACAGATAAAATGTTTCTGTGTGCTTCTGTGTGCGTATCTGTGCCACGGGGCCTCGGGTAAGTTAGGTAACCTCTCAGCCATAGTTTGCTCATCTGTAAAATGGGAATACTGACCCTTTCCTCCGTTGGGTGGTTTCAAGGATGTGATGGGGTAATTGAGGCACTCACCACAGGCCTGGTACAGAAAAAGTGGTAGTCATAATGACCAGAAGTGCTGTGAATCATCCATTTGGACAACATGGATGATGCAGGGAGCCTTGTGGTGAAAAGAGAGGGGGTAACATGGTCCTTCTAGGTAATTAGTGGTCAACTCCCTGGTATTTGACGGTAACGAATCAGTGTCTAAAATTGACCTCTGTGTTCGCGTGACTAGTTTCTGCCTCTCCACCTTGGATTTGCTGTGGGCCCCTGTAGAGAACCCCCTTCCCTTCCTCCTGGGCCCACCCTCTTCTCCGGGGCTCCTCCTGGGATTGGCCGGACTGTGCTTTTCTGGTGTGATCAGAGGATGGCCGTGAGCCCCCGAGGTTTAATTCCCATCCTCCCTCCTTGCTGTGGGCCACTCAGGCTCCAGATGTCTCAGGAATCTTTGTGGCTTCCCTGGGAACAGAAGGCGGTGAAGGATGTTTTTTTCGACCTCTCTGGGAGATAACCGAAGTTTATGGAGGGCAGTCGTGACCAACTGTCGGAATTCAGAACTTTGGGACGTTCAGGGTGACAGTTGCCCTGGCTAACCTTACCTGCAGTGGAGGGCCGTGGGAGAAAGGGGCCATCCTTGGCTTCCGCCCCCTCCTGCATTGGCATCGCTCTCTCCTGTCATCCTCAGCTTCCAGAGGTGGGGGTGGTTTTCCTAGAGCAGAGTGCCCTTCTTAAATTTGTCAGTCATACGGTGGTACCGCGTCTCGTCCAATCCTCTGTCGGCCGCCCTCCAGAGGACATGGTCCTGGGGTGGGGGGCGGGCCGGGGGGACTTTGTGTCTTACCCATGGCACGTACCCAGGACATGCCCTCAGTAAGCTGGCGTTCAGAGAGGGAGTGAATGAACAAAGGGCCAAATGAAAGCCCTTCACGATGAGGAAGAACCCAGACGGGGTGAAATCACTGGCCCCCAGGCCCATGGGAAGGACGTAATTACAATCTGTTACTCTTCCTTCCTTCTGTGTGTTCATGTGCTGGGTCGTACAGATGCCATTTGAGTTGTACCATGTGGAGCCACACAAATACCTTTGCTTGGCTCTCCCTGGCATGGCAGTGGTGCGGCACTTAGGCTGCGGCGGGCTGGGGTGGGCGTGCTGTCCATGGCTGGGACCGGGGGTATTTTTCTCTGCACAGCAGATGTGGGTCCTCTGGGTTCATGACAACCAGATCCAGTGGAGGAAGAAAACCTACACACATCGAGTTGGGTGGGGAGGTCGAGACCTCCCTCCTATATGTAACAATCAGGAGACCCGCTTAGTTGACTCTAAAGGCAGTGTTCCTTCCGCAGTAGCACATTGACTCCCGGAATTCTAGAATGCTCTAATATTGGAGCCCAGTGCATCTGTTTCCCCCGGCTCCTGGGGGCCCTGCTTGGAGAACAGAAAAAGAGTGCGATCGGTGGCAGTCACCAAAAGTGGCCTTCTCTATTCCCTGCTGCACTATAGAGGGTCTGACATGAGGGATGGGAAATCAGAAATTAGGGCAGAGAAGCCGGCTTCTGTTCCCAGAGCCCTAAATTACCGCCCAACACTNCAGTCTCTGGTTCCTTCATAGCAACATCAGGCCTGGTGTTGGATACAGCAACGCACATTCCTTTCCTAAGCCTTCAGTTTGGAAGAACTCTCTCGTCCAGCACCCTCAGCACTGTAGACACTCAGAAGGGGTGGCTTCTTTTCTGGTTATGTGTTGGCATTTGGGTGTCCGCTTTCTGCCGAGCCAGTATCTCTTCCCTTCCTTCTCTGCAGGCAAGTGCCTAAGGAAAGCCAAGGTCCCCAGCTGATGATAGGGAAAAAAAATAAGACCTCGCTGTCAGGGCAGCTCTGGGGGTGGCTTCTGGTTGCCGTGGGGCCTATACTTTCTCTGATCCCTTTAGGTTTTAATATGCTCTGATCTGTAATGGAAATCGTAACACAAGCTGATTACTAAAATTTGACTGTTGGTTTAATGAGAAACCTGTGAGAGGGACCCACTTCCTCTTGATTTTTGTTTTATTTTTAAAAATTCTCTACATTCTGTTTCATTTCTCTTCCCCTGGACTTTTCTCGTAGAAAAGTCACAAACAGCATACCATAAAAACCCAAACCATTTAGAAAATAAAATCGCGCCCTGGGGAATACACAACACCTTCCCTCCCTGGTGGTGTCCTTCCCACCATCTGGTTGAGTCTGTCCATTTGTCTAACGGTAGAACAGTGGTAGTTGACATGGAGAAACTGAGGCCCCATAGAGGGGTCAACTGATGGTAATCAGTTGAAGTCAACCCTGGAGAAAGGCTAGGTTCAGGTCTATACTGCTGAAGTTCCAGTGTTGGTGTTATTTGCGAAATGTTCTCCCTGTTGCTGTATGTCCTTAGCCCTTCGTCCTTATAGTTTATTGGCTTCTGTAATATGGGCTCGTCTCCTAAATGCATCATAATAATGCCTTAGTATGTGGTGTCAGGACTCTTTTGATGGATTCCTTCCCTATCCATCCAGCCATCTGAAATATTTTTTCTTTTTTTTTAATGTTTGTTTATTTTTGAGAGAGAGAGAGACAGAGTGCAAGCAGGAGAGGGGCAGAGAGAGGGAGACACACAATCTGAAGCAGGCTCCAGGCTCCGAACTGTCAGCACAGAGCCTGACACAGGGCTCGAACTCCCAAACCGCGACACCATGACCTGGGCTGAAGTGGGATGATTAACTGACTGAGCCACCCAGGCGCCCCAGTCTGAAATATTCCTTGACCTGCTCTGCACAAGGCAGTGTACCAGGCTCAGAAGGTTTGAGGGATGAGGGAATCAAAATCACATTTCTGAGTTTCTTTGGCGCTGGGGCACAGAGCCCTAACACAACTGTAATACCAAGCAGAACAATTAATGCTGTCAGAAACATATAAGCAAGATGGAGTCGTGGAAGGAAGAGGGGTTAATTTTTGTTGAGAGATGGCAAAGACGGCACTGGAGCGGAGTTTTGGAGGATGAATAGAATCTTGGTGCTGGGTGGACTGTGCAAAGGCACTTGCAGAAATGAGGGCTAAGGGCATGCCACGGTCATGATTCCTTAATACTGCACCTCACACACACCCGGGTGATCCTGTCCTGGTTAAGTTTAAGGGCACTTGCTCAGTAGTGGTTTTGCAAAATGCTTGGAGCTCCTTCACTTTGGGGTTAGCGTTGGAGGTGGAAGGCTGGCATCAGGAGAAAGCTAGTGTTCACTGAGTATCTTACTTATTAGATTTATCCTGTCTGCGTACATCAGCGAATCAAAGGCACACGGCAAACTGTGGAGCTGGGGTTTGAACATGGAATTCTGTGACTCCTGGTCCCCTTATCTTCCCATTGTACTGTCATCTCACCTTTGGCTGCGAAGTTGCTGATGCCAAGCAGTCATTCCCCAGCAGCAGGGGTTCAGGTTGCAAAGGAGAGTTGGCTTCCGACGGGTAGGAATGCTGTGAAAATATTATGGCATCTCAGCTCAGTGTCATTCGGACTTTGTGTGATTGGTGGAAGGACCAGTCGCATTTTGGCCCAGCTTTCTGGAAGCCCCTCCGTGGTGCTGTTTGGTTGCTTTCTTGGACCCTTGCTGTACATGTTATTTTCTGATGAGCAGGTATCTTCTGACCTGTGACCTGCCCAAACTGGCAAGTCCCATTCCATGCTTGAATGGTTGTTTCTGCATTTCCGACGGAGACAAGTTTTCGAGCTGGCAGAATTGGCCCGGCGATCTTTCTGTTTGCTGGGGCAAGGTTTTTTTTAATTGGACAAACGAATGCCATGTCATGAAATCTGAAAGGACTGCCGGCGAGAGTGAGTGGGGCGAGGAGCAGTGGCTGAGTGGGAGGTGGTACTTCCAGGGACAAAGGCGCTGGGAATTCTGGACCCCTTTTGCCCAAGAGATACCTTGAGACATGAGAGGTGTCAGGAAGGCGAGTGTCAAACAGGGAGGTGGGTGGGTGTTTGAATCTTAATAGATGTTTGGCAATAATGAAACAATATTGTGAATCTAGAGCACAGCTCGGGGGTGCTTCAGTCTTGCCGTTTTGACCCTCTCAGAAGGAGTTTGTGGAGCAAATACTGGCTGAGCAAGGTGCCTGAGGCAGTCGGTTTTGTCAGGCAAATGGGTACAGTGTCCCCGAGGTCCCATCCTGTGACACAGCTGACACCTTCCTCTGATGACTTGCTCTCATCACTTTCCCCTCTTGGTTACAGTGCAATTTTAGTTTGCAGGATTCTTTCGGGGCTGCAGATCAGTTAATCTTAGAATCTGCTTCTCCAAGAGCATCTTGCCTTTTATCTCTTCTCTATATTAGGGTCTGGGATTCTGCTGCTAAAAAAAGTTTGAAAACCAGATGCCTAGAGCGTATCTGCAGTGCTTGCTGTCTGCAAGGGCGAGGGGGTTTGGGAGTAAGGGCCACACCTCCTGCCGAGCAGTGTGTACGTGGCGGGGGGGGGGGGGTGGGGGCGGACAGGTGCCTGTCCTGCTTCTCTTACTCCGTTTCTTGATTATGGGTCCTTCTAGTTCTTGGGGGACTCACAATCTCCTCCTTTCGCTCCAGGCCGCTGAGGAGAAC
The DNA here is from genome assembly GCF_008692635.1 of Crocuta crocuta. Lineage (NCBI taxonomy): Eukaryota > Metazoa > Chordata > Mammalia > Carnivora > Hyaenidae > Crocuta > Crocuta crocuta. The sequence continues at coordinate 6,234,105 of NW_027530179.1, forward strand.
AACTTTTGAGTTTCACAGTGGAAACTAACGAATAAATCCCAAGTTATCTATATTCTCTGTACTATATACTGTCTCCAAGTTATATTTACTTTCTCCTCCATACATTCTCTCCAGGTTGTATATACTCTCATTTCATAGACAAGGAAGCTCAGAGAAGTCGAGTAACTTGCTTGAGGTCACACAGCTTTTAAATGAAAAGGCCTAGATTTGAATCCAGATCTGATTCTAGAGTTCATGGTTTTCACTACTGTATGCATCAGCCGTGCTTTTACTTGCAATCAAAAATATTTATTATTCTCTGTCATTTCCCCCTCTTAGGGATGTGGGCTGGGTAAATTTAGCACTGTGTAAAATAGCGTAATACGTATATTTCACTTTTACTCGCCTTGAAAATTCTGTCTTTGGAGGGTGGGGCATTGTGGGCTGTGAGGATGGCCGTGGTGGGAGTGTAGGGGGAGGGGGCTTAGGCTCAGGGTCCTTGGTTCGGTAGGTTCAGGGTGAGGGGAGAGGTCTGAGAGGCTTGCCTCCCAGATTCTTAAGCTGAATAGTTAAGTCATTTGTCTGAGAGCTTCAAAGCCTTGAGGCCATTGGTGGCCGTCTGTGTCCTCTAAACCTCTCGTCTCTGACTCTTTCTGGTCACCTACTAGATTTCTGATGGAGTCTGTAGAGCATGACTCAGCAGGTGAGGAGTCAGTGACAACCTGCTTGGAGGAGTCCAGGTGTGAAGGGGGCAGGGCCTGAGGAGGGCTGGAATTGTGTGTGTGTGCATGTGTGTGTGTGTGTGTGTATGAGAGAGACCATTGATCAGATTTGATTGCCCATCCATTGATCGCAGAGGTTGGAATCCTTGGTTGGCTAGACATGGGTTGCCATGGGGCTCAGTGAGCTCACAGTAGTTTAATGTTGTCTCCAATATGGAGCTGTGACTTATACTTTATGAAGACTGTGCTTCCCCTTGAGTTGGGAAGATTTTTATCCCCCTTTCCCATGTACCTCATTCCTCTGCTTGAGGGAGTGGGTATAGACCCACAGATAAGGGCTTAGACACACTCATGAATCACTAAGAGGAAACTTCAGAAAGATATTTATGGACTACGTTGCTAGAAGAAAACTCCAGCTAGCCTGTGGGCCCCCAGAGCCTCCCAGATTCATCCGGAAACCCAGAGAGAGTTGTTTATTTGCTAGTAATAGAAAGTCCCCTTTCTCTGGCCAGATTCCATTTAGAAAGTCAGGTGTGGGGAGAAGGATCAGGGACTCCGAGTTTGTTGAGTCCCAATGGGCAAAATCCCTTCCAGTGTTGCCTGGACAAGACCAGAGGGCCCCGAAGAGCCTGCCTTGTCTAAGCCTTCCTGGTGATTTAGGCTTGTCTCTCCTCCCTGTTACCAAACATTTGGTGAGAAAATGAATACTCCAAAGCCGGAGCTTAGGAACTATGGCAGCCCCAGGTCTGGCCAACTCATTTAGCCCCCATCACCCACATCTTGGGTTACTGTTCATTCATTCTATGTGTTGGGAGGTGGAGTGGGGCATCCAGTCCTTGCCCAGCAGGCTGCTCTCTGCACATCAGGGCCTAGGAACCCTAGAGCTGTACATCGAGGTGGGCCTTCAAGATCCCTTCAGCCCCACCACCCGAGACCGTAGACGGGTGACAGACCCAGAGAGGGGAAGTCGGCTGCCACAAGGTCACACAGCACCATTCAGGCAGAGCCGGTCATAGAACTCACTCTTTGCGAAGGGGCAGCCGAGGCACAGCCCCAGCTGCTCCTCGGGACGCCGGCCCCGCGTGCCCTGCCCTGTTTTTCTTGGAACAAGTGCTGGTGTTCCAGATGAGGGCTTTATGACTTCATTTCAGATAATGCAGTTGGGTACAGTTTGCCTGGTGGTTGCCTAAATTTAAACGAAGTGGGCTGGGGTGGGTGGTAGTGAAGAAGATTGGCTTGGTGCTTTCATTAAAGCACAATGTGTTGGGGGAAGGTTCGATTTTTATTTTTACTTCACTGAATGAGGGATGAGCACAGAGCTGAGGGCTTTTTCCCCCCTCCTTTTTCTTCCTTTCTTTTTTAAATTATTAAATATCTCTATATTCTCAATTCAGGACTGGTGGTGCATTTCACTTCCAGCCTGGATGTATGCCAAAGTAGGTTGAACCGGAGTATTGCTATGGGATTTCATGATGGTCAAGTACGGTTCTTGGGCGAGCCTCTTAAGCATCGATAGACCAGTTATGGTTAGATGTGGGTTTCGTTCCTAATTCCGGGCACTTGCTGGCTGCGTGACCCTGGGTAGAATTCCTGAACTTCCCTTTCCTTGTGTTAAAAGGTTGGCCTCAGTACCCACATTTTAGAATTGCCATACATCTGGGGCGCCTGGGTGGCTTAGTCGGTTAAGCGTCTGACTTTCGCTTAGGTCATGATCTCGCGGTTCGTGGGTTCGAGCCCCGCGTGGGTTGGAGCCTGTTTCAGTCTGTGACTCCCTCTCTCTCTGACCCTCCCCTGCTCACGCTGTTTCTCTCTCTCTCTCTCTCTCTCTCTCCCCTAGAAATAAATTAAAAAAACATTTAAAAAAATTTAAAAAAAAAAGAATTGCCATTCATCTGAGTTCACACGGGTGACTTCAGCAGCACGCGGGGAGTGCTCATGAATGGTTAGTGGCCGTTTGTCCCCCTCTGTGCCTTCCAGGTTGGGAGTAGATCAGGGAATGAGATTGAATAGTCTCTTAAAGGAGGGGGAGAAGGGATGGTATGGAGGTGAGGCATGTGCTGGTTAGTGTGTGTGTGTGTGTGTAGGGGAGGGGAGTTGGAGCTGGGGGGGGCGGGTGTTTTTCTCCTTGGGGGTTATGAGGACAGTATTAGAGGCCTGAACAGCTGGACCTTTGCTCCAGAGGAATGCCTTCCTAGCGTTTGTTTCACTGGTTCTTGGCATTTCATTTTCTCAGCCATTTAAAATCCACGTTGAAATATATGGTCCACTTAACTATGTTTCTGGGTATAAAAGCGACGTGTTATAGAAAAGTTGGAACACACAGAAAATCCCAGAGAAGAAAGTAGAAATCATCCATAATCTGCCCTTTGCTAGAAGAAACCGGGGTGGGGATTTGAAATCTGCATCTCCAGTCTTTTTTTTCTCTGCGTCTATACATAGGGTGCGTTTGCCTGTTTGTTCATTTTTACAAAACTGGAATCACATCGCACATGTTGTTATGTAACATGCTCTTCGAACAATATTCTGTGAGCATTTCCTCGTTGTAGACTGTTCTTCTAAAGCATGACTTTGGGTGGTGGCATGGCATTTTATG